>NC_081561.1:13332668-13449573 GCF_022355385.1 Mustela nigripes | reverse complement strand
GGGCCTCGCCGCGGGCCCCGGCCCGGCCGGAGGCGGCCCGGCCGCAACCCTGGCGGCGGGCAGCAGCGCCGCGGCCCCCTTCCCGCACGGGGACTCGGCCCTGAACGAGCAGGAGAAGGAGCTGCAGCGGCGGCTGAAGCGCCTCTACCCGGCCGTGGATGAGCAGGAGACGCCGCTGCCGCGGTCCTGGAGCCCGAAGGACAAGTTCAGCTACATCGGCCTCTCTCAGAACAACCTGCGGGTGCACTACAAAGGTACTGGGCGTGTGTCGTGCGGTGGGAGTGGGGCCACTGACCCGACGTGTCCCGCCGCCGCCGACTCTCGACCCGCCCCCGACCCCCTCCCGCCCGGGGCCCCGTGCCCTCTGAGGTGACTCGCCGCCCGTTCCGCTGCTGCGAGGGTGGGACCGGGGTCGCGGGGCCAGGGGCCAGGTTCTTGGGGAAGGCAGGTGAGTAGAATGCCCCTAGGTGTAATGGAGCTGGTAATCCTAGGCCAGGAGGAGGACACCTTGAGGGAATCCAGGATGACAGGACATAACTCGCTTTCTGATTTCCCCTGAAGATAAATCTTAGGGCTCGGCTAGAGGAATCTATGGACCCGGAGTTGGGTTACATTGTTCTCCAGGTGGCGGTGGGTCAGGCGTTCTCTTCTTCCGTAGGGGGAACAGAGGCACGATTCTGAGGTATGATTTCTAATTAAGGGAGAGCAGGGATATATAGGGGGAGGGGTAATCAGTGGAGGATTTTGTCCAAAATCAGGCCAGAGATTGTCTGGGGGGACAAAAGGACAAGGGCCCCAAGTTTGGCATCAGTGTTTCTTACTCAGAGCAACTGGGAGGAGAACAGGTGAACCTCAGAAGTAGGTGTTTTTTTTAGGGGAGCAGAAACCTACCACTGCTGATTGGAAATGCCCTGTATTTACGTGCTGGTGTTATATGAAGTCTGGTTGGAAACGGGTCTCTTAAAATGTTGCAGAGCATTTTAAAGAAAATTGGCTTATGTTTTACACCTGCAGTTAAAAACAAAAACAAAAAGCAGCCTTAGGCTTGTGTTGGTCTCACCTACCTCTCCTCTGTTAAAGCAAAGCTTTAAACAGATGAGTTTTATATAAAATTATAAATTGCTTTGAGAATTTTTGAAATGTAGCCCAAAATAATAGCATGTGTCAAGTTTACTTGTCTGGGAGAAAACAAAATCAGTCTGATTTATCAGTCTGTCTGGAGCCACATCCAGTTTTTAGGCCCCAAACCTGAAGCAGGAGCTTTTACATTCAAAGCAGCCTCCTTTTGATTGGCTACAAAGGAAGGGTCTTAATCAGATCCTAGTGACAGGGACTTAGAGGATGTAAACAGTTCTTGTGGTTAAATTCTTAAAGCATGCAAGACTAAAATATGAGAAGAACCTTGATAAATAAGTGCTATTTAATTAGAAAGGCGAATGGCGACAGAATCTACCAAATGATTTGGCTGGAAAGAATCACGCACAAAAATAGGCCTTGTGGAATATTCCTGCTTTTTAGCCATAGATCCAGAGGAGTACTTTCAGTTTTAAATATTTTGTTTCTTAATCTAAATGGTCTAAAATGACCTTTGTTTTCTCTTAAGTTAGGACATTTTGTTAAGACTCTGTGGAGGTTGTTAATTGATTTTGTGTTCCAATTTGTGTGAACAGTGCTGTGCTATGAAGTGTTTACTTCTTATCTGGCTACCGGAAGGCTTTTTGTTAGACTTGACGAAACTTTATCTTAAATTTACGGTCGATGGTTAATAATAAGCTTATAAAATCAGAGGCAAAAGGTATGGAAATTTTTTGAACAAAGAATTCTAGCTTTTCTGAGTCCTGCAGTCATCTGTGATTTTAGGCGTGTTACAGGACGGGGCCTCAGTTTCTTCCTCTGAGACATGAGAGAGTTGAGCTGGATGGTAAGGAAATTTCCAGCTCTGAATTTTCGTGAGATCTCGGTTTTGTGAGTTTTTTTTTTTTTTCTTAGCACTGTAACATGCCTTGATTAGTTTCATTAACTCATTTTACATAAAATTATGATTTGGATGAGAGAAAAGTTCATGATTATGAGGAATTGGTTGGAGTTTGGAATATTTATGACGCTGCTGCCTCTCATTATTTTTCCTGTTGGCCTCTTTATTACTTTTTGTTGTGTAATACTAAGATTCACTTTCTGGAAATTTCACTGCTTTATAAACATGAAGCATTACTTCTGGAAGAACAGATTTTGTTATCTTTTTTCTTTTCTCTCCCTTTCTTCTATCTACCCTTTGTCTCTCCCTTCCCCCTTGTCACAAACACTCTTCTCCCCCCACCCCCCCTCTACTGTCTCTTCCTCCTGTCTTGTTATTTTAATGTGTGTGGGTTTTTTTTTTTTCCTGTTGTTCTGTGTGCCTTCTGAGTGGACCACACCAAAGTACTGGGCAACTCTGTCCCAGTAATAGGGGAAGGGAGCAAAGGGGAAGTGTCATAGGTAGTGGAGAATAAAACTTTGAAGTCATAAAATAAGAGTGAATTTTAACATTTCATAGTGCCACTTTGATTTTTGCCTCAGCATTTTCAGACATTTTTAACATTAAAACTACTGTTCATAAAATGTTTTTGCATGTTACAGAGTTTGAAAAGATTGATAATTATTTTCCATAATGGTAAGGATTGTTCTTACCTTTGAAATAGAAGTCTCTTGGTTTCTTTTGCTCTGAACATGCTTGGTTTTTAAAGATGTTATTCTTCTAAGTTGGAATTGCTGTTTTGGGAAGCCATATGGTTCCTTAAATGATTCGAAGGGATTAATGTTAAACAATGCCAGACATGCAGTCAAAGTTGATTGGATTGCAGAGGAAGAGCAGGGTGTGTATACTCTATGTTAAAATTTTTAAGAAGACCTTTTGCTTAGCAGTCACACACCAACTGTTGAAATACTCAGGCATAGCCCCCCTTTTTTTTTTTTTGAAAATTGTCAGCTTCGAATAAGTACAAATGCGACAAGTTTAGACTTAGTTATAATGAGGACTTTATTCCAACTTAAAGCATTTTAATACATATGACCATGGATTCAATTAGTCCTAAATGTTTCAGTTACAGATTGCATTTTTCTATTTGTGAAGTTATCACATTTGGATACTTTACAAAGCTTTTTAATATACACAAACGTGTTAGCGGATTTGGACAAGATGGTGGAATTCTCATTTGAGATGTGAGAAAGTGGGAGCACCTGAGGGTTAGATTTTTCCCAGTCGCAAGTAAGCCAGGGTTGGAAACTAATTTTCACCAACTCTAAATTTAGTGCTCTTCCCTACCATAGAGTATTGCCTATCTCATTTTGTATTGAGTTTTAATTTTTGGTAATGGAGAAGTCCAGGTGCCTTGATTCTACTGATTTAGGGCAGCTTACAGGAAACAAACAGAGAAGTGAAAGTTGGAAATGATAGGTAGCCATGAACTAGTGAATTGCACTTTTAATTGAAGCATTATTAATGGCATCTAACCAGATAGCTGGCATTTCTTGTGCTCCCCACTCCCATCCCTTCCAGTATCACCAGTCGTCAGGCCTTTGATACTTCTTGAATCACTTACTGACTTTTTCGCACTTCTTAAGGTTAAACAAATATCCTGATATTTGCTTGCCTACCAACACAAACGTTTTTTAGGAATTATGGGGAACGATATAAAAAGGTTCCTTAAAATCAAGGAATTGAAAAACCAAACCGAACTTTTCCCTGCGATCTCTGCCACTATTATGGGGAATTTATCTCCAAAAATGGTAGTTGGTAGTTGCAAGAATTACGTAAATCTAATAATCACATTTATGGAAAAGTAGTAGTGATGGTAATTCATGGAGCTGTTGCTGTAGGGCAAGTAGTCTGCTGGACAGTTTGTGTACATGCCTTGCTCTCCATGTATTTATTCCACAAGCTTTTAGTGAATGTTTACTTTGTGCCAGGTTCTGGCCATGCAAAGGTGATAAGATACTATCTTTGAATTCAGAGAGTTCAAAGTAGGTAAAACACACAAGCGTAGTGAGGGAAGAGTTCTCTGGAAGACAGGAGGGGCATCGACCCCTGGCTGATGCTGGAAGTGATGAAGTTGGTGAGTCAGGGCCAGCTTTTGGGAGAGCTGAGGCCAGCGTTGAGCCCGCTAGATGAGGAGGATGTAGGAGAGGGGGGGAGGGGCTATATGTGAAAATGCATAACTAAAAGCTTAAGAGGTGAGAACTACTGTATATGTTTGGATCTATAAGCAGTTTTGGAGTGTTGGAATTTAAGAGTGTGTGACAAGTAGCAGCTGGGAAAAGATTGAGAGAGGCCTTCAGAATGTTTTATCGAGCTTAGATCTTATTCTGTAGGACAGGAGGAATCATCAAAGCATTTTAAATAGGAAGTGACTGGTTCATATTTTCATTTTTGTCATATTATACAACTAATTGGAAGATGGATTTAAGGAGTACAAGGCTGAAACTAGCAAACTCATTGAGAAGTCTCTGTAGGAAATGAGGACCTGAACCCGGTCAGTGGTGGGGTGGAGCAGAGCAGACGTATTTGTGATGTTTTCAAGTGACACTGATAGGAGTTGATGGAGTGGTGGAGAGAGAAACCAAGGGTGACATTTGGGTTTCCAGCTCTGTGAGTTTCTTGCAGTGAACCGTGAATCAAAGAATAATTGCAAGGAAGTATTACAGTGTATTTGGAGATGTGTAGGAATGGGAATCTCAGCCATATGACCTGACTTCACAGAAACCAGAAGAACCTGGAGAAGCCTTCCAGAAGGAACAGGAACAGATCTTTCGGAGTTAGGTGGCCCCAAGTGTTGCAGCGGCTGGAGTTCATGACTTTTCACTTGATTCTAGTGCTGAAGTGACTCCGCTGTAGTTTCTGGTTGTTTAATTCTCTTTTCCCTCCTGACTGGTTTATCCTTTTCCTTCCTATTCCAGATTCCTGAGGGACTTAACAGATGGGATAAGCTAATTGCCATCATTCTTAGTTGGGCAGAGCTTTTCATTACATGCTGTGGTGTTGGACTGGTGGCCTTGGTGTCGGCTGTTAACCTGTGTTGGATCGGCTTTGGGGTTGTTAAGGGTAGTTATGAAATACAGAGTGCCCTCCTGGCACAAGGAGAGTCTGGGCCCTGCTTCTTCTGGTAGGGGTAGCCTGTGAGGCCGTTTCTTGTAGGAAGGGTGGGCACATACCATAATTGCCCTGCTTGTGGGGAGGGGTCTAGGTCACGACTGATTTGGGAGTTACCTCTAGTTGGTGGCTGAAACTCAAGGAGAGGGTATGAGAGAGAGAGAGAAGGTAACGTGAGAAGAGCCGTGGGCCACAGATGGAGCCCTGAGCTGAGCGAGGCCAGCATTTAAAGACTGGGGAGAGTCCAAGAAGCATTCGTTAAGAGGTACCTGGACAGCAGAAGAGTGTAGTATCACAGAAGCTGAGCAGAGTATCAGAAATGAGGAAGTGACCTTTAGTGTCAAATGCAACAGATCGGTTTAGTGAGCCGAGCAGAGAAATTTTTCCACTGGATTTGGAAATTAGAGCATTGTGACCTTAGAAGAGCAGTCTGAATTTAGTGATGGGGCAAAGATCAGAGTCAGTAGTGGAGATCGGGCAGAGGGGATAGCGAATACAGATTAGTCTTGAGAAATAGAGGCGGAGGGAGACCTCATGAGGATGAAGGTTAAGGCAGGATTGTTGTTGTTGTTGGTTTAAATGGGTGATAGTGGAATTAGGTTGTGCCTGGTGATTACTTTCTAGTATCAGCAAAGACGATGAAGATCCACAGAATCAAAATTATCCATAAAAACCCCTTTGGAAAGTACTGTGTTAGAAACTGTTGTATCATTTCTAAGTAAGTCTCGTTTTAGCTCAGCGGTGTGGGTGAAACTGAAGTGACATTAAGTTGGATGAGAGTGTCGTGTTAGTCTGATGCACAGAGTCCCAGTGAATGTGTACAGAATGTAACATAGCTTCTGGCAAATAAAATTAATAGTAATAGTACTTGCTTTTGTTACCTTAACGTTCCAAAAAAAAACAAAGGTTAATTATGCTCACTACGAAGCCCAGTGCATTATTGACTATGGTTTATAGCACCAAGGCACGTAGGATTTTGTGGAAAGTGGCTATTTTGGGGACACTGCCGGTACAGATTGAGAGATGGAGGGAGAAGGAAAGTGAAGAAGGGAAGGGTGAAGAAAAGCTTAGGAGGCCGACAGTGCTGGCTTGGAGGGGGGGAGCCGTTCTGGAGCACAGGGCAGTCCTGAAGAAGAGCGGAGGACACGTGACTCCTCTGGAGCTGGGGAAGAGGTGAAGATGCCTATGGACACTGACCGCTTTGTAATAGGAGAGTGAGGAGTGGACCAGGGCCGTAGACAGCAGCGGAGTCCCGTTATGTGATAAAGTCGGTGTGGCCGTGTGCTCACTTATCCGAGTTCGGGGCTGAAGCTTCGCGTGAGTGATGAGAACGTGTAGCCCTCCCTGGAGGGGAATGGGGCAGTAGCCAACGAGGGGTTTCTCAGTGTGCGGTTGACAGCACTGGCAGAGCCCAGCCGAGAACAGTGCTTCGTAGTGGTGGCTGTTGCAAGACTTGGATTTTGTTTGGGAGAGGGCAGCCGCCCCAGCCAAGAGTAGGGAAGGCGGAGTCTACTATTGCTCTAAGGCTGTGGTTTTGCTGCCTGCCTGTGGTGGGAGGGTAGGCATGTGAGAGAAGTATCAAGGATATTTGAGAGCTCTTAAGTGATCACCCGTGGACCCTCTACTGGAAGAGGAAAACGGGAAGAGGGGAAAAAGCGTTCAGGGAATGGGAGTTCTCTTGACGTTCAAGAGGAAGTGTGGAAGCGAAGTGTTTAGAAAGGGGAGGGGATAGGGAGTTGTGTCCTAGAGGAAGATACAGGCATTTCAGCCCCAGTGCCAAAAACGTGTTCCTGGGAAAACGAACTCCTACATGTTCCACAGAATTGGGCGCTCAAAGTAATGGGTCTTACGGGAAAAATCGGGTTCAGTTTGCACTGGCATTTGTGGCCAGCATCCCAGGCTGCTGATCCTTTAGAGCCTTAAGCCCTGGCCTTGGGCTTCCTTCTTAGAGATGTAAGTGCTTGACAGCTGTTTAATCAGAAATAAATATCTGATTCAGGGTTTAGCCCTTTTCGGCCCACACCCCCCCCCCCCTTTCAGACAAAGAGGAAAGGCGTACAGACTTCAGCTGTTAGAATGGCTAAAGCCTGACGAAAACCTGACAAGGCCCGTTGCTGGTGCGCGGCCAGTGGGAGCTCGAGGTGATGCGGCTGCTCTGGAAGGTGGTTCGGCAGTTTTTGACAAAGCTAAACATACTTTTACCAGCAGCTGAGCTCCTACCGGGCTGATGTGAAAACTTAGGCCCACAGGAAAACCCGCATGTGGATGTCCATAGCGACTTCTCTCATAATTACCCCAAATAAGCAGCAGCCTCAGGTCCTTGAGTAGGTGAATGGAGGAGCTGTGATATATCCATACAATAGAGTATTATTCAGCAATATAAGGAAATGAGCTGTCTGTCCCTGCAAAGACACCTGTGGATCTCCAGGGCATATATTGCTAAGTGAAAGAAGACAGTCTGAAAAGATTATATACTGTATCATTTCAGTTATCTGATATTCTGGAAAAGGCAAAACGATAGAGATAGTAAAAAAGAGTGGTTGTCAGGGGCTTAGGGGAGGGATAGGCAGTGCACAGGGGATTTTAGGGCAGTGAAAGTATTTTGTATGATGCTCTGCTAGTGGATACATCACACCATGTATTTATTTAAGATTTTATTTATTTATTTGACATAGAGATCATAAGTAGGCAGAGAGGCAGGCAGAGAGGAAAGGAAGCAGACTCTCCGCTGAGCAGAGAGCCCGATGCGGGGCTCGGTCCCAGAACCCTGGGATCATGACCTGAGCTGAAGGCAGAGGCTTTAACCCACTGAGGCACCCAGGCGCCCCATCACACCATATATTTAAAACCCACAGAAGTTTTCAGCCATATAGAGTGAACTTTAATGTATGTAAATTAAAAAAATCATTTGGGGGGCAAATCCCAGGATAAAATGCAGAATGTGATAAAACTGTCTGTATTTCAAATATAAGAAACAGCATCAGAGAAGAGGGGGAAGAGTGCTGACACAGGTAACTTTGGAAATCAGTAGTCTATAAAACTAAAAGTAAGAGAAACCAAACTTACTGATAAAGTTGTATCCCATGGGGATATGAATTAACAATTCAGATGCTGTTACTATACATGTATACTGGAATCAAACAATTAAATGGATGGTGGGTGGTGGGAGCTGAGTTTCTTATCACTGGGGTGGAATTTTATAGGTAAGCAGAGAGAGAATGTTAGAATGATCGGTGTGGTAATAAAGTTGGAGACCTTAGTGGGAACCTCATGTCTGGTCTAATACAAACATGGACGGTTACGTGTAGAAATGTAGACACACACACGCAGGGGTTTAGTATACATACATATATTTCTTGCTCTTATCAATGAGAAAGCCCAGAAGCAGTGACACCCCAGTAACAAGGAGCATGCTTAGTAGCCAGATGTTGGAGAAATGGATGATGGCAGAAATGGCCGATTCTAGGACTGGGGCAGGAAGCATGCACCATGAGCCTCCAGGGTCTTCTGGGGCCTGAAAGTAGCAAACAGAGGAAAACCGTAACACAGGTGTGCCAGAGGAGCCAAATGAGAAATTTCCCTGTGGCTACTTAGAGCAGCAAAGTAAAGTAGTATTGAGTTCTAACACAGAGTAGAAAGTAAATATGCAAGAGACGGTCCATGCTGATAAAAACAAAGAGGAGATATCTTAGTACTTTTTGATCAGTATTGGGCTTGAATTTTCCCCAGATGGCTTAATACAGTGGCAGGTGTAGCAGTTCCTGAAGGCACTGAACTTTGGACACTAGGAATGCACTTGTGGAGGTGCCCCAGGTTTTTGACTTAGGGTTTTTTGTATGTTGCTAGGTTTTTCCCTTCACTTCGTTGGTGTACCGGGAAAAGCTGTGTTAGGAACTAAATGACTTCTTTATTATGCTGACGTCATTTCTGTGTTTATCAAGTACATGTGAGTTAATTTGTATTCAAGAAATGCTTTTTGTAGCAGAACAGATTTCATTAGAATTTACTCTTTCAGAGGTAGAGTAGTTTCAGGTGATGTCAGGGTCCAGAGTGTGGCTTCAGGAAGGAATGATTAGACTAGGAAGTCAGTGGGAGTAAAGAGGCCCAGGAATTGAAATGTGAGCAGTAAGATAATCACAAATAATTGGGAAGTGTGGTAATGTTGTATGGGACAGATACGTGTTGCTGTGAGGTCATATATAAAGGAGGCTGAACAAGTCAGAGAGGTTAGAGCAAGAGTCAATGAGGAAGAAAGACGTGAGCTAAGAGCAAATGGATGAGCAGGACATAACCAGGTAAGGAGGAAGGGTATAGCACTTTCCAGTTTGGTGTGGGGAAGAGTTGGGGCAAAGAACAGGGTCAGGCCAGTGTGGCAGGTTCAGGAAGGTGGTGGAAAGTACTGACGACCTGATCAGCAGGGTTTTCCTTGGCTGAATGGGAGACTGTTAAGGAATTTTAGTTGTATGGGGGAATAGAGGTACAAGGAAGACTGAGTTAGATTTCCAGAAAGGCAACTGGAACTGCATATGCGGGGGTTGGAGGTGAGCTTCATTCAAACCCGTTCCTTCCATTTACAAGGAATCGACAGGTTGTGAAATGAAAGAGGGGGTCTTGCTGGTCTTCGAGCTTTGAAGCAATAAATGTATTTTCTTTTTGAACTACATAGAAAATACTTAACATTGAAGACTTCGTAGTTTTAACAGTTTATACTTTGGTAGTGTGAGGTTGTTTTCTGGTTGTCACAGAATTCAAGGTGATAAGCTTCCTGCTGATGAACATTATTAGAAATAGGCCCTTCACTCTGACATTACTAGTCTTACCCAAGAGTATGAATGCTTTTAATCTGACATCTCAGCTTTTTCCTAGGTCTTTACATTTAAATTTAATTTAAAAATGAAACAAATCTTTTAACCTTTATGACATTTTTCCAGTGTCTAAGTAGAGCATAGTGAGTATAATAGAACCTTGAAGATTAAGGATTATGTAGTTGTTGATAGTAATTTTTGCATGAGGGGAAAGTGTAGGGCAGTTTAATTCATGTATGGATTTAATGCATGATTTACTAATTCAGGGCAAGTTATATAACATCTGTAAGAGTTTTCTCTCTTTAAAATGAGGTTAATTAAAAAAAATAAAATGACGTTAAAACCCATTTCACAGATGCTGAATGAGAAAAATCTATACAAAAGCACTTAATTCTTCGAGAGAGAGTTTACCCTCAAATACTAATTTTCTTCTTCTCTTTTCCCATACAAGTAGCAAGAATAGGAGATAGGAAAACAAGTGAAGTGATCCCAGAATGCTCATCGTAACTGGGTCCTTCCTGTGGGTTCAGTTGCTCTGGATTGGACTTCTTGCATTAAAATCTCAGCACAAATCCTGGTTTGGAATTCTCACACAACATTATGACCTTGGGCGAGTCTCTTCATCTTCCCTTAATAATAAGTAGTACCTATTTCTGAAGTTGTTTTGAGTGCTAAACAGGTGAACAAATATAGTACTCTTGGAGCGGTGCCTTTCACATAGCATAAATATATGGTAACTGTTATCATCATCATCATCATCATTGTTAAGAATACCTTAGGACTACTTTATCCCTAAAAGTTTTGGTCACTTCCCTTCCAGAAAAACCAAAACCAAAATAAAAGCTAGTTGATTTAGGATTCCAGGGTTAATCAGGGTTTTCTTTATATATTTTTTTAACTGTCTAAAATTTTTAAATGAATTTAGTTTGCCCGACCATTTCCCAAGCAACTCAATTATTTGAACACATATTTTCTAAACTTTGTTTTTTTAAAGATGTTATTTATTTATTTGACAGAGCACAAGCAGGGGGAGCAGCGGACAGAGGGAGAGGGAAAGGGAGAAGCAGGCTCTTTGCTGAGCAGGGAGCCCGATGCAGGGCTTCATCCCAGGACTCTGGGATTTTGACTTGAGCCATCCAGGAGCCCCACATATTTACAGTTTAGATGTCTGTTTTTAAGAAGGGACCTGTGTCAAATTTTGCAGATATATGCTATTTTTTTTTTTCTTCTGCTTAGCTCAGTGTAAATCGGTTACCTCCATATGTTAAAAGCAATTTGGGGGGGGGGCATCTGTATATTGCTACTCTTGTTTTTAATCTTCCTAACCAACTTTATCACCTCTCAGTGGTCACCAGGCTGAGAACTTTTGCCCATAACCTATATACTTAAGACATCTGGGGACACAGGTTTTCATGGTAATAAAAGGGAGAGGCTGAGTTCATTCAGTTTCTTTTGGGCCAAGTCAAAATGTGCTTATTTGCATTGCAAACGTAAGCAGCTGTTTAATGATGTAATATGGTGAAGTGTATGGGAAAGGAGGGCATCTCCTTGGCGTGTGATGGTTATTGTAGAGCTAAGATGCAATTTTTGATTTAAAAGAAGGTATTTAGTTTTAAAACAATCGTGGTAAATTTGAGAAGGGGAATTTTTCTGCCCATGAAGGTAATGTTATAGTATGACTAAAGGACTAATGACTTAAGTTTGTATTGGGCGAAGCAGATTTAACTGGAACAATGGATAATAGAGTATTTTTTGTCATGGAATCATTTTGGGGATTGTGCAGACTTGTCTTACTCTGAGTGCTTTCTGACATGCTACTTCAACTTTTTTTCTTCTGCTGTGGTTTTAGGCATGTATTTTCTGTTGCTCACTTGATTTTTGTTCATATGCTAACTTTCAGGCGAATTTGTGTCTTGGGTGAGGGACAGGGGAGGTGATTGTGAGCGAAGGAAATCCTTCAGGATCAGAATTTGAAGAATAGCTATTTTAAAAAGTTTAAAAGCCATTGTCTGGGCGCCTGGGTGGCTCAGTGGGTTAAGCCGCTGCCTTCGGCTCAGGTCATAATCTCAGGGTCCTGGGATCGAGTTCCGCATCGGGCTCTCTGCTCAGCAGGGAGCCTGCTTCCTACTCTCTCTCTCTCTGCCTGCCTCTCTGCCTACTTGTGATCTCTCTCTGTCAAATAAATAAATTTTTAAAAAATCTTAAAAAAAAAAAAAGCCATTGTCTGACAGATTCCCTAAAGATTTCAGCAGCGGTAGGATGATGCATTCCTTTCTTTAAAAGGAGAGAAAGAATATACAGCTAGAGATTAGATATATTTCTTAGTAGGCTGTAACTGACCGAAGAAATTTGTTGAATCAGCCTTTGTGTAGAACTGATAAAAGTATGTCCAAGAACAGACTTAAGTTCTTTTTTTTTTTTTTTTTTAAGATTTAAAAAAAATTATTTAAGAGAGAGCATGAGTGGGGTCCTGGGGGTGGGACTGAGGGAGAGGGACAAACAGACCAGCCTCCCCGCTGAGCAGGGAGCCTGATGCAGGGGCTCAGTCTCAGGACCCGGGATCATGACCTGAGCTGAAGGCTGTTGCTTAACCAAACTGAGCCACCCAAACTTGAGAATTCTTAAAGTAAGAAAGCTGCTTTGCCAATTTAGTTAATTATATGAAATTTCACTTAAAGATATACCCATGATATAGATGCTTCTGATTTAAAAAATAGCCCATTTGGGGTGCCTGGGTGGCTCAGTGGGTTAAAGCCCTCTCCCTTCGGCTCAGGTCATGATCCCAGGGTCCTGGGATCAGACCCCGCATTGGGCTCTCTGCTCAGCAGGGACCCTGCTTCCCTTCCTCTCTCTCTCTGCCTGCCTCTCTTCCCACTTGTGATCTCTGTCTGTCAAATAAATAAATAAAATCTTTTTTAAAAAAAGCCATTTGACAAAAGAATGTTGCTTGGAAATAATGTGAATTATAAGCATATTTGGATCTAATAAAATTAAGATCACACTTTCATCATGTTCTTCAAATGCATCCTTTTCCTCTTAAAAATATAGTCTACCCTGAAATACTAGTTTGGTAGGCTCAATGTGTTCTGATTCTGAAAGTGTGTTCATCTAGTAATAGTGTCAAGAGTCCCATGACTAACCCTGGGCTACTTTGCATATTGCATTGTAATGACACATGTTTCATTGAGTCTTTATATGTACTGATAGGAGCAGAAATGTCTAGATACCATTCTAAAAACTGTATTTCTTCCTGAATTGTTTTAGATTTTCATTGAATATCTCATTTGATTTTTTTTTTTTTTCCTCTTTCCTGTTTCCTATGCAGGTCATGGCAAAACCCCAAAGGACGCAGCGTCTGTTCGCGCCACGCACCCAATTCCAGCAGCCTGTGGGATTTATTATTTTGAAGTAAAAATTGTTAGTAAGGGAAGAGATGGGTAAGTATACATTTTGGTGGGATAAATTGTTTGCTGTTCTTGGATAGTTATTTTTGTCTTGATTTATAATATTTATGCTATAATTGGAAAATGGGAGTCTCGGAGATGTTGGTAAAGTAGGATCTAAATGTCACAATGCAGCAGGTTGGATACAGTCCTGCTTTAATACTAGTTGAAGCTAATACTTGAGTTGGTGAAATAACCAAGTTTTTTGGTCTGCTTGTCATTAAATTGGAGCACTGGAATTAAACAACAGAGGCAGTGACTCATTTTCCATGCCTTGTCTTACACTGCCCTTTTCTGAATTCTGCTGAGAACTTAAATCTTCTCAGAGCTAGTTAACCAAGACCAAAAGGTGATTCATAGGTATTTCACAGGGGGTGGCACTTAGACTCTTGCGTTTAGATCAGGGAAGTATGTTTGTATGCTCTCAGCTGGAGGGGATTCCCAGGGATTAGGATATGGTGTAAATTCCAGGTGAGAACTCCATGTAGATTCTGGAACCAACTTATCTAGCATCGCTTTTCAACTTGGGATCAGTGTATAGTATGTGAGTGTACATCAGAATCGCTTACGGGACTATTAACAAAGATAATAATGTGGGCCTTACCCTAAAAGTTCCTAAATCACTATTTTCAGAAGCAGAGCTTGGGTAAGATAGGCATTCTTGAGTAAGCTTCACTGGGAATTTTGGTGCATATTTCTGATTAAGAATTGATTACCTGGGGGCCTGGGTGGCTCAGTGGGTTAAGCTGCTGCCTTCGGCTCAGGTCATGATCCCAGAGTCCTGGGATCGAGTTCTGCATCGGGCTCTCTGCTCAGCAGGGAGCCTGCTTCCCCTCTCTCTCTCTGCCTGCCTCTCTGCCTGCTTGTGATTTCTCTCTCTGTCAAATAAATAAATAAATAAATAATCTTTAAAAAAAAAAAAGAATTGATTACCTAGAATCACTAACTTTATCCTATGGTATTTCCTGGTAACCTCATTGTGGTGTCAGAGGTCCTTTAAAGCATCCATAGAGTCATTAGTTCAGCTCCCAAGATAAACTTACTGGGTGAGTTGGCCCAGTTGAATTAAGAGTTATTAAGTTGACCTGGATTTGAAGTGAATCATTTAACCTGTTAGTGCGTCTTCTGTGTTTAACTGAAAAAATAAGTATGTTTAGTAGATGATTCCTCTACTTTATTTGCTGAATATTTTCATCCTCAACAGTATGGAAAGTAGAAAGTGCAGCCTTGGAATTCATTGATGACTTTTTATTGAACTGCCTCAGTTGTCCCAGGGTGATCAAGCCAAAGCTAAAATCAGAGAAGTCAAGGATAAAGTGGTGGAGAGACCCTAGATTGAAATAGGCACACGATTCTAACCATTTTTAACTTGACTGCTGCCGGTATACTCAGCCAATTCTTCTTATAATTAAAATTATACTGTCAGCCTTATTCTTGCTGATGTTGCTCCTGATTATTCCCAGGGTTCTCTTCACCCTTTCGTTCCACGTGTTTGTCTTTGCATGATCTTGACCTTACCTTTTCATGGCTTCAAACAGCCTGATGAGTGTCAAATCTAAAACTCCCATCTCGGGTTTTTCCCTTGAGCTCTAGACGGATCTGTCTAACCCGATGTTGGCATTTGCAGTCCCACAGGTATTGCAGTGTCGCTTGTTTTAAGTCTTTTTCTCAGCACCAGCTTGCTTAGTGGTTTCACTGTTGCTAGAAACTTGACAACTTCCTACCTCTTACTTTGTCCATCTCTATGGCCTCCGCCTCAGATTTTCTAATTAATCCCCTAAATTACCTAGGTTCTTTGGTCTCCCAGTTGCTCCCTGTTATGCTCTTACTTCACTCTGCAATTCTTATCATCCTTCTTTCAAACACAACTGACTTGTGTCTGTCCCTATCTTGAGATCATTTGGTACTCCTGTTGCTTTGAGGGTAAAATCCGAAACTTCTTAGCAGGGTCTTGCATGATGTGACTAACTCCTTTGTAACTTTTCAGTCTCATCTCTTCGTTGCCAAGATCTCTCATTCCTCTTTTTTCTCCCCATTTTTTAAAAAAATTTTATTTATTTGACAGAGATCACAAGTAGGCAGAGAGGCAGGCAGAGAGAGAGGGGGAAGCAGGCTCCCCGCTGAGCAGAGAGCCCGATGTGGGGCTCAATCCCAGGACCCTGGGATCATGACCTGAGCCGAAGGCAGAGGCTTAACCCACTGAGACACCCAGGTGCCCCTCTCCCCATTTTTAAAATTAACTGATTTTTACATAGAGTAAAATGTATCATTTTTAGTGTGCAGATCTGTGGGTTTTGACAGATGTGCATATTCATGTAACTACCACAGTCAGTATACAGTTGGTCTTTGAAGGATGCAGGTTTGATCTGCACAGATCTACTTTATATGCGGACTTTTTTTTTATAACTACAGCACAGCCCTGGAAATATATTTTCTCTTCCTTGAGATTTTCTTAATAACATTTCCTTTTCTCTGCTTTATTATAAGAATGCAGCATATAATACAACGTACAAAATACGCCTTAACTGTTTACAGTCTGGTAGGGCTTCCAGTCACCATCAGGCTATTAAATAGTTAAGTTTTGGGGACAGCACAAGTTATATAGGATTTTCAGCTTGTGTGGTGGCAGGGGTGGGGGGTGGGTGATCCGTGTCCCAGCACCACCGGTTGTTCGAGGATCAGTGATCAAACAGTTCCATCGCCCTCCGCAATTCCTCTCTACCCCTTTGTAGACGATTCTTCCGCATCTCTCAGTGATGACCATGGATTGGTCTTCTGTCTCTATAGTTTTGCTGTTTCTAGAATGATGTATAAATGGAATGATAGTATGCAGCCTTCTAATTTTGGCATCTTAGTGTAATACATTTGAGATTCATCGCTGTTGTTGCATATATCGGTAGATCAGTCCTTTTTATTGCTGATTGTATTGGCTGAGCCAACCACAGTGTGCTTACCCGCTCTTCCGTTGACGGACATCTGGGTTGTTTCCAGTTTTTGGCAATTAGGAATATAGCCACTATAAACATTTATGTACAGGTTTTTGTGTAAACTTGAGTTTTCATTTCAGTTGGATAAATATCTGGGAGTGGGATTGCTGGATCATGTGTTAAGTGCATTTTTAACTTCACGAGAAACTGCCAACTTGTTTTGCAGAGCGACTGTACTAGTTTGCATTCCCACCAGCCTCGTGTGAAAAAGTTCCTGTTGCTTTGCATCCTCTGTAGCGCTTGGTGTTGTCAGGCTTTTTAAAAAAAAATTTACCTCTCATTATAGGTATCTTAGTGGTTTCTTAACTGTGGTTTTAATTTACATTTCCTTAATGATGAATGATGTTAAAGAATCTTTAATTTTTATCTGCCCCCCCCTTTAACAAACACAGTAATACCTTTATTTTGAATTATTTTTAAAGATTTTATTTACTTATTTGAGAGAGGGCATCAGCTGGGGTGGGGTGGGGGTGGTGCACAGAGCGGGATGGGGAAGTAGGCTCCCTGCTCAGCAGAGAGCCTGATGCAGGGTTCGATCCCAGGATCCTGAGATCATGACCTGAGCAGAAGGCAGAGGCCTAACCGACTGAGCCACCCAGGCACTCCTTTACTTTGGTTTTAAATTAATCATTTGTCAACAGCTGCGGAAGTGGCTTAAGAAGTGACCTACAGATATTAAATATACTGAATTGACAGCTGAATTGAATGGAATATTTTGTAGGGCACTTCTCATTTTGTCACTTACTCAGGTTAAATTCAAGGTCCTTATACTTCATCTTCTTCAAGAGCGGTGGAACCTCTAACTGGGGCATCCAGTTAATCTCCATTTCCACTTGGATGCCTGCTTAGACTTAAAGAAATAAGCCCCAGAAAATAGAAAGTAGGATGCTAAACAGAGTTGAATCAACATCAGATCATCCCAAAGACAGAGGCGGAACAAACTTTTTGGGTTAGAGCATACTCCCAAGGACCTGTTTCTAGTCAGAATCGGCTGTCAGTGGGGGGAGGGGGGTGCATTCGGTAGAGTGCGTGCAGCACTGTCAGCTCCTGGTTTACTTCTCTGTACAGGTGGGCTCGTACAGGTGGGCTCGGTTTCTAGTTTTCTCCGCGGGCGCTTTCCTTCCTTCTTACATTCACCTTCCCCTGTCCCTTTGCCATTTGCCCCCTTAACGAATTAGCCCTAGTTTAGTTTAAAGATATCTTCTCGGTGGCACTTGTCCTCCCCCAAATAGGATTATGCCTTTCATATGCCTCCTTCACACGTTGGCCAGACTGTAATTATAATATCTGTGTGTTTCAGTTGTTTGCCTCCTGGTGGTCTAAACTGCAAGTGTAAGGGACTGTTTTATGTTTCTGCCACTCCAGTACTGAGTTTATAGCTAGCATGCATACAAGTGAATAAATGAATGAGAAACTGTACTTTCCTCCTATGTATTCTTGGAGAAAACTGTTGTATCTTTGGGCAGATCTTATTTATCCTTCTCATATACTTTTTGACTAAGTTCTAGGTCTAACCCCATGCTTTTGAAAGGGGAGCACGATTCATTTATGGAAGAAAAGCAAGTCATATTGCTAATTTGGGGCGAGTGACCCCTTTTTGGAGATTTATTTAACTGTATCAAGAGAACTAAAACTTCCTGCCTAAAATCCCACCTTCTTTGTAAAGAATGGACCAGAAAGAGGAGCTTTTAGTCGCAGTGAGAAGTGCTCATCTGAGAGTTTAATTATACTTAAGATTTGGGGCATCTTGGTGGCTCAGTTGTTAAGCATCTGATTTCGGCTTAGGTCATGATCCCAGGACCTTGGGAAGGAGCCTGCTGCTCCCTTTCCCACTCACCCTGCTTGTGTTCCCTCTTTCACTGGGTCTTTCTCTGTCAAATAAATAAATAAAATCTTTAAAATAAAAAACAGGAACACAAAAAACAGTGTGTTTATCCAGGATTAGAGCAGGCAAGTAAATATTTAGGTCCAAGAACTTGATTTAAGATGAATCGGTCAATGCAGCAAATTTCTTCGTGACATAGTAGGAGTTGATACCTCTTAATTTATCTGTGATGTGTGTTATTTCTGGGTCTGCGTTGGAAAATTAGGACTATGACTATGATAGTTGTTACTTCTATCTTATTGCCTAAGAAATAAGGCTTGAAGGAAGTTTCTTTTAGTGAGTGAAAGAAATAATATATTTTGGGTTTTGCCTTGGATTTTCATTTAAATGAAACACATTTTTATGTGTTCAGGAAAATAAGCTTATTTATTGGGACACAGGAGCCCAAGTTTTATAATCAATTTAAAAATAAATTTATTTAAAAATAAATTTCTAATGCATTCCATTACAAAAGGTTAAATCATCAATCACCTTGTCTGCATAACTTTTTTTTAGGAGACATATTTGTGTATTCTTTGTTAATGATTGTTGACCATCAAGATGAATTTCTAAAAGCAGTCTTTGTCTCATGAATCTACTTACAGTGCAGGAATTTTGTTCAAGTTTTGAATTATACATAGTAATATAGGCAGTGAAGATACAGTTAATTTTAAATGTAAGAGGCAATAAATTTTTTATTTGAATATTTTTAGAGTTATAATTTATTATGAGTATGCTACTTTTAGCTTTTCAAGTAAAATGTTGATGCTGCTCTGCCCCTGGTTCAGGAGGGACCAGCAAGAAATCCAGTCTCTGTGTTCGCTCCTAAATTCTTCTGCTGACAATAAAGTACACTCTTCAGAGTGTTCCTTCTGTGCTTGCTGACTTTCTGGATTATTTGGTGGGGGAGTGGAAGAGAAATAAAGGCCTCTCTTCCCGTTTAGTTTTAAAAGGCTATAAAAGGTCTTTCCTTCTGGTTTCAATGGAAGGTAAGTAGCAGATGGAAACAACAGTGAACAGAGGAATGGAAGAAATGAACAAAGGCATCAAGTAAGCGACGTATTTATTAACTTAGCAAATACATATTGAACACGTATGATGTGTCAGGCATTGTCAGCAGCTGAGATAAATATGAAATTATTTTATCCACCTGTTCCTTATCCATGCTTCTTAGTAGAGGACCTGCCACTTAGTCGAAACTCAGAAACTGCATCAAGTGAACTAAATGTGGGTCATTGCCCGCAAGGAGTGTCAAGAAGCAGACTTAAATCACTCTCAGTTAAGACTTAACACTTTAAGAAGTTTGGGTGTAGTACCAAAAGACAACTTATTTGCGGAGAAGCAGAAGGGATTTTTGGTCTGTTCTGTTCACAAGTGTATTCTCAGTGTACAGAGCAATGCTGGGCAAAAATCGGTGCTGGAGGAATCTGTTGACTGAGTGGAGGTAGGTAGGGATAATATGTTTTCTTCTCTCTCGCCCCCAGCCCTGCGCCTTGTACGGAGTGCGTGTTAGGGGTTTGGTATCGATGCAGTGATTTGAATACCTCTTTTACCCACCTTTTGAAACGGGAACCAAAGATGATGGGAACTGTTTGTGGTGGTGAGCAAAGTGTTATTTAACTGAGTACCCAGCGAATATGGGAAAAGGGACCTAGAACTTTATCACCATTGTGTTTCTCAAATTATCCTTGTGTTGGTTATCTTCAGTGCAGTTAATCTCAAATCATCCTTACCCTGGCCCCTACTTCCATCAGTTATCTTGTACCCAGCAAATGCACATGGATTTTAAGAACCTTTTTTGTAGTTAGGAAGTAATGCATTCTTAACGCCAAAGGAGGAGTCAGACAAAACCTGTGAAGCAGAAAAAAGCACAACTATTTGAAAAAGGATCTGCAGTCCTACCACCCATGATGGTTTGTGGTGTGTTCTCCAGGACGTTCTTCTCTCTAGTCAAACAAATTTTAACATTACTTTAAGGAAAAAAATAGTCTTAAGATGTATTTGAATAATAAAATAATATTCTCACATGTGCCACTACCTATACTTTACCTTAGGATGAATTTGATGAAATATTCAGAGAGAAAATCTCTTTAATAATGTCATAAAAATACCCATAATCTTTCAATACAACTGTAAGACTATAGCTTTGTCATAATAAGTATGTTTCTTGAAGTCCTTCATTTTACTTTTTCAGAACCAGAAACCCAGTTTGTAACCAGTCTGTGTTTATCTCAGATACACGGACTGCTTGCTGTTTGCTCACTGCTGGAATCATTTAGGCCAAATCGAGCATTTCAGAATAAGGAGAGATGGTCTTTAGGTCTTAGACCTTTTGACTCTTTGTCAGTCATCTGGCAATTTGCATAGGTTTTTCAAGAGGAGTAGTTGAAATGTTTACAATGATTATAGAGAAGTAATTGTTCTTGGATAAAAGCACAGGCTGCTAAAAAGTTGAGCTTCTTCCTAGTGTTTCTCTCATTGTGATTTAGACAGTACAGATTCTTTTTTTTCCCTCTCTCTCTTTTTTAAGATTTATTAATTTGGGGGTGCCTGGGTGGCTCAGTGGGTTAAAGCCTCTGCCTTCGGCTCAGGTCATGATCCCAGGGTCCAGGGATCAAGCCCCGTATCGGGCTCTCTGCTTGGCAGGAAGCCTGTCTCCCCCCAACCCCCTACTTGTGATCTCTGTCAAATAAGTAAATAAAATCTTTTTTTTTTTTTAAACATTTTATTTGTTTATTTGACAGAGATCACAAGTAGACAGAGAGGCAAGCAGAGAGAGAGAGAGAGGGAAGCAGGCTCCCTGCTGAGCAGAGAGCCCGATGCGGGGCTCCATCCCAGGACCCTGAGATCATGACCTGAGCCAAAGGCAGCGGCTTAGCCCACTGAGCCACCCAGGCACCCAAAGTAAATAAAATCTTAAAAAAAAAAAAAAAGATTTATTTATTTGAGTGAGAGAGTAGGGGGAGGGGCAGAGGGAGACAGAGAGAACCCTCAGGCCGACTCCTGGCTGAGCGTGGAGCCTCACACAGAGCTGGATCCCAGGACACTTGAGCTCATGACCTGAGCCTAAGGCAGCAGTTGGCTGCCCAGCCAGCCGAGCCCTCCCCCCGCCCCGCCCCACCAGGTGCCCCGACCATGCAGATTCTAAGCAGTTTTCCTTCTCAGACATACAGAAGAGTTAACATGGTCAATAGCCATATGCCCCAACATTTAGATTTTAGAGTCAGAATTTTGCTGTGTTGGCTTTATTACAAACAGGTCTATCAACCCATCTTCTTTTTAAATGCATTTCAAGGGAATTTGCAGAATTTTCAAATCAGTTTTACTTGAATTCTCTGGTTTTACCCTTGTATCTTTTTTTTTTAATCTGAAGATTATTGTTCCTAATGTTACTGACATAATTTTTCATTTGTTTTGTAGTGGAACATAACTATATCTAAGTTTAAATACTGATATTGTTACTAAAAAGAGTGTTGATTATTATATGATTTCTTTATAGGGTTGGTTTTTTTTTTTTTTTGGTCTTTAGAATATATCCTGTTAGGGATAGATACTCAAAAACTGAGCTTTCAAGTCCCTTAAAGTAATTCTTTTGTGTTTCTACAACTAACTTGACATGCTAGTTTCATTTATTTAAATTTCTTCGGCTTTTAGGGGTTCCTTTTTTTTTTCCTTCTCTCTTTTTTCTTTCTGTTTTCTGTAATTATGTAAAACATTTAAACGTTTGCATTGGTCCAAAATTAAAGCCATACCAGGAGGTACTTCACAGAAGTTTTATTTTCTCCTGGTTGTCTTCCCCATTCCTGCAGGTAATTAATTTTTTTTTTATTAGTTCTTGGTTTATCTTTCCATTATTTCTTTTGAAAATACATTTGACCCTTGAATAGTATGGGAAACTAGGGCTAAAATCCTCTGTGCAGCTGAAAATCTATGTATCATTTGGGGCTTTTTGTTTTATTTTTTGCCTGATGGAAAGTTGTTTATTGCCTGGAATGTGCTGTTATGTTTGTAAGTTTGGAGTTGGCTGATCTTTTTCCGATACATAGTTGACACACGGTGTGTGACTCTGTAGCTTGAGGCGAGCTCACCGTCAGTTTGGCTCCCGTCTGTCACCATACGACACTGCTGCAGCATTACTGCCTGTATTCCCTGTTCTGTGTCTTTCATCCCTGTGATGACTTCAGTCCATAACTGGAAGCCTGTGCCTCCCACTCCCCTTCATTCATCTTGCCCGTCTCTCTACCCCTCTGCCCTCTGGCACCTATCAGGTATCTGTATTTATGGGTCTATTTCTACTGGGTTGTTTGTTCATTTATTTGTTTTGTTTTGTTCAGATTCTGTGTATAGATGAAATGGTATTTGTCTTTGGCTTATTTAACTTAGTGTTATGCCTTCTAGGTTAATCCATGATACAGGTGGCAAGATCTGAGTTTTTCTTTTCTTCCCCCTCTTTTTTTTAATGGCAGAGTAATATTCATGTGTATATCCATTGTGTATGTGTGTGTATCACATTTTTATCCGCTCATCTGTTGATGGACACTTAGGTTGCTTCCATATCTTGGTCGTTGTAAATAATGCTGCAGTTAACATACGGATGGATGCATCTTTTCAAGTTAGTGGTTTTTGTTTGGTAAATTATCCATTACTGCGATTATTGGATCATATGGTAATTCTCTCTTTGATTTTTTTTTTTTTTGAGGGACCTCCATACTGTTTTCCACAGTGACTGCACAAGTTTGCATTCCCACCAGCAGTGCACGAGGGTTCCTTTTCCTCTGCATCCTTGCCAGTACCTGTTATTTCGTACCTTTTTCATTTCAGCCATTAGACAGGTATAAGGTGATAATCTCTTTGTGGTTTTGGTTTGCATTTCCCTGAGGATTAGTGATGTTGAGCATCTTTTCATGTTTCTCTTGGCCATCTGTATGTCCTCTTTGGAAAAAATGTCTTTTCAGGCCCTCTGCTCAGTTTGAATTGGATTATTATTTTGCCCCCCTGTGTTGAGTTGTATAAGTTCCTTATATATTTATTTTTCATATTAACCACCTATCAGATATCTCATTTGCAGATAATTTCTAAGACTCAGTAGGTTGCCCTTTTGTTGATGGTTTTTAATTTATTTATATTTTTTACTATGCAAAGGCTTTATTTATTTTAGTATAGTCCCAGTAAATTTGCTTTTGTTTCCCTTGTCTCAGGAGACCTGTCTAGAAAAATGTTGCTAAGGCCAATATCAGAGATTTCTGTGTATGTTTTCTTTTTTAAAGATTTTTTTTTTTAAATTTATTTATCAGAGAGAGAGGGGGGGAGAGAGCGAGCACAGACAGAATGGCAGGCAGAGGCAGAGGGAGAAGCAGGCTCCCTGCTGAGCAAGGAGTCCGATGTGGGGCTCGATCCCAGAACGCTGGGATGTGGTTTCTGGTTTTGCATTTAGGTCTTTAATCCATTTTGAGTTTATTTTTGTGTATGATACTAGAAAGTGGTTCACTTTCATTCTTTTGTGTGTAGCTGTCCAGTTTCCCAGCATCATTTATTGAAGAGACCGTCTTTCCCATTGTACATTCTTGCCTCCTTTGTCTTAGATTTAATTGTCCAGTGTAGGTTTATTTCTGAACCTTGTATTGTGTTTCACTGATCTGCATGTTTTATTTTTGTGCCACATACTGTTTCAATTACTCTTTTATACTATATTTTGTCATCTGGGATTATGATACCTCCAGCTTTGTTCTTCTTTCTCAAGATTGCTTTGAGAACATTCAGGGTCTTTTGTGGTTCCATACACATTTGAGTACTGTTCTCCTGTGAACAATGCTATTGGTGTTTTGATAGGGATTGCATTGAATCTGTAGATTGCTTTGGGTTGTATGGACATTTTAACAGTATTAATTTTTCCAGTCCAAGAGCATGAGATAGTTTTCTATTTCTGTCATCTTCTGTTTCTTTCATCAGTGTTTTATAGTTTTTCAAGAGTATAGGTCTTTGACTTGGTTAATTTATTCCTAGGTATTTTATTTTATGACGCAGTTATTATTGGAGTTCTTATTGTTCTTTGTTACTTTGTTATTAGTGTATAGAAACAAGCAATTTCTCCATGTTAATTTTGTATCCTTCCAACTTTACTGAGTTTATTCTAATAGTTCTTGGTGGAATTTTTAGGGTTTTCTATGTATAATATAGTATAGTATCTGCTATCTACGTATAGTGACAGTATAACTTCTTTCTTAACAGTCTGAATGCCTTTTTTTTTTCCTTGTCTGATTGCTTTGAGTAGGACTTCTGGGACTGTGTTGAATGAAAAAGTGGCTGGGGTGGCCATTCTTTCTTATCCTGATCTTAGAGGAAAAGATCACAGTTTTCACGTTAATTATGATGTTAGTTCTGAGGGTTTTTTGGGTTTTGTTTTTTTTTTAGTTGTTATTATTGTTTAAGATTTTATTTATTTATTTGAGATAGAGTGAGAGAGAGAGCATAAGCAAGGAGGAGGGGCAGAGGGAGAAGTAGCCAGTGTGGGGCTTGATCCCAGGACTGGGAGATCATGACCTGAGCTGAAGGCAGACAGATGCTCAACCTATTTAGCGATCTGGGCGCCCCAATTGTAGGCTTTTCATATATGGTCTTTATGTGCTGAGGTATGTTCCCCCTAAACCCACTTCGTTGAGAGTTTTTATCATAAATGAATGTTGAATTAGGTCAGGTGCTTTTTGTGCTTCTATTGAGATGATCATATGATTTGTATCCTTTCCCTTGCTAATATGGTCTGTCATACTGATTGATTTGTGTACAATGAGACATTTTTTTTTTAAGATTTTATTTATTTATTTGACAGAGAGAGATCACAAGTAGGCAGAGAGGCAGGCAGAGAGAGAGGAGGAAGCAGGCTCTCTGCCGAGCAGAGAGCCTGATGTGGGACTCGATCCCAGGACCCTGAGATCATGACCTGAGCCGAAGGCAGCGGCTTAACCCACTGAGCCACCCAGGCGCCCCGAGACATTTTTTTTCTAAAGATTTTATTTATTTATCAGAGAGAGAGAGGGAGAGAGCGAGCACAGGCAGACAGAATGGCAGTCAGAGGCAGAGGCAGAAGCAGGCTCCCTGCTGAGCAAGGAGCCCAATGTGGGACTCGATCCCAGGACGCTGGGATCATGACCTGAGACGAAGGCAGCTGCTTAACCAACTGAGCCACCCAGGGGTCCCCAATGAGACATATTTGTTGCCTACCTAGAAATAAATCCCACTTGATCATGGTGAATGATCCTTTAATGTACTGTTGAATGTGATTTGCTAATATTTTGTTGAGGAAATTTGCATCTATGTTCAGCAGGGATATTGGCCTGTAGTTCTCTTTTTTTGTAGTGTCTTTGTCTGGTTTGGGTATCAGGGTATTGGCCTTATAGAATGTTTGGAAGCTTTCTTTCCTCTTCTATTTTTTGGAATAGTTTGAGGAAAGTAGGCATTAACTCTTCTTTAAATGTTTTGTAAAATTCACCTATGAATCCATCTGGTCTTGGACTTTTGTTTGTTGAAGGTTTTTTGATTACTGATTCAGTTTTGTTACCAGTAATCAGTCTGTTCAGAGTTTCTGTTTCTTCCTGATTCAGTTTTTGGAAGATTGTATGTTTCTAGGAATTTACCCATTTTTTTCTAGGTTTTCCAGTTTGTTGGTATATTCTTTTTTGCAGTATGTTTTTTAACCCACTGAGCCACCCAGGCGCCCCAAAGATTTTATTTATTTGACAGAGATCACAAGTAGGCAGAGAGGCAGACAGAGAAAGAGAGGGAAGCAGGCTCCCTGCTAAGCAGAGAGCCCGATGTGTGGGGCTCGATCCCAGGACCCTGACATCATGTCCTGAGCCAGAGGCAGAGGTTCAACCTACTGAGCCACCCAGGCGCCCCTGCAGTATGTTTTTTTAAAAGAATTTATTTATTTAGAAAGAGTGCATGGACAAGTGTGTGGGGAGGGGCAGAGGGCGAGGAAGAGAGAGAATCTTAAGCAGACTCCATGCCAAGTGTTGATCCCAGTGCAGGACTCTATCCCAGGACCTTTAACTGAAATCAGCAGTCAGATGTGTAACCAATTAAGCCCCCGCCTCCCCTGCAGTAGTCTTTTATAATCCTTTATAGTTCTGTGGTGGTGTTACTTCCCTTTCGTTTCTGATTATTTGATTCCTCCCTCTTTTTCTTCATGAAGTTGCCTAGAGGTTTATCAGTTTTTCTTTTCAGAGAATCAGTTCTTGCTTTCTTTAATCTTTTCTTTCTTTCTTTTTTGTCTCTTTTTTATTTATTTCTGCTCTTCTGATCTTTCTTGTTTACTTTCTTTTACTAACTTTGGGCTTTGTTCTTTTTCTAGTTCCTTTGGGTGTAAGATTAGGTTTATTTGAGAGTCTTTTGGTTTCTTAAGGTAGGCCAATATCACCGTAAATTTCCCGCTTCGAGTTGCTTTTGCGATCTTCCAGAGATCTTTGGTCTTTTATGTTTCCATTTTCATTTCATGTGTCTCCTTGTACTTTTGGTTTCTTCTTTGATTTCTTCATTGACCTATTGATTGTTTAAGCGTCCATGTGTTCGTGTAGTTTTCGTTGCTGTTTCTTCTTCTTCTTCTTCTTCTTCTTCTTTTTTTTTTTTTTTGTTTAAGATTTTACTTACTCATTTGAGAGAGAGTGAGATTTAGAGTATAAAAGGGGGAGAGGCAGAGGGAGAAGCAGACTCCCTGCTGGATGTGGAGCTTGATCCCAAGACCTGGAGGTCATGACCTGAGCCGAGGGCAGAGACTCAACCATCTGAGCCACAGGTGATTTGATTGCTGGTTTCATACTGCTGAGGTCAGAAAAGTTGCTTGATATGGTTTCAGTATTTTAAAATTTATTGAGACTCTTTTGTGACCTACCATGTGATCCTTCCTGGAGAATATCCCATGTGCACTTGAGAAGAATGTGTATTCTGGTTTTTTTTTTTTGGATGGAATATTTTGTATATTTCTAAGCCCATCTGGTCATTGTGTCATTCACACTGATTTTCTGTCTGGATGATCTATCTATTGGTGAAAGTGGGGTGTTAAAGTCCCCTCCTGTTGTTTTACTGTCCATCTTTCCCTTTATATCTGCTAACATTTGCTGTGTATTTAGGTGTTCCAGTGTCGAATGCATAGATATGTACATTTCTTATATCCTCTTGTTGAGTCGATCTTTTTATTATGTAGTAGTACCTCTTTGTCTCTTGTTGCAGTCTTTGTTTTAAAGTCTTTTATGTCTGTTAGTATTGCTACCCATGCTTCTCTGTGTATAACTTTTTTTTTTTAAGATTTTATTTATTTATTTGACACAGTGAGAGAGATCACAAGCAGACAGAGAGCCAGGCAGAGAGAGAGGGGAAGCAGGCTCCTTGCTGACAGAGAGCCTGATATGGGGCTTGATCCCAGAACCCTGGGATCACCACCTGAGCCGAAGGCAGAGGCCGGACCCACTGAGCCACCCAGGCGCCCCTTGATTCCTCAGAAACTTAACTACTAATAGCATACTGTTGACCAGATTTGTTACCGATAACATAAACAGTTGAGTAACAGGTATTTTCTATCTGTGTTATATGTTGCATTCATACAATAAAGTAAGCTAGAGAAAGGGAAATGTTAAGAAATTCATAAGGAAGAGAAAATACTTATAGTACTGTATTATAAAAAAATCCATGTCTATGTGGACCCATGTAGTTCAGACCCATGTTACTCAAGGTCAACTGTATAGCCAAATATGCTTTAGAAAACTGAACAGATAGCACAAATAAATGATGACAGTAGTTGCTTCTAGATAGGGGAAGTGGTTAGCTAGAGATAGGAGTGAAAGGAAACTTGAAACATTTTTGTTACTTTTGAATTTTTTTTTTTTTTTTTTAAATAATGTGGTCTATCTTCATTGCTCTCCTTTGGGGGAAAGGGTAGTGTAGTTTTACATTTAGAAAGTTACTTTTATACTAACACAGTCCGCTCCTTTTAAGGTGATCTCTTGTGAGCAGTAATGAAGTTAGCAAGCAACCGCTTCATTTCCCCTCTCTCTTCCCTAGTATCTTCAGGCCCAGGGGGAGGGGCATTTAAAAATTTCTTACTGATACACCTGCAGTAAAAATCTCCTTTTTTGGAAAGGGAATATACAGTTCTGTGAGTTTTGACAAATGCTTAGAGACAAAGCTTAAGTCAAGAACAGAACTATTGCCTCACCTCCCCAATTTCCCTCTTACTGCGTGCGCCCTTTATAATCAGATCCTCCTCACACCCCTACCTAACTTCTGGCAACCACTGATGTGTTTTCTATTCCTGTAGTTTTTTTCTTTTTTTTTTTTCTCCATTTGAAACCAGAATGCCATATAAATGTAACCCTTTGAGTAAGGCTTTCTTTTTGGTTAGCGGTCAGCGTGGTGCATTTGAGACTCATGTGGGGGGCCAGTGTATCAATAGTTCATTCTTTTTTTGGTAAACTCTCCCCCATTTTGTTATTCTATTATAGCTACATGTTGTTTAAAAAAAAAAAAAAGCACATAGTATTCTCATACACAACTCTGTTACCTTATCATTGAGTGTCAGTTACAAATGTAGTACGTTTAATAATACTCTGTACCAGGCCTTAGGCCAGAGATACTCTTTAACTAGAGGACTCAGGAAGAGCTCATGGGAACAAAATTGAAGTCCTTTCTGGTTCAGAACTGTTTGTGACTAATACATCCATTTTATTTGAAAGTTTGACTGGGTATAAAATCCCTGGTGTATATTTTTTTGAGCTCCATAGACTTCGATGTGAATTATCATTGTCTTATGCCATCTTTTTTTTCCTCATAAGAAAATTGGTTTTGGAGCACTTGGGTGTCTTAGTTTAAGCATCTGACTCTTGCTCTCAGCTCAGGTTGTGAGTTCAAGCCCCATCTTGGGCTCCATGCTGGGTATGGAGCCTACTTGGGTTAAAAAAAAAATTGGTCTTTCATGTGGGTGGTCAAAAGATTTTTCGTTAAAGAGCTGCTTCTGAATGTATCTTGGTGTTAACTTTTATGTATGTCCTTAAATTATAATTTCAGGTCTTCTTTTATTTCAGAAAGTTTTATCATGTAATTTTCTGTATTTTTTCTATTCCATTACATAGGTTTTTGGGGGAGGGGACTCTAATTATAAGCATATGCTGGATCTTCTTTGCCTAACTTCTATATCATTTGTTCATAAAACCTTTTATTTTCCTTCTTTGTTTACTTAGAAAATTTTCTCTGTTCTGTTCCATCTTTTTCTGTGGGGACTATTCAATGTTCTATTTAGTTTGTCTTCACTTCTGATACAATCTTTTCTTTAAGTTCTTACATAATGCAAATAAAAACACTATTACCTTACTTATTTGTATTATGAAATGAAGACTTCGTATTAAAAAGTCTTAAAGAGGGGTGCCTGAGTGGCTCAGTTGGTTAAGCGTCTGCCTTTGGCTCAGGTCATGATTCCAGGGTCCTGGGATCAAGCCCCTAATTGGGTTCCCTGCTCAGAGGGGAGCCTGCTTCTCCCTTTGCCCCTGCCCCTCCACTTGTGCTCTCTCACTTTCTCTTTCTCAAGTAAATAAAATCTTTAAAAAGTCTTAAAGATCCAATGCAAATTTTAAGTTCTAACACTTGTGGAGAGAAAGGTTATTGCTGAAAAATCAAACAATAAAATATACCACAATCTTGTATGGTTTTGTAGGTTCACCTCACTTGGTATGATGGATAGTACCTGTAAAGTTTATAAAATTGAAAGGTGAAGGAATTTTTTTCTTTTTTTAAAAGATTTTATGTTTATGCAATCTCCACACTCAACATGGGGCTTGAACTCGGAACCCCAAGATCAAAAGTCACATGTTCTGCCATCTGAGCCAGCCAGGCATCCCAGAAGTGTGAAGCAATTTCATGTTGACTTATTTGCATGATTTGGAATTGCCGGTATTTATTGTTCATCAATTTTATGGGGACATGTTGAAAAGTAAGAATTTCGAGTATGGAATTGATTTGGGGTTTTTTGTTGTTGTTTTTTTAAGAATTGATTTTGTTAGCCAGGTATTTCACTTTATTAGTAGAGTCATAGTTTAGTGCCCATGAGGTAAAAGGATTTCTTTCATACATAAAGTGTGATAAATTATTTTCCTTTATGTTTAACACTATAACAGGCTACTTTAAAAAGTCAGGAAATCAAGTTATGTTGATTTGTTGTTGTAGTTAACTACAGATGCAGTTTCCTTGACAAAGGATTGTTGAAGGACTTTCAAGCTAGTATTCTGGTTTCGTGGGTCTTCACGTTGTGTTGTCTTAATTATTACTTAAAAGGCAGGATAACTAGGTACCTAAAGGCTGTCTTCATAACCATAGCCACTCCTTAATTTAAGGTACATATTTTTAAGGTATTTATTTTTATTTTTTAAGATTTTATTTATTTATTTGAGAGCACTCACAAGCGTGGGAGGCCGGGTGGTGGTGGGGTAAGCAGACTCCCCGCTGGGCAGGGATCCCAATGTGGGGCTCAAAAACAGGATCCTGGGATCATGAGCTGAGCTGAACAGTCACTTGACCAACTAAGCCACTCAGGCACCCTGGTACTAATATTTTTATAGCTCTTTTAGAGGTAATGGGAGAAATATGCATCTCAAAGGTTGATGTATATTATTGTGGACTTTTCAGAGGCAAGTAATAGATAGAGCCTGTTTGGTTTTCCAGGATTTTTCTGCTTTAGGAGAAATGGGGGGGGATTGTAGAGAAAGAAAGGTGCAGTGTAGAGAACAAGAGGTAGCTGCTTTGCTGTCAGTGGGGGATTAGAGTTGGAACAAAATTTTGCATCATGGAGAAGAAATCTAAATGCTTTAGGTTTGAATAGTAGTATTGTGGATAATTATTTCCATTTTCCTTTACTTGTCAATTTCTTACCTTAATTCTGTTAGTCATCTAGTGATTATTACTTAATTTGTAATATTTTAGATACACATATTCTCAAATTACTTTTGTGTGGTAATAGTGGCTATTCTGAGAATGTAAGTGTTGGATATGGTATGGTAAAGTTGTTACAGCTGCAGGAGGAAGCAAGAACAAGGCTTGGAAGGAAGTTTATTATGCTCACAGGTCTCAGAGAGGGAGGTCCCACATGCTGTAAAGGGTCCCAGGGAATTACTAAGTTTGGGTCAGGTGACAGAAGATAGGCATTAAGGGCTTTAGGTCAGAGCCTTTATTGGGGTTCCCAAGGGAAGGGCAAAGCAGGGCGAGACTGAACAGTTTAGGAGAAGCTAGTTTGAAGGAATTGGGCGGGCTTTGGGCTATTGTGGTGGTCTCTGGTTTTCTGGTCCCTGACCCTGGGAGGGTTTAGGTCAGGGGAAATACTGATGTGATAGTGTGTGTGAAAGTGAGATAAGAAGCCAGCTGGGCCGCAGACTCCGGATTGGCTGGTGTGTGTGAGAGATGAATGGAAGCTTTTTAAGATGTTCAGGACTTATAAAATACAAACAGTAAAAAGCGTGACTAGTTTAATGGTCAAGTGAAATTTCCTATGTTTATTTCATAATAACTAAAGTGTTCATAATTTTTAAGAACCTTAGCTCTCCAGACAGTTGTTTTTGTTTTTAAAGATTTTATTTATTTATTTGACAGAGACCACAAGTAGGCAGGGAGGCAGGCAGAGAGAGAGAGAGGTGGAAGCAGGTTCCCTCTTGAGCAGAGCCCAGTGTGGGACTCGATCCTAGGACCCTGGGACCATGACCTGAGCTGAAAGCAGAGGCTTGAACCCACTGAGTCACCCAGGCGCCCCCTGACAATTGTTTTTTGTTTGCTTTTTTGGTTGACTTCTTAACTGACTTGGTTAATGATTGTTTTTGAACCCTGAAATATGCATCTTTTAAAAACCTGACTGGAAATACTTTGACAGGAACATCTGCAACTTTTGATGAAATGCTTTTGGTTTTATTTTGCAGCACTACTATATGAATCACCAATTGGGTGTATATCTGCAGTTTACTTTTAATGATTGGAAGTAGTTATGTTTTTTCTTTCACATAAAGAAGAAGTGGATATATGTTCATATCTTTTACACAGACTGAAGATTGGTAGCTTGTGGGGCACCTGGGTGGTCAGTCGGTTAAGCATCTGCCTCCGGCTCAAGTCATGATCCCGGGGTCCTGGGCTCTAGCCCTGCATCGGGCTCCCTGCCCAGAGGGGAGTCTGCTTCTCTCTCTCCCTCTGTAGCTCCCCCTGCTTGTGTGATCTCTCTCTCTCTCAAATAAATAAAAGCTTTAAAAAAAGAAAGGTTGGTAGCTTGTGGGTTGCAGATAAGTGTTTTAAGTTTCTATATATAGAAATAGACATATGTACACCAGTGTATCTTGAAGCAGTAATTCTCTTTTGGTGCTCTTAATTTAAGAGTCTTATTATATTCATTATGCAATCTGACAGAAATAAGACACATTTCACTTCAGAAGGTATTAACTTAATTTTCTAGTCTTGTAAGTAAAAAAGATCCCTTTGTACCTAGAATAATGAGAAGAAACTACTCAGAATTTGAAATTTTAAAATTAGGCGTCAAATAAGGAATTTGATTGGTTACCATTATAACCACTAGGTGAATGCTTACTAACAGCTAATATTTAGTGTAATATAAAATTGTCTATATTTCTGAAATTCTTGAGCACTTTTGTTAAATCACATTGATAAAATTGCTTCTCAGTTTCAAATAAGGCATTGGTTAAATTAATTATTGTAATTAAGAGTAAATCTTAAGATTAAATTAAGAACTAATAACGCTATTCCTCCCCCTTTTTTTTTTAAGATTTTATTTATTTATTTGACAGAGGTCATAAGTCGGCAGAGAGGCAGGTGAGAGAGAGGGAGATGGGGAAGCAGGCTCCCTGCTGAGCAGAGAGCCTGATGCAGGGCTCTATCCCGGGGATCCCTGAGATCATGACCTGAGCCGAAGGCAGAGGCTTAACCCACTGAGCCACCCAGGCGCCCCTTTTTTAAAAGATTTTATTTTTTTATTTGACAGAGGCTAATAACTCTAATCCTATATGACACAAATGTATAGTTCACCAGTCTTTTTGAAGCTGCCAAAAGTTGAATTGTTTCACTCAAAAGGACCATATTTGCTCTTTTGAAAAACATTGTCACTTTACGTTTCTAAGAAATGAACACAGTTTCCTGACATGCTTTCTCCTCTATTATTTACATATTATTTATTACATTGCTTTATAGCAGCATTGGTAATAAGCACCGAGATGTGTTTTGTTTGAGGCATTGGGGTTTCTAATAGGGCCCTCCTGCGTGTGCTGACTTCTCTGCCCGGGGCCACCCCTTCCTCCTCTAGCTGCAGTGTTTGCAGGGTGCAGGGCCTGGGTGGGGCCTTCTGGGGATGGAGATGCAACAGTGCTCACCATTTTAATGTATGCATATAAGGTGATTTATTACTTTCCTTTATTGTTACACATATAGGTTAGCCTTGGTTTTTAAATAATATAAACAGCCCTGCATTTTAATTAATGTAAACTTACCTTTTTGGTTGGTTGGTTGTTTGTATAGTTCTGTGAGTTTTGGCAAAGGCAGAGTCCTGCAGCCACTACCACGATCATGATATAAAACAATTTCTTCTTTTTTTTTTTTTTTTAAGATTTTTTTTATTCGTTTGACAGAGATCACCAGTAGGCAGAGAGGCAGGCAGAATGAGGAGGAAGCAGGCTCCCTGCCAAGGAGAGAGCCCAATGCGGGGCTCGGTCCCAGGACCCCAAGACCATGACCTGAGTCCAAGGCAGAGGCTTAACCCACTGAGCCACCCAAGCGCCCGATATAAAACAATTTCTTCACTTCCCATACTTCCCTAAAAGGGAATGACCATTAATTAATCTTCTCTTCACTGGTGACTCCTGAGAGCCACCAAACCGTTCTCCTCCCTTTAGTTTGCTTTTTAAGAAATGGCATGTGAATGGAATTGTATCATATGTAATCTTTGAGACTGACTGACTTCTTTCTTTTGGCACAGTACATTTGATGCTAATCCACACTGATGCTTGTACCAATAGTGTGTTGCTTTTTATTACAACCGAGTTAGTATCCCGTGGTCAGGCTGTGCAGTGGTTTATTTATCCCTTCCCCAGTTGAAGGACTTTGTGTTGTTGATATGTCCATTATGAGTGCAGCTGCCGTAAGTATTTGCAAACAGGATTTTGTGTGAACTTTTTTTCCCTCTGCTTTTAAGCAGACTATATATTAAAGATAATTCTTTATTATGTATGTTGAAATATTTCTCTTGATTTATTTGCCTGTTATATTTATTTATGGTGTTTTCTCCCCTAAATAGTAGACTTTGGTTTTTAGGACAATTTTAGATTTACAGAAAAATTTTAGCACTCGCCCAGTTTCTCCTATTATCATCTTGCATTAATGTACATTTGTTAAAATTAATAAACCAGTATTGATGTTATTATTAACCCAGGTTCTCACATCAGGGTTTACTCTCTGTATGGTGCCACTCATGCATAATGTCATGTATCCACCATTGCAGTGTGGATACTGTTCTGCAGTACAGAATAGTTTTGCTGCCCTAAAAATCCCCTCTAGTTCAGTCTGTTCATCCTTTCCCCTTCTGTCCACCCATCTCCACACTCCTGGCAACTACTGATCTTTTTTCTGTCTCCATAATTTTACCTTTTCTCGAGGGTTATAATTGGAATCATACAGTATGTAGCCTTTTCAAACTGACCTCTTTGCGTTTAGCAATATGCATTTAAGATTCTTCCATGTCTTTTCATGGCTTGATAGATTTCTCTTTGTATCAGTGCATAACAGTTTGTTGTATGGATGCAGTATGGTTTTTATCCATGCACCTATCCAGGGACTTCTTGGTTACTGCCAGTTTTTAACAGTCTGGACAAAGCTGTCATACACATTCATGTGCAAGTTTTGTCTGGACATAAGGCTTCAGCTCATTTGGGTAAATACCTAGGGGGATGATTGCTGGAGCAGAAGGTGGCCTGGGTGAATGGTTTTGTGAGCTTGAGAAGAATGTGTATTCTGTTACTCAAACAGAATAGAATTGAACTGTTCTATAAATGTCAATGAAACCCAGTTGATTGATGGTGCTCTTGAGTTTGACTGCGTCCTTACTTATTTTCTGCTTGCTGTGCCTGCCAGTTAATAATACAAATTCGTTGATGTCTCCAGTTACAATAGTGGGTTTAGCTGTTTTTCCTTGCAATTCCATCAGTTTCTGCCTCACAGCTTTTCACACTTTGTTGTAAGGTGCACAGACATTTAGGGTTATTATGTCTTCTTAGAGAATTGTATCATTATGAAATGCTTCTCTTTGATTCTGGTAATTTTCCTTGTTAAATTTGCTTTGAAAAAATAGCTAGTTCTGCTTTCTTTTGATTAGTATTAATTAGCATGGCATACCTCTCTCCAACCCTTTACCTTTAATCTGTCGGTGTCTTTATATTTCACGTGAGCTTCTTGTAGGTGACATATACTTGGGCTTTGTTTTCTTATCCAGTCTGTCAGTTTTCTTTTAATTGGTAAATTAGACCCTTCACATTGAAAGTGACTCTTGTTGTAGTTGGGTTAATGTCAGCATTACTTGCAGTTGCTTTCTGTTCATCACTTTTGTTCCTTGTTGCTTTATTATTATGAATTTAAATCTGTTTTCTTCTCTGGTTTTAATTGAACATTTTTTATGATTGTATCTTCTCTCCTGTTTTAAGATACCAATTATGCTTCTTTTTAAAATTTTATTGGAAGTTGCCCTAGAGTTTGCAGTAGACATTTTTAATGAATACAAGTCCATTTTCAAATGACACTTGACCATTTCACAGGTAGTGCAGGTGCTTTGTAACAGATTATAATTGATTCTTCCCTTCCTTCTCATGTACTGTTACTCTCATTTCACTTATCCATAAACTGCAGATACCTAATTCATTGTTATTGTTATTATTTTCAACAGTTAAGATCAGTTCAGAATAAGAAGAATGAAAGATCTTATTTTATCTTCATTTATTCCTTGTCTTTTTCATTATGTAGATCTGAGTTTCTTTTCTTTCTTTCTTTCTTTTTTTTTTTTAAAGACATTTATTTGACAGAGATCACAAGTGGGCAGAGAGGCAGGCAGAGAGAGAGGGAAGAAGCAGTCTCCCTGCTGAGCAGAGAGCATGACGCAGGGCTTGATCCCATGGGATCATGACCTGAGCCGAAGGCAGAGGCTTTAACCCTCTGAGCCACCCAGGCACCCCTAGATCTGAGTTTCTTATCTATGCTTTTTCCTTCTCTCTAAAGAGCTTCCAGTATTTCTTGCAAGGCAAGTCTGTTGGCAGTTCTTCAGTTTTTGTTTGCCTGATAAAGTCTTTAATTTTTGAAGGATAATTTCCCTGGTTATTGAATTCTAGATTAGTTTTTTCTTTCGACACTCAGATAGTTCACTCCAGTGTCATCTTGTTTGCATGGTTTCTGGGAGGAAGTCTGATGTGATTCTTAATTAACCCTTTTCCTTAAAGGTGAGTTCTTGTTTCATTTTGTCCTTTAGTTTATTTTAAGAATTTCTTTTTGACTTTCTGAAATTTGAATACAAGCCTAGGTGTTGATGTTATGGAATTTATCCATTTAGTGTTCTCTGAGCTTTCTGAAATTTTGGTTTCACGCCTGTTGCTAATGTTGGAAAAATTTCCCAACCAGGATTACTTAAAATACCCAAGTTTCTTTCTTCTTCTTTTGGTATGCCCATTATGTGTATGTTATACCTTTCATAGTTGTCCTGCAGTTCTTACGTGTTCTCTTCTGATTTTTTTCTTTCCTGTTTTTCTCTTGGCAGTTCAGTCTGGGAGGTTTTTATTAACATATCTTCAGGCTCACTAATTGCTTCGTGTTTAGTCTAATGATGAAATCATCAAAAGCATTTTTGTGGTAGTATTTTTAACTTCCAGCGTTAAAATTAACTGTTTTTCATAGCTTAGTATATTAATAACAGTTACCTTAAATTCTTAGTTTGATGATTCCAAAATCTCTATCTTATCTGAGTTTGTGATGCTTGCTTTGTTTCTTCAGAATGTATTTGTCTTGCTTTTTAGCATTCAATGTAATTTTTTTGTTGAAAATTTTATGTGCTTTATTGGGTGATAGGAACTTACATAAATAGATCTTTAGTGTGAAGAATCTGGCTAGGAGTCAAGTTGTGTTTAATGTTTGTTTGGTGTGTGTATTGTGTGATGGTGTCAGAGGCTTCATTTTTCTCAGGTTTCCTTGTTTTTGTTTCCACTATTTGGGGTTTCCCTAGAAACTCCTTAAATAGAGTCTGTGTCTTGCACCTCTCTAAGTTGTAATTTACTATTTTTATACTATTATACTAGAACTTTGCTGATGTGGTGATAAGGTACCAGGGAAAGGAAGTGTTCTGTAATTTTTTTAAAAAGATTTTATTTATTTATTTGACAGACAGCAAGAGAGGGAACACAAGCAGAGGGAGTGGGTGAGGGAGAAGCAGGCTTCCCACAGAGCAGGGAGACCCATACGGGGCTTGATCCCAGGACCCTGGGACCATCACCCGAGCCGAAGGCAGACGCTTAATGACTGAGCCACCCAGGCGCCCCGGGTTCTGTAATTATATAATTAAATTTCAGTTGTTACAGTGAATTAGAGTCCCTTCCTTTACTATGAATTTAGAAGAATTTTAATCTTCTCTCCCTCTTTAATCATGAAGGCGAAGGGGAACTGGAGTTGTCTGGATGCTCTTTTACTAATTCAAAAAAGGTTCTGATAAAAGTAGTTTCCCTTGAAGGTAGGTCTTTGTTAAGGGGGACGCATTGTGGTTTGCCTCGGAGGTTCCATGGGTTGTCTCCAATTCTTGATTCCAGCTCAGGTGAGGAACTTAGAGTTGTGAGATTGAGCCCTGGGTCTGGCTGGGCATGTAGCTGCTTGGGATTGTCTCCCTCAGCTCCTCCCTCTCCGCTCCCATCTCTCTCAAAAAAAATAAAAATAAAAATAAAAATAAAAATAAATAATAAAATAAACCAAACCAATGAAAGGACACATTGCTCTGGCCATATCTCAGAATGGTTACTTTTCCTCTTCCCATGCCCCAAACTGGAAGAAATCTTTTCCTCCTGGATGATAATCTGGCGGAGCCACTGAAGGTGAAAACCCATAAATATGTGGCCGTCTTGGTTAAGACTGGGCCTTTGGGATTTTAAAGCTTCAAGCTAGATTATACTGTCTTCAGGAATTCATCGTTACTTTTTATAAAGTATTCGTAACACTTTCTTCAGAGGCTCCTCCTGATCATGGTAAACTCTGTAGCTTTTTTATTCGTTCAGCTTCTTTTTTCTTGTGGGGAAGACAGATTCCAAGCTCTTTATGTACTGGAGCTGAAAACAAAAGACCTCGTTTATGCTTTAATGACAGTTTTATCGAGACATAATTTAAAATCATAAACATTTATCCTTAAAAGCATACAGTTAGGTAGTTTTTAGTATGTTCACAGACTTATGCAACCCTCACCACTGTTTAATTTTAGAATTGATATTATCACCTGAAAAAGAAATCCCATACCCATTAGCAGTCACTTCTCCCAATCCAAGACAACCACTTACCTGTTTTGTTTCTGTGGATTTGCCTACACTGGGCATTTTATGTAGGTAGAGCCTTAGGGCAGGTATCCTTTGTTTTGTTTTCAGCTTTTCCCCCTTCCCCAAAGATCTGTCCATTTATGTTAGAAAGAGAGAGGGAGGAAGTAGGGAAGACTATAGACAGGGAGAGGGAGAGAAGCAAACTCTCCTGAGAACAACTCCACCACCCTGAGATCAGAGATTAGGACAGGACTGGAGCCAAAACCAAGAGCCAGACGCTCAACTGACTGAGCCACCCAGGCACTCTGTGGCTTATTTATTGTAACAGTGTTTTCAGAGTTCATTCCTGCTGTAGCATATATCAGTATTCCATTCCTTTTTGTTCCCAAATAATACTCCCTTGTAAGGATATACCACATTTCGTTTATCCACTCATCAGTAGGTAGAAATATATTTTTAGCTATTATGAATGATGTTGTTACGAACATTTGTGTAACTTTCTTTCTGTGGATATGTTTTCGTTTCTCCTGGATAGATGGCAGGTGTTGAATTGGTAGGTCATAGAGAAACTGTGATTACCATTTCAAGGAACTGCCAGACAGTTTTCCAAAGTGACTGCACTGTTTTTTATTGTCACCAACTGTGAAAATTCTAAATGCTCATTCTTGCCAGCACATGTATTCTTGATTCTAGGCATCTAAGCGTGTGTGAAGTGAGATCTCTTAGTGGTTTTGATTTGCATTTCCCTAATGACTAATTTCATGTACTTATTGGCTATTTGTATATTTTCTTTGGAGAAATGTCTATTCAGGTCCTTTGCCCGATTTTGGTTGGATTTTCTTTAATTGCGGAAGTTCTAAGAGTTGTTTATGTATTCTGATAGAAATCCCTAACAGCTATATGATTTGCATGTATTTTCTCCTGTTTCACATTCTTCGACCATATTCTTCAACACACAAAAGTTCTATAATTTTATGAAGTTTGGTTTATCTTGTTGTTGTTACTTATGTTTTTGGTGTAATATCTAGGAAACTATTGCCTAATCCGAGGTTATGAAGATTTGCTCTGGTGTTTCTAAGAGTTTATATTTTTAGCTCTTCCCCTTAGTTTTCTAAACCATTTTGAGTTAATTTTTATATATGGTGTTGAGGCATTGTTTTGCTTTCATTCTTTTGCATAGATATATCTGGTCCCAGCGTCAGTTGAAGAGACTTTTCTTCCATTAAATTGTCTTGTTTCTCGGGGCACCTGGGTAGCTCAGTGGGTTAAAACCTCTGCCTTCAGCTCAGGTCATGATCCCAGGGTCCTGGGATGGAGCCCCGCATCGGGCTCTCTACTCAGCAGGGAGCCTGCTTCTTCCTCTCTCTCTCTCTGCCTGCCTCTCTGCCTACTTGTGATCTCTGTCAAATAAATAAAATCTTTAAAAAAAAAAAAAAAAGTCTAGTTTCTCTTGTCCAAATCAATTGACCATAAACCTTAGGGTTAATTTCTAAACTCTTAATTCTGTTGCATTAATATATATGTTTGTTCTAAAGCCAGTAATAATATACTCTCTTAATTATTTTCATTTTAGTGAGTTTTAACATTGTGAAGTGTGAGTCCACCAAGTTTTTTCTTTTTCCTGGGCCCCCTGCTTTTCCATATGAATTTCCAAATCAGTTTGTTAATTTCTGCAAGAAAGCAAGCTAGAATTTTGGTAGGAATTGCCTTGTATCTCTAGAGTAATTAAGGTAGCATTACCATTTTAACCACATTAACAGTATTCTTCCCGTCCATGAACATGGTTATCTTTCCATTTATTTAGGTGTTCTTTAATTTCTTTCAACAGTGTTTTGTAGGTTTTAGTGTTCAAGTCTTGCACTTTTTTGTTGTTTATTTCTAGATATTTTATTATTCTTAATTCTGTTGTAAATGGAATTGTTTTCTTAAATTCATTTTCCAGTTGTTGCTAAAGAGTAGAAATAAAACTGATTTTTTAAAGATTTTAAAAATTTATTTAGACTGCATACATGAGCATGGGGGAGAGGGAAAGGGAGAAGCCCAAGCAGAGTCCTTGCTGAGAGTGGAGGCCAAGTAGGGCTTGATCACACTATCCTGAGGCCATGACCTGAGCTGAAATCAAGAGTCAGACACCCAACCGAGCCACCCAGGTGCCCCAAAACTGATTTTTGCATATTGAACTTGGTATCCTGCAATCTTGCTGAACTTGTATATTAGTTTTTTGGTAGGGCTTCTTTAGGATTTTTTATATACAGAGTTGTGTCATATGTGAATAGAGGATGTTTACTCTTATCTTTACAATATGGATGCGTTTGCTTTTTCTTGCCTTATTGCCCAAGCTAGAACCTCCAGTCCTCTTTTGAATAGAAATGGTAGAAGTCCTCTTTTCTTGTTTAAGGGGGAAGTATTTAATCTTTTACCATTAAGTATGATGATGTTAGCTATGGGTTTTTTTAAATAGATGTATTTTACCAGCTTTGGAGGTTCCCTTTTATTCCTAATTTGTTGAGTGTTTTTATAAAGAAGAGATGATGGATTTTGTCTTGATTCTGTTTCTTTGTGAATGATCATGTTGCTTTTATTTTTCATTCTCAGTGTGGTGGTTTACATTGAGTATGTTTCTAAGTCAACTGTATTTCTAGGATAAATTTCCCCTTGGTCATGATGTGTAATCCTTTTTGTGTGTTGCCAGATTTGGTTTGCTAGTTGAAGATTTGAGCACATATATTCATAAAGGATCGTTTCTATTGTTTTCTTGTGGTGTGTTTGTCTGATTTTGACAGCAGGGTAACACTGGCTGTGTGTAGAATTAGTTAGAAAGTGTTCCTAATTTGTGGGAAAGAGTCTAAAGATTGGTGATAATTTCTCTTTGTGTTTGGTAGAATTCAAGAATGAAGCCATCTGATTTTTGCATATATTGAACTTGGTATCCTGCAGTCTTGCTGAACTTGTATATTAGTTTTTTAGTAGGGCTTCCTTAGGATTTTTTATATACAAAATTGTGTTGTATGTGAATAGAGGATATTTTCTCCTATCTTTACAATGTGGATGCATTTGCTTTTTATATAATATAAAAATATTTTTTATTTTTATTCTTTTTATGAGTATAGCTTTTCTTCATGGGAAGTTTTAAGATTGCTATTCATTTTTGGTAGTTTATGACTTAAGAATTTGTCTATTTTAAGTAGGTTATATAATATGTTGCTATATAGTTCATGGGATTTTCTTACAATTCTTTTTATTCCCTTAAAATCTTTTTTTTTTTTTTACTTTGGTAGTAATTACCATTTTTATGTTTTTTGTTTGATTAATTTGAATCTTTTTTTCCTCTTAGTAGAACCGAGTTTTGGATTCATTGATTCTTTTGCTTTTCTGGTCTCTATTTCATTGATTTCTGCTCTGATCTTTATTATTTCCTTCCTATTGCTGCTCTGGGTTTATTAGAGTTTTGTGGTTTTAAAAAAAAAAAATTCATTGTCTAGTTTCTCAAAGTAGAAAGTTGGATTATTAGAGATACCTCTGCTTCTTTTTTTTTTTTTCTAAGTTGTATTTTTAAGTAATCTCTATACTCCGTATGGGGCTTGAACTCAACAACCCCAAGATCAAGAATCACATACTTTACTGACTGAGCCAGCCGGGTGCCCTGAGATACTTCTTTTTTAAATATAGGCAATTACAGCTATAAATTTCCTTCTAAATACTACTTTAGACTCATCCCATAAGTTTTGATGTGTTATGTTTTCATTCTCATTCATTTCTAAGTATTTTCTAATTTCCCTTGTGATTTCTTTGTATTTGTTTTCTAGGAGAGTGTTGTTTAGCTTCCACATATTTGTACATTGAAATTTTTCTTGTTTGTAGTTTCTGATTTAATTCCCTTGTGGTTGGAGAATATGCTGTGTATAATTTCAATTATTTTAAATTTATTGAGGCTGTTTTATGGCCTAATAGATCTTGGAGATTGTTTTGTGTGCTCTTGAGAAGCGTGTCTCCACAGTGGTTGGCAGAGAGTTCTACAGATGTCTGTTAGTTCTGGTTGGTTTACAGTTGTGTTCAGTTTTGTGTTTCTTTGTTGATCTTTTTGGTTGTTCCATCCATCATTCAAAGTGAGTTATTGAAGTTGTCAGCTATTGTGAATTGTGTATTTTAATTCTTTGAGTTTTTGCTTTAAATAGGACTCTGTTGTTAGATTTGTATTTGTGTGTAATTTTTACTCTGTCTTGGTGTATTGACCCTTTTATCATGATAATATATATTCTTTTGTTTTCAGTAACAACTTTTGTCTTAATGTTTGTTTGGTATTAGTATAGTTATCTAGTCTCTCATTTGATTACTATTTTAGTTTCTTTTTTACTTTCTTCCGCTTGTGTGTCAGACCTAAAGTGTTCCCTGTAGAGTACATATCTCTGGATCTTTTTTCAGGAAGGAAAGGACTCTTCAGTGGATCTCTGCCTTTGGATTGGATAATTTTATCCATTTGCATTTATTATCATTACTGATAACATAGGACTTGAGTCTGCCATTTTGGTATTTATTATTACATGTGTTATATCTTATTGTTTCTCTGCTCTTGTTCCTGTCTTTTGTGTGAATTAGATGTTTTCTAGTGTACCTTTTAGTTTCACTGTAGTTTCTTCTCTATAGTTCTTGAGTTCTCGCTCTCTTTTTTAAATAAAGATTTATTTATTTATTTAAGAGAGAGTGAGCTAACAGGGAGAGGGGCAGAGGAAGAGAAAATATCCTGAGCAGACTCCCTGCTGAGTGTAGAGCCCAATGCAGGGCTCCATCCCAATACCCTGAGATCAGGACCTTGAGCCACAACCAAGAGTCAGATACTTAACTGATGGAGCCACCCAGGTGCCCCTTGAATTATTTTCTTAGTGGTTGCTCTGGAGGATTACTCATAGTATCTTAATAGGAAAATATAATTTGGATTGATACAAACTTAATTCCAATAGTATGTTAATTTTTTTAAAAGATTTTATTTATTTATTTAAGAGACAGAGATCACAAGTAGGCAGAGAGGCAGGCAGAGAGAGAGAGGAAGGGAAGCAGGCTCCCTACTGAGCGGAGGTCCTGATGCGGGGCTCGATCCCATGACCTGAGCCGAAGGCAGAGGCTTAACCCACTGAGCCACCCAGGCACTCCTAGTATGTTAAATTTTGCAATATAGTGTATCTGTTTTCTGCTTTCTTCTTTTTGCTATTATTGTCATGAAATTATATACGTATACAATTTAAACCCAAATGTTATAATTACTACTTTGATTTTTTTTCTACTTTGTTTTTTAGATAGAATTAGAAACAAGTCATTTATATTCTTTTATGTTTATCTATGTGAGTTATCTCTCTTGATGTTCTTGCTTTGTGTGGATTTGATTTACTACCTAGTTTCCTTTCTTTTCCACTTTATTATTTCTTAATATGCCGGTTTGTTAGAAACTTTTAGTTGGGAACATCCATTTTTGAAGTATAAATTTGCTCCATATAGAATTCTTGGTTTACAGGCTTTTCTTTCAGCGTCACAGTATGTCATCCCACTGCCCGCTGGCTTCCATGGTTTCTGATGAGAAGTCTATTATGTATCTAACTGAGTAAAATAGCGTTAACTATATAAAGTGATAATGGTGACATTCCTCTGGAGTGCGCAACATGTAAAGAAATAAAACGTGAGATGTCTGCGTGGCTCAGTCTAAGCTTAAGTGTCTGCCTTCAGCTCGGGTCATGGTCCCAGGGTCCTGGGATTGAGTTCTGCGTTGGGCTCCTTGCTCAGCAGTGAGTCTGATTTTCCCTCTGCAAGCAGATCCTCCTCCTTGTGTTCTCTCTTTCTCTAACAAATAAATCTTAAGAAATAAAACATGACAACAGTAGCAAAATGTGGGAAGAGGTAAACAGGCTTTAAAAAGCTTTGTGTTACATTGTCATCATGTGATAAATATACTAATTCAACCAAAGATATGTCAGAGGTGTACTTTTTAACACTTACATGGTGTTCATTAATACAGTACCAAAATGTATAGCAAAACGTTAATAAGGATTAAATGTAGAAAAATACAAAGAACATAGGAAAGGATGAATGGAGAGAACAGATGGGAAACTAACAAGCTCTAGTGGATTTAAACCTGTGTATAGTAGGAGTTAAACTAGTCTTCTTAGTCTCTTTTATTTGATATTTGGTACAACCATAATTTTAAAAATGGTAGTAAATGTAAAATTTGAAAATATCTGTATTGATATATTGATCTGAAAATTTTTTATGTCTGTTTCCTTTGCTAAACACAGAGTACCACAGTAATACATTTTTTGTTCATGCGCTTTAAAGTCTTGCCACTCCCTCACTGCTGTTGAATTTGAGCTTGTTTTTATATGCCCTGCAACACCTCAGACATGTACCAACTATGCTGGTTCACTGCGTGTTCCGAGCCACACCCGTCCACATCTGCTGGGACAGATTTACGTGTCGAGTAACTTTCCTTCCACCACTTCACAATAACCCACAAGCTACAGTGCTGTGTCACCTACTTCCCCAAGTAAACTTCAGATCTTTTTCAGTGTAAAGTGTCATATTTACTGTGGTGTTTATGTATCTTAAATAATTTAGTGTGTGTAAAATCGTTTTTTATTGAATTGGGGGTTTTTAAAGTTGGGTTCTTCCCTTTTTTTAAATGTGTTACTGATGGAGTTTAGGAATGCTGTGCTTGTAACCCCATTTTTTTCTGATAAGCCCTGTGGTTTTTACTGCATGATTTCGTATAGTGTAGTCATTTTAAGGACCTTAAATATGATAATAAAGCATGAGTTCCCCTTCCCCCAGCTTTGGTTTAATAGAGATTTCATTTTCACTGTCTTCTGGGCTTTCTATATTCTTATGAGAAATGCACAAGTGTTCAGCTCAGTGTTCCTATGACAGTAAAATGTCTTTTTTTTCTGGCTGTTTTCAGTGTTCTTTTGTTTTGTTTTATTATTTTTTTAAAGTTTTCAGCAGTTTGGCTGTGATTTGTGCCTAGGTGTGCTTTTCTTGGTATTGAATGTGTGAGGTTTGCATGCTTCTTAAATTTAGAGATCTTTTTCTTTTCCGAAATCTGGAAAATTGTTCTCTGAATTTTTGACCCACTCTCTTTTTCTCCTTGTGGGACTGTGGTTACATGTTTGATAGACCCTTTTTTTTTTTTTTGTTAAGATTTTATTTATTTATTTGACAGAGATCACAAGTAGGCAGAAGAGAGAGGAGGAAGCAGGCTCCCTGCTGAGCAGAGAGCCTGATGCGGGGCTCGATCCCAGGACTCCAGGATCATGATCTGAGCCAAAGGCAGAGGCTTTAACCCACTGAGCCACCCAGGCGCCCCTTGATAGACCTTTTGATGCTGCCTCAGCCGGCTCTCTTTTTTAGCCTTAATATTTTTTCTCTGTTCTTCAGAATCTGCTCTGATTTCATCATTACTTACTCATTCTGCCATTTCCAGTGTGCCATTAAGTACATAAGTAAATGCTTATTTCAGATATTTTTCAGCTCTAGAATTTTGGTTTTTTTAAAATTCTTTTTCTTTGTTGAAATTGCTATCATTTCATTCAGTACAAGCACATTTGTCTTTATGTCCTTGAGCATTGTAACAACAGCTGCTTCAAAATTCTTTATATTTTAATTTCAAACACTTCATCATCTCAGAGGCATTCTCTTTTGTTTCTGTTCTCTTGAATGGGGGTGATATTTTCCTGTGTCTTTTTATGTAAAGTACCATTAATTGTATTCTAGCATATTATATATGGGTTACCGATTTTAAAAGCAATAGTATTTTTAGAGAATTTGGCTCTTTTTAAGTATGTATTTCATGCTTTATGTGCGGATTATTGTTTCTTTGACCCATGTATTTCTTCTCATTTTTTTCACTTATCTTTCTACTAAAGCATATCCCCAAATAGTTCTTTTGTGAGGTTCTGCGGAAAGTAAGCCGTTAGCTTTTTAGTGTCTTAAAATACCTTATTTTGCCCTCATTTTCAGTGATACTTCATCTGAGCATTCAGTTCTAAGCTGGCAGTTCTTTATCCTTAGTGCTTTTGTGCCATTGTTTATTGTCATAAATGGTCCTTTTTTGGGGGAGATAATTTGCCTTTTCTCTTCGTAAGCCTTTAGGATTATGTGTTATCGATATTCTACAGTGTGCCCACGTGAGAGTTTATCTTCTAAGCTTTTAGTAGTTTCTGTGGTTTTTTATGTATATAATCATGGCAACTAAAAATAAAGATGATTTTATATCTTTTAATATTAATACTGGTTATTTGTTTTCATTATATTATTAAATTATCAGAAACCTTCAAAATACTATTTAACAGTTGTAGTAGACAATTCCATGTCCTGATTTTAATGGAGATGGCTTCAGTGTTTACTGTTGAATACTTGCTGTATTAGATTTGGTAAAAGTGTGTCGTATTTTAGTTTGCTTTTATTTTGGTTGAGTTTTTGTTAAAAATGGTAGCTGAAGGGCGCCTGGGTGGCTCAGTCTGTTTAGCGGCTGCCTTCAGCTTAGGTCATGATCCTGGAGTTCCAGGCTCTACGCCCATGTCAAGGTCCTTGCTCGGGGGGAGTCTGCTTCTCCCTCTCCCTCTGCTCTTCTATCCCTGCTTCTCCCCCTGCTCATGCTCACGCTCTGTGTGTGTCTCAAATAAGTAAAATCTTTAAAAATAAATAAATAAATAACGGTAGCAAAATTTATCAAGTGCCATTTTAAGTCTTGATGCAATCATAGTTAGCCTTTTCACAAACTGGATTCACCTTATTTTATTTAGTCGGTGGCTTTTCTTTTTCTTTTTGCATCAGTACTTACAAGTGTATTGTTTTATACTCTTCCCACTTTTCAGCTATCTTTATCAGGTTTTATTTATATTTTATAAGCTTCTAAAATGAATCACATAGTTCAATAACTTTTCCTTTTATATTTCTTTTTTTGGAGATAATTTTTTTCTTTTAGTTTGATAAATTAAAACAAAGAATCTTATCTTTAATTTGATTTTGTCATTTTGCCAAATTCTAAGAAAACCGGTACGTGGATACTATACAGTACAAACTTTTTTTTTCTTTTTTAAAGATTTTATTTATTTATTTGACAGACAGAGATCACAAGTAGGCAGAGAGGCAGGCAGAGAGAGAGGAGGAAGCAGGCTCCCCGCTGAGCAGAGAGCCCAACGTGGGACTTGATCCCAGAACCCAGGGATCATGACCTGAGCTGAAGGCAGAGGCTTTAACCCACTGAGCCACCCAGGCGCCCCTACATTACATACTTTTAAATGTAATTTTCTTAAATATCTCACATGTTTTTTATGTGAATTTGACATTTTTTACAAATATGTATCCGTGTCCCTTTTTTTGTGGTCTTGATTATTACTGTGTCTTTTTGGAAGTATAATAGTTTCCTAAATATTGTTTCTTTTTTCTTCCACAAGTCCCTCTACGCTTTTTATTAGAAATTTTAATCCTGAATACTTAAGTGTGGATACGTTGAAAGGCTTTTATAGTTGTTAGTAGAGTATATAATTATTACTAGTACTTTGGGTGTATTTAAGAATGAGTATTATAGGAATTTACTGTGAATCTGAGTTTTATTGTTGCTTAATATTGCCTTTTTTGCTGTTTAAGGAATTGTAAAATTTTTTTGTAGCTGCCTTTTGAGTTTCAACTTGGGTAATAACCTGCTTTTGTTCCTCTCTCTGCCCCCCCCCCTTCTTTTTTTTAACAGTTACATGGGAATTGGTCTTTCTGCTCAAGGTGTGAACATGAATAGACTACCAGGTACTTGTAATTGAATTATGATACTGTCTTATGGCTATATCTTTCTGTCTAAATATTTGAAGTAATAATTGAAATAGTTAAGTACATTGATTTTCTGTGTTTTTAATCTCCTCTATGTTATGAGTTTGAAGGGGAAGTCAGGTGGTATTTAAAAATTTAAATTTTATGCTATTTAGCAAAACTTGTATCTATCATGCATTTTTTTGTTTTATGTTTTTGCTTGTTTTGGTATTTTAACTTCTATTACATAGTCATATCAATGACTTTAAATATTTTAATGTGATTAATTCTCTTTGCTCTCCAGTACATTCCTGGCTTTTAACTTGTTTTCATTTGTTCAATATTCTGGAAATGGAGGCTCATAGTCCAAGTGAGCTAAGGAAGGTGTCAGCTGAGATGGCAGAACTGTTTCCCAAAGCCATCAATCAGATGAAAGTGATTCTTGGATTATATTTTCTGTTATTCTTACTAATGTTAAAAATTAATTTGGGAGGAAACTTTGAAAATAGAAAAATCTTCTATTTTATATTAAACTCTGTGTGTGTGTAAATGAAAGCAAAATTCCTTTGGTTTATTAGCAAAGGAAATATGCATGGAAAATGTGTCTTGCCTTTTTTTTTTTTTTTTTTTAATGGTAAGAGTCTTGTTTAATACATGTTTTAGTCTTCTGTGTGGCAGATTTATTTTCCTTAGTGTTGCAAACAGTATTTTAATGTAGAAATCATGTGGTGTAATTATTGGGAATTTAAATGTACATTTGAGAGTTTTACTTTTGTGCTATCATCTATTGTACTATTCTTGCTTTGCTTTTCATAATCTTAGTGAATAGCTCTAGTACAGAGGAACGTTACTTTTCATTGTAAATATACTGGAACTTTCTCTTTAGGCTGGGATAAACATTCATATGGTTATCATGGGGATGATGGACATTCATTTTGTTCTTCTGGAACGGGACAACCTTATGGACCAACTTTTACGACTGGTGATGTCATTGGCTGTTGTGTTAACCTTATCAACAATACCTGCTTCTACACCAAGAATGGACATAGTTTAGGTACTAAGATAATGTATTGCATGTAAAGTAATCAAATACTGTGATTATTGTACTTATAGCATAGTAGTCACACTTGTGTAGTCCTCGATTGTAAGTACATGCCTCTGGATGTTATTTCTTTGTTCTTTCCAGGTGGAAGTTGAGGAAATGGTAAAAATTTACATTCTCTGAACGCCACGTTGTATCACATATATGGGAGTAACTATGAAAATATTCCTTAGTTCCCATATTTATTCTGGTAATAGAAATGCTAAGTCTTTTCTGCTTTGAGTAAGACACTAATCACTTCATAGTATGACTGAATTCTCTAAGTAACAGGTACTAAGAAGAAAAGGCTGTCAGTTTTTAGTGTAGTATGGGGTAATCATGAAGGAAAGTCTTGATACTATCAACCAAAGGAAAGGCATTTGACCCACTAAAGGGCAGGCCTGCCCTTTAGTGATGACTAAAGGGTGATGACTACAAGTTCTGCAGAAAGGAGCAGAATTAAAACCATAACAGCAAAACTTCCAAGGATAAAAGACAGATGGTAAATAAAAAAATAAATTAATGAAAACATAAAGAGGCATAGCCATCCCAAGACTAGTAGAAAATCAGGCTTTTTGGTTGTGTATGCACCCATAGTGTTTCAAATTGAGAACTGTGAACTGTGTGTGGTGGTTATATTCCCTTAGAAGTTTTTTTGTTTTTGTTTTTATACAGAAACTATGAAGGATAGCAAGACTGATGCTTTAAAAGTAAAATGGTTTCACATTACTAGAGAAGTGCTTGATTCAAAGCAAACTACTTCTGATGAAGTAAAGCAAAAGGAAGCAAAAACTAGCCTCGGAAGGCAGAAATTTCATTGTGCTCATAAATTGTATTTAAAAATTAGACTGCAAATAGTGTCCTTAGGCATATAATAGATGTTCTTTAATATAACACAAAAACTGTTGTGTCTTTCATTTCATAGTAGAAAATTCTGGATTTCTGGCTGCATTGGTAATAGCTGTCATATTCCTGACATAAAATTAGTGTCTTCACTTTTATATGCAGCTTAAGTCTTTTCGTTCTGAATATTAATACTGATTTTGAAGTCCTGTCTTAGCAACAGAAAGGTTGTCCCAAGTCCACACAGGAGTGTTGCTTCGGGACACCAGGAGATGTGTGGATTTGTGATTTGATTGCTATGGCTGGCCCCTTTCCAGATGATGTATCCTCTAGTTGATTCCGTGTTACTGTCCTGGCTCTGACTCTTCACAGCATTTAACCCAAGGTGGTCTTAGTTGCCTTGCTTGCTTAAGGTATTTGATCTTAAATTAAACTGCAGAAATCTGCTTTTAGGTATGACCTTTGATCCAAAATGCAAAAGAAGGCATATTTTTAAACCAAAAATTAGTCTTTTTACTGTTTTTTAAAACTTTATTCCAGAGAAGGAATTTTGTTTTGGGAAATAGAAAGATCATAGGTGATGTGATTTTATTTGATTGTTAGATTTTTCACAAACATTAATATTGAGATTTTCTCTTGAATAAGAAATCTATTTAAAATGTGAGATACTTCTTAAGAAAAGGGTACTTCATGATAAAATCATGTTCTAATTTTAAGTAAGTTTTTGAGACATTTGTCAGTATTCATTTATAAATTTCATGTTTATTAAGAGCCGTTAATATGGGTTCTTTAGTTGCCTGGGTTTTGTCTCCTGGCTTAGGCCATGTGACCTTATGCAGATTAATATTTCTGTGCCTCAGTTTCTAAGTAGGACCACTGTAATACCTGCCTTTCTTTGGTTGGTAAAGTAGACTGAAATGATGCATGCAAAGTTCTTAGGTGACTGCCTGGCACATAGTGAGTACTCATTCCGTGTTGTTAGCCAGTCTGGGCTAGATGCTGGGGATGCAGTGGTAAAAAGTCACTCCTTTAGAACAGAGGTCAGCCCGCCACAGCTCATGATCCAGATTGGTCTCCTGTCTGTGCTTTAAGTCAAGTTTCTTGGGAACAGAGCCGCCCCCCCATTCCTTTGTGCGATGTATACAGTGCTTTTCTGTCCAGTGGCAGGACTGAGTGCTTGTGACGGAGACCGTAGAGCCTGGAGAGTGAAAGATTTACTCTCTGGGTCTTCATGGAAGTATGCTTCCCTCTGGTCCAGTTTCTAGCATCTAGAAGATAAAAATATTATTTACATACTGTTGTACTTCCCAGAGTGGGTCATTTCTACCCAAAAGCTGATACATCTTTAGTTTCTTTTTCATGAAGGTGTTAAAAATATATATTTACTGATCATAGAAATAGAACTGGAAAGGTTTTTATTTGAGAAAATAGTTAAAGGAGAGACAGTTCAGTATCTAGGTTAATTTAATTGGAAGTTTTTTTACTTTATTGAAAATCATCAATTGAAGATCACTTTTTGAAAAGCCTTTTGACATATCAGAAAATTATAAATATAAAAAATTGTCTTCCAGGTAAAATTTAAATCTGACTTACTAAAGTAGTATCTTTTTGTGGTCTGAATGTGTACAGGTTGTGGTAGCCATTTCAAAAATGTTAATCTCTGGAATTGAGTTGGGTTTTTCATTAGAGTTTATGGTAAAGACTGAGGATTTCAGTAATTATTCAGTAATTATTAACAAAAAGGAATTTTGGCTAAAACTGTGAAAGTAGACCATCTTTGCTATAGGAGATATCTTTGAGGAAAATAACTTCTTAGGCTGCTAAATTATGATTAAGATACTAAGATACAGTTGGTAATATTTTATTAAAATACTCTATGTTGTTTCCTGTATCCTTTTTAGTTTTCTGAGAATTTTAGAATAAATTTTCATATTTGGCCTATGATCACTTTGCTTTCTATTTATTAATGAAGCTAAAAGTAGTCTGTTTATGGGAAGCTTAGGTGACCACGAGTTTTGCTTTCCTTTTGACAAGCCAACATGAATTTACTAGTTTTTAAAAGTCATAAAGGTGGGACTTGACTACAAACCCCTGTTTTTACACATTTATTAAAAACCATACAGTAGAGAGGCTTAGTCAGTTTGTCTTTTAATTTTGTTACTTTATTTTTTTTTTTTAAATATTTTTAAAGGTTTATTTATTTATTTATTTATTTGACAGACAGAGATCACAAATAGGTAGAGAGGCAGGCAGAGAGAGAGGGGGAGGCAGGCTCCCCGCCGAGCAGAGAGCCCGATGCGGGGCTCGATCCCAGGACCCCGGGATCATGACCTGAGCTGAAGGCAGAGGTTTTAACCCACTGAGCCACCCAGGCGCCCCAGTTTTGTTACTTTAATAGAGTCAAATAGTTGTGTTTTCTGATGGTGTACAGCACAATAACAGAGCCATAAAATTTCACGTGGGAAGAGGCCTTAAAAGATAATTCAGTGGAAATGCCCTCAGTTTTTAGATGGTGGTCCACATAGGAAAGGTAGTGGTGTTGATGTGGGTTTTTTTTAGGTTTTTATTTTATTTTATTTATTTATTTGACAGAGATCACAAGTAGGCAGAGAGGCAGGCAGAGAGAGAGAGAGAGAGAGAGAGGGAAGCAGGCTCCCCGCTGAGCAGAGAGCCCGATGCGGGACTCGATCCCAGGACCCTGAGATCATGACCCGAGCCGAAGGCAGCGGCTTAACCCACTGAGCCACCCAGGCGCCCCAAGGTTTTTTTTAGGTTTAATGTGTGTTTAGACTGGAAGAATTGAGAGTAAGTGACTATCTCCTGTTTTTTAGAGCTCAGTCTTTTTAAGCATATGAATGAGATCCTACAGAAATACTTGGTGTATTTATTATTTTATTTTCAGTGAAGTAATGTATTTAAATATTAGAAGAGAGATTATTAAATCATCAGTTTGGGATGCCAGTAGACTCACTCCTCTGACTTGTATCTGAACATGACTGTGGTGAAATTACTGTCAGAGGACATTCATGAGAAATTCTCAGCTGTATAACCCTTGATCCCTTGAATGAGGAATTGAGTTTTTTCACAGAATAGTCAAGTTATTTAAGAATGTACTTTCATGCGGAAAAACTTCTTTTCAAGAAACAAAAGTACTGTATTTTGCATCGTTCAGTTTTTTTCCCTTGGTAACAAGAATTCCCTTTCCCCCAGAATTACTTAAAAGCTAAATGTAGGTGAGGAAGATTGAGTGGTAAGGCTCAATAAAGCAGCGTGGGTTTTGGTCAAAAATCAAATGTGACTGTTTTGCAACCAGTTTTCTTATAAGGTTCTTGACATAGCTTAGAAGATCTGTCTGAAACCAAAGTCCTGGAGGCAGGCGCAGTACTCCAGAAATAACACTGCGGTGTGACTAACAAGGATGTTGATCTTGAAGGGAGATAGAACGTTCTCTCTCAGACCTCTGTTGGTGTTACTGAGAAAAACACTGGTCTCACTATTTAATTCTAGGTTTTGAATTTTTTCCTTTCCTTCCTTTGCCATTCCTTCCCTTGTTTTCAGTTTAAATTCAGCTTGTCACTATCGTCTGCCTTTGAAAAACCGTGTCTAATGCCACTTTTTTGGTTTTTGTTTTGTTTGTGTTTTAGGTATTGCTTTCACCGACCTACCGGTAAGACATACTTTCTTTTAAAAGCTGTTTTGTATTTTTAATTAAAAGAAGCGTAAAGAAACTGGTATTAAACGTGTTTGGAATTCTGTCTCACTGATATTTATCAAGTTTATATGCGATGCATAGACCAGAGATCCTTTCCCCGGGCGCCAGGTGCCCTGGCACAAGGGAACTGTGTAACTAAACAAATAAATCAGAATTGTTACTTAAAATACATCTTGTACTGTCACTGTCACTGCGTTCAGTTGAAATGTGTTTCTTTGGTATCGCTGAACAGTTCAGCAAGTGACTGTGCCACGGATGCTGTGACCGTGCTCCAGACCAGGTGAAGGGCTCCGTCCTCTTGACGTATTCAGTCTGGGGACTAGGAGTAAACAGGACGTTAAGGACAAATAAACTATGACATTGTAAAGCGTGGTAGGTACCTTTTAAAGAAAGAGCAAGAGAGTGGGGGAGTACCAAAGACAGAACGTGGACTATACGGTTCATTCGCCTTTGCCAAGGTGTGCAAGGGGGCACTGGAGCAGAGGCCCGGAACAGAGTGAGGGAGTCAGCAGAATAGGTAGATGGAGCAAGAATGGCCCAGGCAGAGAAGCAGGTAGAGGAGCTGACTAAGTCAGGGCTCCACAGAGGGGACGAAGACAAGAGTGCGCTAGATGAGTCCAGGATCGAGGTGGGGCAGGGTGAGCGAGTTCATGGACACCTGGAGGGCCACTGCCAGTACTTGGGCATTTACTCCGCCCTAAATGCAGACACTGCAGTCTCCATTCCTGTGGCGTAGCTTCAGTTTTAAAGGGTCGCTGACAGCTTTTTGAAAAGTAGACTGGGACAGGGATTTAGGGCAGAAGCAGGCAGACCTGGGAAGAGGCTCTTGCAGAAATTCAGGCAGCAGGTGATGGTGACTCACATCGTTAGAGATTTGAGGGCTTTGACTGTGGATACCTTATTTACCCAGGCGAAGACTGCCCATCGTAACACACATCATATGTAACACTGATGGGGAAAGACCTAACAAACTAGGATAGGATGCTTTGTTATCACTTAAAATTGTTATTTTGTATTCACTGAATGATCTCTTAGGGTATTTAAATATAGATTTTTTTTAAAAAATTTATTTATTTATTTGACAGAGAGAGAGAGAGAGAGGTCACAAGTAGGCAGAGAGGCAGGCTCCCCGCCGAGCAGAGAGCCCAGATGCGGAGCTCAATCCCAGGACTCTGAGATCATGACCAGAGCTGAAGGCAGACCCTTAACCCACTGAGCCACCCAGGCACCCTTAAATACAGGTTTTTTAATGTATAGATTTTAATCAGTATCACTTGTTAAACACCTGAAAATAATGAATTAAGGAATATAGATTGGCTAAGATATTCCCCAAACTTCATATTTAGAATCCAGTCTTTTAAACCACTTTTTTAGAGTTGATGTCTGTGGTTTTCTACTTGATGCTGACATCTCTGCCATCAAGAAAATTTCCTGAGAGCTCTCCATTATGTCTCTCGCATTTTCTCCCAAGCTTCCAATTGCATTGTGCAGGCTCTGATGCCCATTTTTAGTATTACCAGAAGGCACTACAACAACCAGGACTCTGGTATTTCTTTCTTAGTTGGTCTGTGCATAACTTGTTGACTAAAATGTCTCTGAGGTAGCAGTTATCCAGCTGTTCCACCAGGGAAAAAAATGAGTGAAGTTCCAGAATTTTCGGAAAGCCACACCTGTGCATGCAGGAACAGCTGCCTGTGTACAGATGTAAAGTGCCACTGTTTATAAACACATTTCAGTTTCCGAGATGTTTTGAGAAGGGTGACAGGAGAATCAGAGGCAGAGGATAGTCATCCTATCTATAAGTTACTAATGTTCCTGAAGAAAATTCTAGGGGGAGAAAAAACAGAAGAAATAGAAGTTATAATAGAGAACAATTTTGCTAAGCCAAGGAAAATTCGGAGTCTAAAATCAACATGCTCACTAGGAAGTATTATTTGATAAGCAGTATGGGAACCAGTGTTTATCTTTTTGAAAAAGTTTGTAATCTTAGGATTTTGTCTTATATTTATGCCAAAGTAAGTTTCAGGTAGATTAAAGAATTAAATTTAAAAATAAAAATAAGTATGTTTGGAAAATACCCCAACTGAGAGCCAAGAGGATTTTCTGATGAATTGGATGTGAAAAATACGAGAGAAAATAGGACCTTGAGATTCTTGGCCTGGGGGATGGAAAGAATGGTGATGCCACTTACTGATGCAGAGAGGGCTGTATATAGGCAGAGCAGGTTTAAGGTTGGGGGTGGATCTGGAGATCAGTTTTGGATAAGTTTTTAGGTGTTTTTTGTTTTTTTTTTTAAGATTTTATGTATTTATTTGACAGAGATCATAAGTAGGCAGAGAGATAGGCAAAGAGAGGAGGGTGAGGCAGGCTCCCTGCTGAGCAGAGAACCTGATGCGGGGCTCGATCCCAGGACCCTGAGACCATGACCTGAGCCGAAGGCAGAGGCTTTAACCCACTGAGCCACCCAGGTGCCCCTGGTTTTGGATAAGTTAAATGGAGTTCCCAAGTATACAGTTGGCCGTGTAAGCCTATAATTCAAGAGAGTGATCTGGGCTGGAGACAGAATTTGGGGAATCCTTGGCATTTCTGTTTAATGTATGAGACCAGGTGACATCCACAGGGAAGTGTGTGTAGGCAGAGAAGAGGGGCATGCATGTTTGGGAAAAGAGAAGGAACCAGCAAAGGGAGATTGAGAAGGAGCCTACGGTGAGGTCGGAGGAAGACTTAGAAGGGGGTGTGTCCTCAAAGTCAAGTGAAGAAAGCCTTTCTAGAAGCAAGGTGAAATCACCTGTGTGAGATGTTCCTGTGATACCACGTGTAGGCTAAGAACTGAGAATTAATTACGGATTTAGCAGAGAGGAGGATGCTGGTGACCTTGACACAGAGTTTCAGCAGACTGAGTGATGGAGAAATCCTCATTGGAAAGAGTTTACTAGCGAATAGGAGGAGGGAAATCACCAAGTAGGGACAGGTTTGTGGAGGATTTCAACTGAATAGGGAAGAAGCAAGTGGCATGTGGTGGCTGGTCGCAGATGTGGAGGCAAATGAAGATTTTTTTATTTACCAGGATGTTTAGTTGCCGATGAGAATGATTCCAGTAGCAAGCAGATGAGTTAATATAAAGGGAGGAGAAAAAACGCAGTCCTCACACCACTTACTGGACGCACGGGGCTGCAGTCACGTGCTTAGGAAGGGGGGGGCTGCGGGTGTGGCCCGTTGGAGGTGCTGGTGGGGTGTGTGTGGCTCAGATCTCTCCAGGGGCTGCAGGGCGGGCAACATTCGGTTCCCTTTGCAGTTGGCAGAAGGGCTCACCTGGGAGGGTGTTTGGTGTTTTGTTTTTTTACCCCTTTTGAGGCCTTAAGCAAGTAAAACCAACCTGTTGGAGCAAGCAGTTGTTCGATGAGCTTCTGTTCCTCACTTGTACAAGTGGTGATAATTTGGAGAAGGCTAAGTGGGTTGTAGACATGTTGACTATTTTTGTGTTGTCTTCTGATTATTTTTGTCCCATTTGAGAGTCACTAGTCCTGTTTTTTGCCTTGTCTATAATTAATCAGTGAGGATACTCCGCTTTGTAGCACCAGTGGGTAAAGTGGTTACGGTGGTTGTTGCAAGGTTGTCTTTTGTTTTGTTTTTTATACAGTGGTTCTGTTTTATTTTGTGACTCAGATCTTCTGGGACTCCCACATGCAGCACAGCATTCTGCTACTTAAAAAAGGAAAAAAAAAAGCTAGTCTTTCCCTTAAGTGTCCCACCAAAGAAGTGTCTGTATGTTCTGTACCTGTGATGCCTCACTAGCGGGTCGTAGCATTACATCCTGGCAGGGTATTTACAGAACAAAAGTTGATCTAGATGGTTGCACTCATCATGGAACCTACAGTGTTTACACGCCTTTGAAAACCTGGTATCTTTTTCTTTTTCTTTTTTTTTTTTTTCCTGGTATCTTTTTCAAAATGATCTTTCTTCACCAGTTCGGGAAGTGTCCCTCTGTAAACTCACTCATTTTGGGATTAGGTCAATTCCTTTTGTTACAGAAGCTGCTCTCATCTAAAATGATGCTGCATTCCAGATCTTGCTGCAGATTTGAAATCTACTTTCCATAGATACATTATTTGCTTTCATTTTCACTAGAAAACATCTTCAAAACAGAACAAAACTATACTATTGAGGATATGATTTTGTGTATCTTTAGCTTTTGAATATTTTTAGGATCTGTATTTTTCATAGGTTAATAGAAATTAGGAGATCTTTTTAAATTCTCTTCATAGAGGCTTAAGTTATTCTCATTTTTGTGTAATTCTACACAAGAAGGGGTGATTTTTTTTCTTCTTTAATTTATAAAGTTTCCTGGAAAACATTATTTTACATAAATCCACAGCCTGGATTCATGCTATATCATAGAAGAACCTTGAAAGCATTATGCTGAGATGAAAGAAGGCAGTCACAAAAGACCACATATTCTATAATTCCGTTGATATGAAATGTCCAGAATAGGCTGATCTGTATTGTCAGAAAGTGGTTGTTGTGGGTTATGGAATGGTGGGCAGGAGCGAACTGCTAGGTGTGTGGTTACTTTTTGGAATGATGGAAATGTTGTAAAATTAAATTGTGATGATTGCACATCTCGGTGATTATTCTGGTTTTTTTTTTTTTTTTTAAGATTTTATTTATTTATTTACTTGTGAGAGAGAGAGAGAGAGAGTGCAAGCGCACAAGCGGGCAGAGTGGCAGGCAGAGGTGGAGAGAGAAGCAGGCTCCCTGCCAAGCAAGGAGCCTGATGCAGGACGCGATCCCAGTCCTGGGATCATGACCTGAGCCGAAGGCAGCGACTTAACCGACTGAGCCACCCAGGCGCCCCTATTTGTTCTGTTTTTAGAAATCTATAGTCTAGCAAGTGAAAAAGTCTTTTACATTATTTTTTAAATGTGTGGTCCAGCCAGTTAGGAGGTAATTCCTTTCTCTCTGGTTCTTCAGGTTTAAAGTTGAGTAAGTAGTATAAAAATACACTTACTTTTCATTGACCCCAGCTAGCTTTACCATGCCCAGTTTCTTATTGAGTTTTCCTGATTCCAGAAGTTATATATAGTGTTAAGTATTGAAATACTGATAATAAATGTTTATAAATACAGAAATGTACAAAAGAGAAGTTTCTCATAATCCCAGCCTGTTTAGATGGCTCTGTTGACTTGAGTGTAGATCTTTCCAGGTCTGTTTTTAAACTTGTATTAACCAGTCTGTCTATTATTTAAATGTTTACAGAAAAGGTAGAGTCATAGTTTATGTAGTCTCTAGCTTGCTTTCTTCATTTAGTAATATATAGGACATCTTTCTCTGTCAGTATACAGATTTTTTACTCTTATTTTTTATAGTATCTTATTGTATGATGCACTACCGCAACTTCTGAGATGCACATCATTCCTATTTTGACATGAAATGGGGGTGCATCTTAGGCCCTCTGGCCTGTCAGATTTAGTAGGCGGTGTGTTTTCTTCAACGTAAAATGATGGTATATCTTATTAGAGTCTGAGTTTCAGTGAGTTTGGTGGGTAATACCACCTGTGAGTGGACATTCTTTTTTGCTATAAAAATAATGCTGCAGTTGGTATATCTTTGCACATTGTTTTTCTGTTGGATTTCATTCTTACACATGAAATTGTTTTGTCAGTTTTAATAGACTTGGCCAAATTTCTTTCTTGAAATATTATCAGTTTACATTTCTGTGTATAGTGGCTGAGGGGGCTTATTGTCTCAACCTTCAGTCAACATTGGGTATTTTCAGTCTTTTAAATCTTAATCTAATGTGCAAAAAACCACTCTTCTTGTTTTGATTTGTATTTTAGGAAATTGAATGAGGTTAAGTGTCTCTTCATATTTTCATTGTCATTTTATATTTCTTCTGCAAATTGCCTGTATACCCATCACCACTTAAAAAAAAATTTGAGTTGGCTTGTTAATCTTTGTCCAATTGTGAAAATATTGTTTGCACTGAGAATGTTGATCTTTTCTCATATGTGCAACAGGGTTTTTGCTATAAAGTCCGTTTGTCTTGACATTTATGGCATGTTTTGTCACAGGAACGTTTTACACTTTTTTTTTTTTTTTTTTTTTTTTTAAAGATTTCATTCATTTATTTGACAGAGATCACAAGTAGGCAGAGAGGCAGGCAGAGAGAGAGGAAGGGAAGCAGGCTCCCTGCTGAGCAGAGAGCCCGATGCGGGGCTCGATCCCAGGACCCTGAGATCATGTCCCGAGCCGAAGGCAGAGGCTTTAACCCACTGAGCCACCCAGGCGCCCCCGTTTTACACTTTTTTAATGGCACAATTTTATCACTGTTCCTGAATGTCGATTATCTTTTATAGTGTTATGATTATGTTCTTGAATTTGTTGGGAAAATTTAGATTAGCAAACAAAACATCTTTTTTAAAGATTTTATTTATTAGGGAGAGAGAGAGCACAGAGAGGGAGGAAGGAGGCTTGCTGCTGAGCAGAGTACGAACAGAGGGCTCCATCCCAGGACCCTGAGAGATCAGAGCCGAAGGCAGACACTTAGCTGACGGAGCCATCCAGGCGCCCCAGGCAAACAAAATATTTCTAAAGCATCTTTGGGCAATGCTGAATATCAGAATTATAAATTCTGCTTAACAAACAGGATTGCCTTACATTCGGTGTTATCTTTATTAAGAAGCTTTGGCCTTCTATACTTTTGTTTTAAAGTATGTCTTAATTTTGTAATGGAGTTTAATGGAAAGAATACTGTGCTAGAAATGGTGAGGCTTACATTAATTGCTTTATGTCTGTCATGAAGAAGTTGTGTGCTTTTTGGCGCCTGGGTGGCTCAGTTGGTTAGGCTCGGGTTTTGATCCCAGCCTCCGGGAATCGAGCCCCACATCTGGCTCCTTGCTCCAGGGGAGGCCTGCTTCTCTCTCTCCCACTTCCCCTGCCTGTATTCCCTCTCTCACTGTCTCTCCTTGCCAAACAGATGGATAAAATCTTAAAAAAAAAAAAAAAGAAGAAGAAGAAGAAGGTAAAAAAAGGTTGTGTGCTTTTGGATAAATCCCTCCCACTCTTTAGGTCTGTTTTCTCGGTGGTGGAATGAGAAAGTCTCGCGCTTGTTGCCAGCTCAAATTGTAAGAACTTGCTAGTTTTGTTGATTAAGAATCAGTACATCTGCGTACACTGCATTACCATTTCTTTCCCAAATCCACTGTGGTTCTGTTTCTCAGTATTTTGACACAGTATTCCTTTTGTTTCTGATTCTGGTGGCTTGAGTGATCAGTTGTTTCTAAATACATCTCTTAGCTTTTTGCTGTGAATTCTGAGCATCTTACAGTTATATCCAAATTATCCCCTCTCAGTCTCTACCTGATTTTGTACTGAAAATATTTGTAAGAACCATTATAGCAAAGAAATAAGATGTAAATACAGTGAGTGGTGTTTGAAGTAGGATTTGGAGTTTGTAGGAAGGAAAACTAAACTTAGATCTGGTGTCCGATAAATCTGTGTTCCAGTCTAGACCCAGGGCAAGTTCATGACCCCCAGTCCTCAATTTCTTTATCTCTATGATGCAAACAGTGATTATTTCCCAGGATTATGTTGATGCCTAAGCCCTGCTGTTCAGTAGACATTCAGTAGCTCATGCCCACTTTATGTATAACAAATAGTAATAGAGCCAAAAGACTTTGCGTATTTTTTGTGTACTTGAAGCTGTTAAACTTGATTGTCTAGCCTCAAAATCTTGGAGTATATCTGGATGCATTCCTCTGTGAAACTGAATATTTAAATTCTTTTCAACTCCAAAAATATGTGCATTTGAGTCATTTGTTTATATAAGGAGAACCCCCACTCTCAGTGGCACTGTGTTTTGCTTAGAATTACATTCTACCACTGCCTCTTCCTAATGGCATGCCAGATGTACAGAGGAATGGAGTTAGGAAACTTAAAAGTAGTGTGTGCCCAGTTAGGATTGTACTTCTGGGGTAACTGGTCCTCACATGCCATTTCTAGACATGCATCATACATATATAGAGAAAGATAGGTCTGAGTTATGTGTTTAGATTTTAGTCTTTGTAACTATTATATAACCTGTTCTGAAGAGCAAGATTTGTGTTTTTGTTCATTATAGGTAGGTGTAATACCACACAGCCTCTGAATAAACAAAATAAGTGGCTTAGGTTGTTTCATATTTTTTCTTGATAATCACAGCATAGGAAGTGGTGTTTTTCATCCAGCCTGTAATCTATTTTTAGATTACAGAATATTTTAGATTCTGTAAAAATTGGAATTTTTAGATTACAGAATTACCAAATACAAATGATCACTTGTATTTGGATGATTTCCTTTTAATTGTATTTAGATCATTTTTCTTTCTCTATTGGTTTTGACTGCAGTTTTAAATTACTCTAGAAGTAAATTGTATTCTGTTATTTTAAAAATAGCATTCGTGAAAGAATGAATATGTCTTTAATATAAAAAGGAAAGATAGATGCTAGTGGAATGTGTTGTCTTACAGCCAAATTTATATCCTACTGTGGGGCTCCAAACACCAGGAGAAGTCGTCGATGCCAATTTTGGGCAGCATCCTTTCGTGTTTGACATAGAAGACTACATGAGAGAGTGGAGAACCAAAATACAGGCACAGATAGACCGGTTTCCTATTGGAGATCGGGAAGGCGAATGGCAAACCATGATACAAAAGTAAGTGAAGAAATTTGAATGGATGTTATTATTCTAAAATATATTTCTTATAAAACATTCTTTCAGCATAAAAGAATATTTACTGAAGCTTTTTAATCTAATTTATATCCTAATAATCTTAGTGTATCATTGATTATACTTAGATCTCTGGAAAAAGTAATTTACTCTTCTTAAAAATTATTTTTTGTATATCCTAATAATTTTAATATATTGATTATCTTTTAATCGCTATGAAAAGCAGTTCACGCTACTTAAACAATTAAAAAATCATTTTATATTTGGTGGCACACATACAAAATTATATTTTAGTCTGACATACGAATTTAGTGGAGGAAATAAAGTGACACTAGATCGCTTAGGTTGATTGACTTGCTATCCTTAGTAATTGGAGTTAATGCTTTCCATAGGTCAGTTGATTCTCTTGAAATAGTGCCGATGCAAAAGATAAATTCAGGAAGATAATTTTAGATTGTGTAATTCAGGAGCTGTGGGCTTTTGGGTATGAACTTGGCTGTGTTCAGCTGTAGTTCTGATATGGATGAGGATAAAGAAATACACAGTAAGAATAAGCATCAAAATAATGGTGTAGTTAATGTATTGGAATACAGACTTGGTATGAACATTTTGTATTTCAAGATTTGACTCATTTTTTTTTTTCCAGTGAATCATTTACTCTTTCAGAAGTAATATCAACAATTTTTGCTTATTAGGATCCCTGTCCCGTTTTTGCTAAATCTGTTTATTATTTTTCATGTAGATTCAGGGAGGTTATAGTTGGGCCCTATTCTAAATCGGAAAATCTGACCAGAAGCCTCCAATTGAAGGAGTTTTAAAAAATCTTACTAATTATTTTTAATGTAATTTACTTTTACGTGTTATTATTAGACATTTAAGAGGCAGCAAAAGAAATAAGATCAAAGAGTTAGGAATATGGAGTGAGGATTCCTAAAAGTAGGATAAATACTTCACAGATTCCATAATAACAGTGGTACAGAATCAGTTGGGTAGCAGCAGAGCAAACAGTGGGTGTCCATAAAGGTATACCATAAAATGAACAACCTTTATCTCAACCCATTCCTTATGAAAAAGTAGAATTTCATTGGATTGGAAGTCAGGAAAATATAAGTCCTGTGACAGTCAACTTTATAAACTATACCTTTGCCAGAAGGCTGGAGATGACTCCTGGCTGTCCGTAGCACTAATTGGTAACTCTTAATAAAGCTTGAAATAGTACAGACTTAAAAAGAAAGTAAGTACCAGTAACTGTAAGTAGTCATTTCCACTGCTGTTGTCTCACCCAAGAAAAGAGCAGAGACTTCCAGAGAGCGGTAGTCTGACTGTTCGTCTTAAATATCTGTGTAATTGCTTTGAACAGTTGTACATTTAAAGACATAATAAAAGTTTTTGTCTGTGTCTTTTGGAGGCGATAATGATTGGAAGATACGATGATGATTCTGAAAACATGCTTCTTCCCAGGAGCGATTATCTGGTAGTGCACAACCTGTGCACTGGTATTTTTTGCCTGCACAGTTGACAGGAGAGCAAAGTCCGGCTGACAGTCATTTTAAAAGTTATTACCATGAGTTAGAGCTCGGATAAGTTGCTCTCCCAGGGTCACATCCCTTTCGTGCTTTAAAAATGGTCACTGCTGAGCATCACAGCAGGGCAGTAGTAGAAGAAACATCATTTCTCTTCATTCTGTAGCCAGAGTCCAGTGCCTTCTCCCATCCCCACCCCATTCTTTATAAAATTGACTCTCACCATGTCCTCCTAGGAAGTCCATGTTTAAAAAGCTCTTCCCTACCCTTTTAAACCTAATTTGACCAGTTAGATGAAATAAAATGAAAAATCTGTTTCTTGGAGATTTCCCCCTCTGCCCCCTCTGCCCCCTCTCTCCTGAATCACTGCTTCCTGCCACTTTCTGATAGGTCCTTAGTCATGCCAGAGGGAGGCAGGTTTAGGAGTTGAATATTTGGGTTAATATTGTTGAGTCATACTGTTTCTCACCTTTTGTAGTTAGATATCAAGGTGTTTTGACCACTTGATGACATTTTATAAAACTGTGTTCTCTGGAAGCGTGGCGCTTCCATGGGAGTCATACTTTCATGTCCAGTGACGTACAGTAATCTCTCACGTACCGTGATACTGATTGAGATGAGAAGGGTGGTTTCTCGTTGGTTAGTATTATCACCCGCATAGGCCTCGTTCTGAAAGATCGTCTCTCGTGTTCACGTTACTATTTCTTGTGTTCACGGCTGGTAGATCCCATCTCATGTGACCGATGAGTAAAGAAAGTAGTTGAACTCCATGACACGCAGAATTCATCTGCTACTTAAAAATCGTCGTATTTTATAAAATGCCAGCACTTCACTGGGATAGGTCGTACAATAAAGATGAAATAGAAATTATGGTTAGTAGGATTGAATATGAGGCTGGGAAGTCACAGGAAAGCAGCCAGGGATCAGGGGCCGCCAAGAATCAAGAGTCTGCCCGTGACTCTCCTCCAGTGATAGTCATTCTTCCGGAGAGTGCTGGTAGCCTGGCGTTGGCAGTTCTCTTTGTGGACATACTACATGACCAGAACAATATGATTTTTTTTTTTTTTAATTTTATAGTTGAGGTTCCTAAAGCCTTATTTTAAAGGGAATAGGTTGGTTTTGTAACAGCAGAGTAGATCTTGTTTTATATAAATTGTAGTATGAAGCCTGTATTCTCTTGACTAAAAGATGTGTGTTTCTTCTTTTTATTTTAAGAATGGTTTCATCTTACTTAGTCCACCATGGGTACTGTGCCACAGCAGAGGCCTTTGCCAGATCTACAGACCAGACCGTTCTAGAAGAATTAGCTTCCATTAAGAATAGACAAAGTAAGGACCCTGTGGTGCATGGATAATACTTGTTTTCAGATTATAGGTTTGGTTATATTGACTTTTAGAAATTTTATTTTTTAAGTTAAAAAATTTCAAATATACTAACTTAAAATTGATGCCTCTGAAATTTATTTTCACTGACATTTTTGAAGATCACCTTACAAAAAACTCACATAAGACTGTGTTAGCATTCTGGATATGGAAAGATACAGTTTTGGAGAAAGTTGTATAAGAAATGTTTACCAATCTAGGAGATAAATAGTTAACACTTTTTTTTTTTTAGTTGGTAAAGTAGTGCCATGACTAGATATTAGTGCAGATAATATTTGAAAGAAATGTAAATCTTTGCATTATTCCAGTTGTTGTCTAAAGATAGCATTGATCTTAAGTTTTTTCCTGCTTCAGTCCCCGGGCCTGTGGCCAGAGCCAGGGCCTGTGCTGGCGGGGGCGAGTCCAGTCCGCATGTGGCTCTGCCGCAGTTTTTTGCCCTCTCGCTGTGGGCGTTAGTCCATCGGGCCGAGTGTGGCCTGGTGAGAGGACAGGCATCAAAACACAGCGGGATGGGTGAAGTCAGGATGCTTGCAACTTGCTTTAGCACCGATTCCATTGTGTGGTCACTAACCGTATGCTTGCCTGCGGTCTCACTATGTAACCGAGCTCTGACAAACGGGAGATGATCGTGTACTCTTTCTGTGTACTCATCGTCTGATTTGGCAAATCATCCAACACCCAGGGAGCCCTCAGTGAATGTTGAATTCAGATTTTACTCAAAGGCTAGCATTCTCATAGTACTGGGGGCAGAATGTTACATATTTGATAAGACATTTTGAATATTTTCTCTAATGTTTGCTATGGTCTTTAAAAAAAAACACTTTCTTGAGGTATGATTGACATATTAAAAGCTGTACATATTTTTAGTGTGTGTAACTTGATGAGATTGGGAAAAGTATTCTGAGGCTGGCACCACCTTGTAGGCTGTAAACACAGTGTCTAGTACCTCAGTACGTCTTAACAGGTATTTTTCCTGTATTACTTGTATATTAGTTTGTGATTTTTAAAAATAGTTTATGAAATACCTAATATTTCTAGTTTTTTAATATGTCCAAAATCTCTCGTTGATTGCCCAATAGAAACTATGATTTTAGAAAAAGAAATGGAAGTTAATTGCAATAATTTATTTAAAGTATTTTTTTACCTTTCTTTTTTGACGGCCCTCTTAAGTTTATGTTACTACTCCTAAAAAATTGAGCTCTTGCTTTCTTTCTCTAACTAGGAATTCAGAAATTGGTGTTAGCAGGAAGAATGGGAGAAGCCATTGAAACAACACAACAGTTATACCCAAGTTTACTTGAAAGAAATCCTAATCTCCTTTTCACATTAAAGTGAGTTTTTAATAAAAAGTTACTACATTATGTGTGTGTGTGTGTGTTATATAATCAGAATTATTTTCATGTTTTAACAGTTTTAATCTTTGTTTCACCTTGTTTCAGGTATTAATATAATTTTGTAATATAGCGCATTTAAGTAATAGATGATTTTTAAAAAAACCCTGTGTTGGGGGTTATAAGCAGATGATATCTTTTACTCTGGTTGCTCTTCTGTTACGCTGGCTATATGTTCAAAAGTGTTAAAATCTTCTTTAGAAGATGGATTATCTGTTTCTCTTCCCACAAAGTTATTGTAAGTCTGTGTAATTTTGGAAAATTGTGGTAAAATATACATAACATAAATTTGCCAGTTTTACACGGCAGTTCTGTAGCATTAAGTACAGTCACACTGTTCCGCAGTCCTCACCAGCCGTCCGTCTCCAGAACTTTTGTCATCATCCCAAACAGAGACACGGACTTCCCATTTCACCCTGCCCACAGCTCCTAGCAACCACCATTTTACTTTCTCTCTCTATGAAATTGAATTTGACTACCCTGATACCTCATCTAAGTGAAATCACAACATATTTGTTCTTTGTTACTGGCTTGTTCCTCTTAGCAAAATGTCCTCAGAATTCATCCATATGTAGCATATGTCAGAATTGCGTTCATTCCGAAGGCTGACTGATAGACGTTTGGGTTGCTTCCACTCTGGTGGTCGTGAATCGTGCTGCCATGAACCGGGTGTACAGATACCTGTTGGAGTGCCTGTTTCCAGTTCTTCGGGGTGTATACCCAGAAATGGAATTGTTGAACTGTATGATAAGTCTGTATTTAATTTTTTGAGGACATTAATCCTTAGAATTCAATAGCCCCGCACCATTTTACAGCCTCACCAACAGCCTAAAAGAGTTCCAGTTTTTCCACATCCTTGTCAACACCTTATATTCTGCCTTTTTTTTTTTTTCCTAAATAACAGCCATCGTAATGTGGCTTTTTTTGTTGGTCTTTCTGAATCTTTATTATTTTGAAATTTAGGTGTTATTAAGCTTAATATTTCCTGTCTTCTAAGTATCAGAAACCCTTTGTAAGCCAAATGTTAGAATTATTTTGCTTTAGAGTAAAATTTTAAGTGTGGCCCATTTTGGTGAAGAAGTTGCAAAAGGACCTAGGAATGAGGAACAGTGGGGAGCAGTGCTCTTTGTGTCATATGTCCAGGAAAGCACATCCTGTTCTTACGTACTATTTGACTTGCTATCGGGTGCAAATATTATTTGATCAAGTTATTTTTAACTTCAGAAATGAAGCCCATATTGATTTTATTATACTACAGAGAGATTGTCATTTTCTCGGTAACTCTTGAATAAAGGAGATACAATGTCTTTTGCTTTACACTCTGATTTTTCTGGAAAATTTCAGATTTAAGCAGTACAGTATATGAAACCACAGGTAATATTTTTAGTATACAATGGAAAGGCTGTACTTAGTGATAAATACAGTTTTTTAAAATATTTCGTCTCAGAAATCTGTTGTACTAAATAAACTGTTTGAAAATAAAGTCAGTTTATCTTTTGTTTTTTTTTTTTTTTTTAGAGTGCGTCAGTTTATAGAAATGGTGAATGGTACAGATAGCGAAGTACGGTGTCTGGGGGGCCGAAGTCCGAAATCTCAAGACAGTTACCCCGTTAGTCCTCGACCTTTCAGTAGTCCAAGCATGAGCCCCAGCCACGGGATGAACATCCACAACTTAGCATCAGGCAAAGGAAGTACTGCGCATTTTTCTGGTGAGACTCAGTGTTACGACAGAACTTAGAAGTTTTTACCCTCCTTTGTGCTTTTGAACCAAAATTTAAAATGTTTAAAAATCTGGGTGTTTGCACCTAGCCGTTTTGCACGCAGGCATACTTGATCTCACCATGTTCTGGAAAACAAATGGTGAGTGGATCAGATGGATGTTTTTAGTACCAGGAAGGTAACGTGAAGAAGGGGTGGCTCTCAGGCTGGGTTTCGAGCAGATCTTCCTAACATAGGCCAGCATCTGAGTTGTCTTTGGAGATGAAGTCATAGACGTTCAGTGAAGCTAAAAGGTCAACGTGCGTTCCTGATGAAGTGGAAACGTGGGAAGGGGGTGCCGCGGTGGTGGTAGCTGTAGTCCGCCCGTCACCCCGCCTCGCTCGGCTGCCTGCTTTCTCATCCGCTCCCTGCCGGCCGGGCGAGGGTCTGCTCTGCCCCGTTCTTTTCCTCCTGGCCCTTTACGGGCTCCCTGGTCTTCTGTCTTCAGGCTTTGGTGTTTTCTTAATGACAGTTCTCTCCTTTTTTGTCATATATGACATCACTTCTCTAGGTTTGTTTCCGGTTTTTCTTAGTTGTCTTTCTTTGCTTGTGTCTCTCATTCCTGTTCTTCCCAAGGGATTCTCCTGTCTCTGTGTGTTCCGCTTTCTGAAAAGAATCATTTCTTTTCCTTTCATAGAGTAATAACCCCTTTGCTTTTCCTCCATTGGCACATAGCTTTCTCTGTTAGTGCCTCTCATTTTATTGACCTCGCCCTCCCACAAATGCCCGTGATTCTTGGGTTTGTATCCTTCGCCTCCGTCTGTCTCAAAGCCCATACATTGTCTCAGATGTGGAGACCGTCTTAGCTTCGGGGTATTTATATATTAGATGGGCGTGATGAGAACCCTGCCCTCCTGGGGGGTTGTGGGGATTAAATAAGATCCATAGATAAGCCTTCAGTGAATGTTAAGGAAGATAGTAATTACAGCCCACAGTTAATATCCTCGTGTCCTTTCAGAGAAGTTGTTTGTTTACTGTTTAAGTAATGCATCGACTCTCCTACATTGTGAAAGTTTTAAGTGCAAGACCAGAATATGGGTACATTGTTTACAACTTAATTTAGTGTGTGTTTCTGTGTTCATGCATCTTTTTCTTTGTTTCCAGGTTTTGAAAGTTGTAGTAATGGTGTAATATCAAATAAAGCACATCAGTCATATTGCCATAGTAAACACCAGTCATCCAATTTGAATGTACCAGAACTAAACAGTATAAACATGTCCCGATCACAGCAAGTTAATAACTTCACCAGGTACGTGATCTCCCTAGCTTTTGCATTACTATAAGCAACCTGCGTGTAAGTGTCATCATTTTTAATAATTTAGAAAAATTGAATTATATGGTCCATAATAGGGCCTGGGAGTTCCCAAGCCCCAGAGAATACAAGGGCGGGCAGTAAGTTCCCCAGAGCTCTTCACCCCCCGTGTGCGCGCGGCCTCCTTCCTTTGGTCCTTGCTCTGACTCTGCGTTCCCTCCTCCGCCTGCTGGGACTGTAAGAATCCGCTCTGGGCTCTGCCTTCTTCTGGTTTTCCTGATGGCACTGGCCTCTACAGATGGTCACATAGATGCTGTTCTTATATTTCCCAGTGAAGTCACAGTGGTCTGTTTACTCTCCAGAAGTAACATTGACAACTATTTTTTTCTCTGTGTGGGTTTTTTTTTTTTTTTTTTTTTTTTTTGGTGTAAATGTATAGAATGTTTCCTGGGTTCCAAATAACTTTGTGAAGAATCTTTTCTGAAAGCCTGTGTTTAGAGAGCTTGCTTATAGCAGCAGATGGACCTTAAGTCATTTAGTAATAAACATCCAGCATGAGCGTGGTATTGAGGAGCTGTTGGGTGTCAAACGTTCTGCTAGGCGTGGTCTCTGACTTCCCAGAGCTTTGAGAGTAGGGATGTCTTTTTGACTCTGCTAAAATCCTGCATCCGCTCAGTTGCATCCGTCCAGATACCTGGACCTGAAGGTTCATGGAATGTTACCGTTTGGATACGAGTGTATGAGAGCAAGCTCTTACGAGGTCAGCCTGCCTGGATCATCCAGCATCTGAATTCACTTTGGTTCAGGACTAGTGGAATGATAAAAATAATACAGATTAAAAAAAATCACGGGTAGATTTTATCATTCTGTTGTTGGTTTGGTCTCATTACCTGAATTGATTGGTCGCAGTGCTTGCGGGGGGGAAATGTTCATCAGTGCAAAACTTTCTCACATGGAATCTTAATGGAAAGATGATTCTGGAGAGAGGCATAGGTATAAAAACCTGTATTTGTGATTTGGGAGAGTAATCAGAATACCCACATTCTCTCTCGACTTACCGAAGGGATCGTGTTGGGTGGTGGGGCTGCAGGGGGGTGTCCGCAGAGGTGGTGTGGGTAGAGTGGTGGAAAAAACGGCCATCTCGGGCAGAGGAGATTAGGGTAGCCTTTCACAGGAGCAATGACGTACTAGAAAACAGAAGATTAGAAGACTGGGTTGTAATCAAAATTATGCATGGAAATGGAGGAAGTTAAGACTTTTCCTTTAGGTCTTACTGTCCTATATAGCACGTCTGTCCTGTATTGTTGGTAGAAGGGTCTGTCCTTGTCTGGGGGCAGGACTGCGGGCAGTTCATGGGTTAGTCTCTTAAATACTCTTCATGGCAGAAAGTTGCTAAAGACACCTGTTACCACCTGAGTTCAGGGCAGCATGCTCACTGGAAGGGTTTGGTGACACAGAGGAAAGGAAGCTTTTAAACTACTTTGAACTACTGGGGCACCTGGGTGGCTCAGTGGGTTAAAGCCTCTGCCTTAGGCGCAGGTCGTGATCTCAGGGTCCTGGGATCGAGCCCCGCATTGGTCTCTCTGCTCAGCGGGGAGGCTGCTTCCTCCTCTCTCTCTGCCTGCCTCTCTGCCTACTTGTGATCTCTGTCTGTCAAATAAATAAAATCTTTAAAAAAAAAAATTTTTAACTGCTTTAAACTACTAAACAGTTACATTTATAGGTGGTAAAGTCGTCCTTACAGTGGGATTGCAAAGTAGGCGAAGATGGTATTAACTATTAAAACCATTTTGCAGGTATAGAGCTGAACACCAGAAGTGCAAATGACTTCTGTGGGGGTCAGTTTCAATAATCAGGGGCTAGTAAGTTGCAGAACCGTGACTACTTCCCAGGATTTCTGACTCCCAGACTTGTGCTTTTTGCATTATACTGCACTCTACCCTCTGCCCATCTGAAACGCTGCTCCCTCCCCACCCCCTACGTCTGATCCAGCAGGCTATAAAACTCAGTCTCTTTATTACTCTTGAAGGATGATTTCCTCGATTATGTCCCCACTCAGTGTTGCGTCACTCCTTGTAATTAACTTTCACCATCTGAGTGCTGATCCTCTGTTCACCCCGGGAGGGCAGAGACTGCTTCTCCCGAACACAAAGCACGCTCTAAAGCTCTTCTTAAATGGGTTTCAAATGAAGGAATCCCTCCCAAATACTACATTGTTTTGTCAAAAGAGGAAAAAAAAGTTTAGTATATTTATTAAGATGGCTAAAAACTATGATCTTAAGAATTTCCATTAAATTAAACATTATTCTCTCTAAAATTTGATTTGTCTTACCCATTCTCAAAGTTCGTCAGGATAGAGTAAACCAGGGCGCCTGGCTGGCTCAGTCAGTTGAGCATCCGACTCCTGATCTCGGCTCGGTCTGAGCCCGCTTTGGGCTTCGTGTTGGGCAAGGAGCCTACTTTAAAAAAAAAAAAAAAAAAAGTAAACAAGTGTTTCTGACTGATGGAGGAATCCTGGGCCCATTGCCCCATTCTCCCTAGATCGGTGTCTTTTCCCCTGACGTGTGTTGCTGATAGAAGCCGCACTCTCACGCACACACACTTCACCTCGCATGCTGTCCCCGAGGTGTTGCCTGTGGTTGTGTCTGGTGGCCTCATGCGCCGAGCGCTTTTTGCTCATCTGCATTCGGTGTTGCTTTTTTCTCCCACAAACGAATATACGTTGCTTTTTAAATGAGAAAAGTACAGTTTAATGTATTTGCTGTATTTTCAACAAGTGTGTCCTTCTGGACTGTGGAATCCTTATGTAGATTTTCATTGGAGAAATCTTTGAGAATAGGTGTTTGTCGTGCTTAGAGTGCAGGGGTGGGTCGGGGTGGGTGGGGGGACGCGGCGGCGGCGTCAGCGTGTCCACATGCGGGGACTGGCACCGCGCTGTTGTCAGGAAAGGAGACGCAAGTGAAAGGAGCAACCTGCGTATCCAAAGTGGCATTTTTAAAATTAAGGTTTGGCAGATTCTTTAGAAAGAAAGAAAGCCCGTGGGAGGAAAATCATGTTGGGTGCCGACAAGGTCTGAGAGGACCAGACAGAGCGCTTTTCCAAGTCATCGTTTACTTCTGTGGGAGGCTGTTTCTGAGCCGCGAGGACACATGCTAGAAAGTGACCATTAAGGAAGAAATCGTCTTAGGAGAGAGGATTATGAGGGCCGCAAAGAGGTGAGGCAGCACCCGGGAATAGTTTGAGAATGAAGTCGCCTCCCCCCGCCCCCCCCCCCATTTTCCCTGAGTGCTGGAAACGCACGCAGCAGGGTCGGGTGGGGGATCTTGGGGCAAGGGCTCATCAGCGAGCAAAAAATGAAGTGCAGAACTGAGTCGGTAAGATTGCGGGAAGTATGTGAAAAAGTTTGTCCATACTGCTAGAAAGTCAGAAAACCCCTACATTTTAGGACATACCCTTTTCCCCTTCCCCATCCAGAAGTACAAATTTGTTAAGGGCAAGCTACATACTGGCTTTGAAGACGTTCAAGATTGAACTAAACACCTTTTTTTACAGATTGCTATCGCCTTGTATTATGAAGTCAGTATATAAGCAGGCTGTATGTAGTGAGTAGTAATTTATTTTAAACTAAGCTACAAGTATGCGATTTCTAAAATTAGGTTTGTTTTTTTCATTTCCAGTAATGATGTAGACATGGAAACAGAGCACTACTCCAATGGGGTTGGAGAGACTTCATCCAATGGTTTCCTAAACGGTAGCTCTAAACATGACCACGAAATGGAAGATTGTGACACCGAAATGGGTCTGCAGTGATATTTCTTACATTTTTAATAAAAAATGATGACTACAAGGTTATGTTTTTACTTGTATTGATTCCCAGCTGATGAGCATAAATCAGATTTTAAGATGTATGTGCCATTGGATTTGACAATCGTACATATAGTACATATTACCCAAAGCGTCCCTTGGACGTGGGCTGCTCGAGGAGCAGAGGCGCTTCTCAGTTTTCCAAGCGGGATGGTTTCCCTGACTTCAGTGCTGCTGTTAATGCAGCCGCGCTCTTGATAGTGTTTACTGTTCTGTAGCATGTTTGGGGCTGGAGGTGTGAACAGGTTTTATACTTACTTCAGTGTAACCAGTAAAGGCCAGATCGGTAGAAATGATTTTATAAATTCTAATCAGACAATTTCTTATGTGGATTTAATGTGAATGTACGTGCCTTATGCATAGTTGGGTGCCGGGCACATGGTAGGTTCTTACGTGTGACCGACCCTTCTCCTCCCCACTGCCCAAAAATGATGTGACTGAAAGCACATTAGCATATATAGTTCTGTTTTGTTAATACCTTGTGTAAGTAAATCGTGCCACAAAGTTAAACCATTGGCAAACTCTCCTATCAGTTGGAGAATGAAATTTTGTTGGGAGCCTCAACATTCTTATTTGTCTGAATTGCATGGCAACATTAGATTTCTGACTGTTTTGATGTCAAAAGGTCTGTATTGAGGATTGTTGTTGAGGATTATGTGTTCAACAAAGAATTCATTTTCTCAGGCAAGGGGTTTAATTTAAAAGGCAGCCTCGTTTTCCTGTGTCAGATACCAACGGCTTCAACATCCAGAGAGTAATTTAAGCACAGTGATTTAAGAACAGGGGCTCTAGAGCTAGAGGACCTGGATTCAAATTCTGCAACTGCCACTTACTAGCTGTGTAACCTTGGACAGGTTACTTAAGAGCTCAGTGCCTCAGTTTCTTCATCTGTAAAATGGGTACAGTAATAACAACAATGCCTGCAGGTCATTGTGAAGATGAAATAAGACAATCTGTGAAAAGCTAATAAGCACAAAGTAAGTGCTCAGTAAATGTTAATCATAGTCATCGTTAGTCATCCATACAGTTACATTATTGATCAGTGGTTGGTGTTCACCAAGATAAATATATATACCATACAATTATTTTGTAAAAGTATGTGATTAACCCTTTCGATAACATGGTGTCTTCTGTGTTTCTTTGGAGTCATTCAGCTTTTAGCCAAGAGGCACCCTATCATTCCATCTCTGGTTGGTCAGAGTAGCCTGAGAGGCAGTTTCTACTTTGTTCCTTTCTTGTTAATGCTGCTCAATGTCGTGTTAGAGATTTGTGCTTAACTTCTCATAAACCTTTCCCTGATACCCTAGGTGCCCACTACACAGGAAGGTTGTCACCTGACTTTCAGCTGCGTGCTGGGTTTTGGAGCCTAGATTCTTGAGACTTAGAGGAAGTAGACCTTTTAAAAAGCTGCAGCGTTTCACACTGAATTAAAATAAAGCCACGTGTTTAGATAAACTATTAGGTAGTAGTTCCTAAATGAAATGTACAGACTGTTATAAGCAATTTATGTTCATTTCTTCATTGTATTCCATTTATTAAGGTAGTAAAATACTCGTTTGTTTCGCTTACAGAAGTTGATTCGAGTCAGTTAAGACGCCAGTTGTGTGGAGGAAGTCAGGCCGCCATAGAGAGGATGATTCACTTCGGAAGAGAGCTGCAGGCCATGAGCGAACAGCTGAGGAGAGAGTGTGGCAAGAACACAGCGAATAAAAAAATGTTGAAGGTAGATTTGTTTTTCCTTGAAAAATTAGAAACGTGTCAAAGGAATTCAGTTGTCATTTTGTGAAACACTGAGTCGTGCTAGGAATTCCATTCGGACTTCCAGTAACTAATGCGGATTACATCCCCGCTTGCCACCCGTGCGCACTGTTTACCCTCTCTGGACTTACTTGTCTGGTTCTGTTTTCTCGGCTATAAAATTGGCAGAGTTGGTAGAGGTGTGGGTTTGCTGGGAATGATATAAATTTGAGATTATTTTTATTTCTGCAAACACCACGCAGGGCTGCAGCGCCTTGAATGTCTCCTGCAGGGTGTCCGTTCTGATGGCGATTGCTGCGGCCTTGGGTCATCTTTCAAAACAGGGGGCGGGGGGGGGGTGTTGAGATACACTTTCAGAACTCTTCTGGATTGATGTGTGTGATGGGTGGATGGCAAGATGGATAAAATGTCAGCACTTTAGGATGTCAGCCAGTTTTACAGATCGGTTGCAGATGGATGAGTTTTCCCCTGCCTTAAGTCAGCATTGCAGTCCGTTGTAGGGATGTTAAGATTCTTTAGAAGACTTCTTTTTTTTTTTTTAACTCTTAAAGTCCCAATAGCCCTTTGAATCTGTGGAACATTAACCTAACCATTGTGATTTTTTTCTTTTTCTTTCTTTCTTTGGTAATCCTGCATTAGCAATAGGTTGGGCTCAGAGTTGATTCCTTGTAAATAGTTTCTCTGGAATGTTCTGTAAGAACTCCAAAGGACAAAGGGGAGATGCGAGCGGTGGCCCTGAGCCCATGCCTGGGTTTGGTGGGAAAGAGCAAGGCCAGGGCCGCCCTTGCCTGCCCCAGACTGAGACTTAGCGCGCCAGCCAGCACTGCCTGGTAGCACCACGCCTGGCATGAGGGCAGCAGACAGGCAACGGCCTCTTGTGCCGTGGCCTCGGTGTGGCACCTGCTGTATAGACGGAGCATACCTGCTTAGCCTCAGAGCGAATAAGGAGCCCCTTACCTACAGCACCAGTGGCCCAGGCGGGAGGGGCGGTGGCTTCCCTGCACATGCGCCCGACAGCCCACCTGCTGTTTCCAGTGGGGGGGGGGGGTGGCCTTAGCCAGAAACGGGGGTTAAATTATGGTTTTTATGCTAAGTAAAAGAAAATCAGTGGAATATGTAATTTAAACAATTTTTTATTTAAAATGTTCAAATCAGGGCACCTGGGTGGCTCAGTTGGTTGAGCAACCGCCTTTGGCTCAGGTCACGGTCCCGGAGTCCGGGGATCGAGTCCCGCATCAGGCTCCCAGCTCCATGGGGAGTCTGCTTCTCCCTCTGACCTTCTCGCCTCTCATGCTCCCTCTCACTGTCTCTCAAATAAATAAATAAAAATATAAAAAAAATAAAAAAATAAAAATAAAATGTTCAAATCATTTTTTGATTTGGGACTGCAAACTGGTGCAGCTACTGTGGGAGACAGTTTGGAGGGGTCCCCAAAAAGGAAAATACAACTACCATATAATTCAGTTATTCCACTGCTGAGTATTTACCCAAAAACTGTGAAAACAGTAATTCAGGAAGATACATGCACCCCTGTGTTTACTGTAGTGGCATTTACAATCGCCACCTTATGGAAGCAGCCCAGGTGTCCCTTGGTAGACCAGTGAATAAAGATGTGCTCTGTGTGTGTATATATATTTGTGTTATTTATATATATACACACAGTGGAATGTTACTCAGCCTTAAAAACGAATGAAATTCTGCCATTTGTGACAACATGGACGGACTTAGAGGGTATAATGCTGAGTGAAGTCAGTCACAGAACTCCTATGTGGAATTCAAGAACCGAAACAAACGAACAAAGAAAAGATAAAAGGGCTGTTCACTACAGAGAACAGAGGGGAGGCGAGGAGAGGGGAGGTGGGGCGGGAAACAGGGATGGGGGCGGAGAGCGCACTTAACGGGATGAGGACTGAGAACACATAGGGTTGTTCAAGCTTGTGTTAACGTACACCTGAAACTAATGTGACTCTAATTATACTGGAGTTTAAAGAACACAAAATAAATAAAAATCAGACATCCATGTATTAGGGAAATGGCTGTCCACATTTGCCCTCTGAGATGAAGAATTCCTTGAGGCCAGAGTGGGTCTTCGTTCCTCGCCCTTTAACTGTATCTAATGCAGGTGGCACCTAGCTATTTAATGATGATTATTCAAAAGAGTTTTGTTCCTGTGAGTGATATTTATTTTTATCATACTAGTAATTTTAACTGTAATCTGTCTATTGACAATCATAAATCCATTGGATATTTTTATGAAAAATAACTTTCAAAAACTAAGGCCAGTGGCAGTGCTTTATATTTGTACGCGTCTCTTGAAACGCTGGGTATGTTGGAGGGTAAGCTGCGTTCTCCCGCTCCCGGTATGTCCGCGCCGGGAGCCTCTGGAAACCCTCCACCGTGTGGGTGCGGGAGTGTGAGAGCGAGACGAGACAAGGTATCTTCGTTTCCTTATGAAAGCAGTTCGGAACTTACAAGACATCCTGAAAGGGTCCCCAACGGGACCCCGGTGTCTCTGGAGGGTCCTGGGAGCGCTCTTGTTGGAGGGGAGACTTGGGGATACGAAATGTTTTTAGGATTTCATACACTTTTTTTAACACTAGGTCATCTGACGGTTTTTTTGTTCAAACTTCATGCTAAAGGCATACGACGAGGGACTGGGATTTCTGTGGTGTCTTTGGAAAATGCAGGCTTTCACTTTATCAGCTGACTGACTTGGGTTCCAGTGTGCCCAGAGCTCCCAAAATGGCATCAGTGGCCTCTTCTCAAAGAGAGTCCTTGATTATATGTTGGATTATGTGAAGATGTAATTCATCTTCTTCATCTAAAGAATGTGGATGGCTTTGATTTTGCACTTCTGACTTCGAGGCAGATGCCAGCTGCTTCAAGAGACTTCCTCAATATCCTGCGCGCTATCCTTCCCCTCCCGCAGCTCCCCTTGATGCACAGGGGTTTAAGCTCACTGATCCAGCTTGGAAGCCCCAGGAGAGCAGCTAGAGGATTCGAGGACAACACGCAAAGTTTCTTTACCGCGGTTCAGAAGGTTTAGAAATTTCTCTTTTTCCTTTTCCTTTCATTTTTCACTTCAGGGCACGCTTGATCGTAGTGGGTGTTTTTAATCTTTCATTGTGTGTGGATCTGCGTAGATATCTGAATCACGTGCATAGAGCAAGATTTGTTTAAATGCAGAGGTAAGAGTCCCCGAATGCTTTCCCGGGAGGCCCCTCGCGTTCCACTGGGCCTGAGCCCTGGCGGAGCGGGCCTGGTGCGCACTGAACCCGGGGCAGGAGCGCCCCTGCCCAGGCTCCCCCGCTTTCTCACCTGCCGACGCCTGCCCGCCCGAGGCTTCCCAGACCGCCCCCTGCATGGGTTCCGCCACCCTTGAGGGAACCGCGGCAGGGTCGCCAGGCATGGCAGCGGGGCCGAGGCCAGCAGGATCCAGCAGCCCCAGCTGGCAACCGAAGCAAAAATAGAACAATTTGGACTCACCCTGTTTAGAAACTGCTACAGATTTTAAGCCAACTGTAAGTACAGTTTGAGAATCCTACCTAACTGGTGTCACACTGGCCTCCGAAATTCTTCCCACAGAGACCTGTTCTTCTGAAATAAAAAGTAACCCCTCATCCCATGATAGTTCAAAGATACTTTGAGTTTTGTGCCTTAAATCCCGTGTGCGTGTATTTTACCTAGTGATTGTAGTTGTGCTGTTTGGTATTGTTTCTGTTTACAGCCCTAAACGCTTATTTCCAGTTTCTGTGCCTTCAGTTATTTTAAGTGGCCGGGTACTGCTCTTCAGTGCTGCCAGGTTGGTTCCTGTAAGCTCTGCTCTGTTAGACTTTTTGCTTTTATTCCAGCGCTGTAGTGAACGCCTTTATACATGTGTCTTTGTTTCTTCCCTAAAATTGTAACGCTGGAAGAAAGTCCTAGAAATAGAATGATTGGGTCAAAGGATAGGATTATTGTGGCTTTGCTGTGTATTGCTGTATTGCTTTCCAGAAACCTCTCCCGGCTTACCAGCGGTAGAAAAGGAAAGTGCCAGAGGCACTACTGGATTCTTCTACTCTAGTGGGTTCCACATCAGACCTTAACATCACTCATTTGCATTTCTTTGGTCACCAAAACTTCACCCTCAGTTGTTTTACTGCAGGATTTAAAACATTAATGTTGCTACCCTGACTTCATTCCCTTTGTAAAGAAAGATAAAATAGATATTCAGGGAACCTGGTGGTGTAAACCTTTTTTTTTTTTTCTCCTTTTAAGGTTTTTTTTTTCTTTCTTACAGCTTCGCCTGACTTCCAAGCTTTGTTCTTTAGTGTTGCTGCGTGATATTTCTCAAGTTCAGTTTTATCCATGTCAATCCTTGATTTAAAACTCCCATTGCCATGGGGCGCCTGGGTGGCTCAGTGGGTTAAGCCTCTGTCTTCAGCTCAGATTATGATCTCAGGATCTTGGGATTGAGCCGTGCATCGGGCTCTCTGCTCAGTGGCAGCCTGCTTCCCCCTCTCTCTGCCTGTCTCATGCCTACCTGTGATCTCTGTCAAATAAATAAATAGAATCCTTAAAAAAACAGAAAACTCCACTGCCATATTGGAAAAAGATTCAAGCTTTTTAAGTGTGACTTAGAGGCATTTTGGGCTCGAACCCCTTACCTGTGGTTCCATCCAGGCCTGCCTTTCTCTCAGCCTGTTTCCATGGAGCTCGGGGCTCATTCTGGGATTAGGTCACGTGACACAACATACTCTGTTAATAAATTAAGCAGCGCAACGCACGTTGTTTATTTACGTGCCTGACTTTCCTCTAAGACCGTGGGGGTTCTCGAAGCAGTGGCGGCCCTCCCTGGTGATTGCCCACTAGGGCCTAAGTGTCTGGCAGCTTTGTGCAATACTGTTTTCCACTGTACTGAAAATATTAGAGCAAAATTTTGGACTTTTTTTGTCCTAGTATTTAGAGCGGCAATTTAAAGAAACCACATCTTCCTAAGTGACTTCTGCACCAGCTGTGTGCTCTCAAACTCTCTGGGCCTCGGTTTGCTTCTAAGTTGGGCACAACAGTATTCCCGTCCTGAGGTTATTGTGAAGATAAAATGAGTCCGTCCATGTTCGGGCTTACAGACTGACTGCACCCAGTGTTAGTGCCCGACACAGGATCGCCATCTTCTTCCACGAGGTTTTGTTTTAAATACTAAGGAAGGTGTGAACACAAGCATGGTCTGGGTTTGAGATTAGGGAGTGCACCATTTCTTTCTGGTAGCATGTCTGGGTCTGTAGCCCCAACGGGGTAGTCTCGTGCTTAAAGGTTTTCATATACTAGTGGTTCCTAGGCAACTCCTCAGTGTACTTGAAAAATGGATCCGTAGTATGGGGATGGTCCCCCATTGGGTGGTTGTGGGGTAAATTAAGTCTTGAGCGAAGATCAGTCCTTTAGGAATAATGGGATTGATCAGAGTTGGCTTTCCAGGTAGGACATGGTAGGACATGGTAGGACATGAATCTCCTGGTCAGTAAGCCCAGAGGGAGGGAGCCGGGACCCGGAACCGAGCAGCTCCGTGGGGCGCACCGGAAGCAGCAGCTCATGTGATTGGCGGGTGGGAAGCTGCTTCCCTGGACCCCGCATGCACCCGTGGCTGCAGGGACCGCAGAATAGGGTAATACATTTTTGTCTTCAGCGACCTTTCAAGCTGTCTGGCACGAGGGAGAGATGCGTCAGTGTCAGACCGTGGGCGAGCCGCACATGTGCCCTGGCTGGTGGCCTCAGGGGGACAGCTAGAGCCGTGCGGGCGGTTCTCTAGCTCCGCAGCGTGGAGGCCAGCCCCAGCCTTTCCCCGCCTGAGCGCCAGGGAGTTCCGTAGAGGAACGTCTGTGCGGCGGTACCTGGGAACACTTTGCTTGAGCAATTTCAGCCTTCCGTGTCCGAAACCAGCATTTTGGAAGTGTTGTTACCGAATTCACTGATGGATGGTTTCCGCAGCACTTTTCCACGTACGTCTTCTGAAGGAGGGTGTCCTGTTACGTGTCTCTCTAGGTCTGTCCTGGTGCTCCAGATGAGGGCACTGACTGGTGGCAAAATAACACGATGTCTGGGTGGCTCAGTCTGTTAAGTGCCTGCCTTTGGCTCGGGTCGCGACTTCAGGGTCCTGCGATGGAGCCCCAAGTCCGGTTCCCTGCTCAGCGGGGAGTCTGCTTGTCCTTCTGACTCACCCACTCCCCTTGCTCGCTCAAGTAAAATCTTAAAAGAAAAAACATCACATGTTGAAAGGTTAGAATGAACTGACATTGCTAACTTCATTGAGCTGTTCATCCTCACGACCTTCTCAGGCAGGACCTCCTCTGTAGAGATGAGGAAATGGACACTTAGGCCTTTGCCCGCCAGAGGCCACACAGCAGCTGATAATGCAGCTTGAACTTGAAAGCAGTGTTTGAAACCACAGTCATATGCACCTCCCATAGAAAGAAGACAAAGAGCGATTGAAAAGACTGTGTCACTTCTTCTTTGGGAACGGTGGCCTGAGGATAGTTGGAACTACTGAATGTTTGGGAAGGGGAGCCAGTTTAATTTTTTTGATTCCTGAGTGAGAAAATGATATCCAGTGAGTTGTGGCGAGTGCCCACATCTGTTTAAAAAAATACACAGGGAGGCCCTATCCTTTTAACGTCAAATTTGTATCAGTGGTAATAAATTATAGAGCATCTGCATGTTTTTGTCTTCCTCTTTAATTAGCACATTCCAGAAGAATTCGTTTTAATTCTACTGTTCCGCATGTGTTGTAGGGATGGGGGAAGATTAATGAGAATGGCTGTTTACAGTAAAGAAAAATGAAAACAGCTTAGGCTTTGTTGCATAATCTAGTTGTTAAAAAACATACAGCCTAAGCATAGGAGTAGGTGGGTTGTGACAGTAGTCTAGGGCCACGAAGCTGTGTATTTTACTTATCTCTCAACTTCGTAGTTGTGGGGGACCATGGTAGTTTCAGTGAATTAAAAACCAAACTCTGTTTTCAACAGGATGCATTCAGTTTACTCGCTTACTCAGACCCTTGGAACAGCCCAGTTGGAAATCAGCTTGACCCAATTCAGAGAGAACCCGTGTGCTCAGCTCTTAACAGTGCAATATTAGGTGAGTAAAACCACAGCTTCAACGAGACTCTCTGAATATTGGAGGTGGTATTTGCGCTGGGATTTCTGTTTCGGTAGTCTTGAGGGGAAGTGCTTTCTACATTTTTAAGAGAATTATTTTGGAATACAGAAACCTTCCCCTCCGCTGTCTGAATTCCAGATGAAGTGCATTCAGATGGACTAAACAGTACTTTGGGGGTACACCTGGGGAAGTCGGGAAGTTTTTGTGCGCAGGTTGCAAAAGCATTTTGGACTGAGGCTGACAGGGGCACGTCGGGCAGCAGAAGCCCCTGGCGTAGCACGATGTTTGCGCTAAAGTTGAGCGTATTCTGCTGGGTGCCCTTACCGAGCACAAAGGGTGGGCAGGGAAGAGCAGCAGCGTCAGGAGCGAGGCTTGGCTGAGGTGAGCCCGAGTGACAGGCCACGAGTTGCCGTTGCTGTGGGCCGCTCGCTGCCGAGGATCGTGACGGCGTTTGTGTACTGAATAGTTGCACTAGGTGTGCGAACTCGGCGACATCCTGTGCGTTTACATACAAATTCTACAGGGTTGTTTAGGTGAAACTATCTTCTAATTTCTGGATACTTGTTTTTTTTTTTAATTTTTATTTTTTATGAACACATTTTTATCCCCAGGGGTACAGGTCTGTGAATCGCCAGATTTACACACTTCACAGCACTCACCAAAGCACATACCCTCCCTAATTTCTGGATACTTTTCAAATGTAATTTGTAAGAGTGATTTTTCACTTGACTTTAGAATCTAGTTCCTCTGCTAAAATGAGACTCCATCTAGAAGTGTTTTTTTTACAGCTTGGCCCTGTCAGGTGTGGAGGCTTAAACATGTTTCAGACTGTTTTTTAGGTGCAGGAGAGCAGTGCCGCAAAGAGTAGCTTCGAGAACATTTTAGACAGGGAGACATGTAGAAGGACAGGGCTCTTGGCCACAATGTAAAGGAAGCAAGTAGTCATAGTTGAGCCTTAATCCATTATTTGCTCTTAAAGAAGTTAATTACAGTTGACCCTTGAAGAATGGGGGGGTTGGGGTACCAACCCTGCTGCACAGTCAAAAATTTGCATGTAACTTTTGACTCCCCCAAAACCTAACTACTGAGAGCCTGCTGCTGGCTGGAAGCCTCACCAGGAACAGGAGCGCTTGGTTAACACGTATCTTGTATGTTACGTGCCTCCTGTACTGGGTTCTTGCAGTTAAACTAGAGAAGAGACAGGGAGAAAACCATAAGGGGAAACACTGCTGGACCCAGAGAAACGCCACATGGCCGTGCACCTGTGCAGTTCACACCCCTGCTTCTCAGGGTCAACTGTTAATTTGTTGCATGTTAAGGTACCATAGTGGGGTATTTGGAGTAAGAACAGTTACTAAAAAAATGTCATCTTTCGTGCTGTTTCCTTACATTTAGAACTTGTATATAATAAATACTGTGAATTTTCTTTGATTAATGTGTTGTGTTTTTTGGTTACATGAAATTCATTTAGCTCTGTTGGTAGAAATAGAATTTAATAGCAATCGTGGGATTATAGGGCAGATTATGGTTTACTGTAATTGTCTTTTTGAAATTACTACATGGTAAGTAATCATGAAGGCTTAATTTCAGCTACATTTATAGGTAAACTCAGACTTGGAAAGAATTTCCTTTTGTTTTTATTTTTATTTTTTCCTCCAGATTTTTATTTCCGTTCAAGTTAGTTAACATACAGTGTGTCGCTGGTTTCAGGAGTAGAAGTCAGTGATTCATCGCTTACATACAACATCCAGTGCTCGTCACAAGTGCTCCCTTTAATGCCCATCCCCCCCGCTAGCCCACCGCCCACCCACCTCCGCCTCCATCTCCATCAACCCTGTTTGTTCCGTCTTTATGGGTCTTAGGGTTCGCTTCTCTTTTTTCCCCCCATTCCCCTGTGTTCATGCTTTGTTTCTTAAACTCCACATGTGAGTGAAATCCTCTGGTACTTGTCCTTGACTGACTTCCCGAAGCATAGTCCGCTCTAGCTCCAGACCACAGCGTTGCAAATGGCAAGATTTCATTGTTTTTTTTTTTTTTTTTCTTTTTTTTTGCAGCCGAGTAATAGTCCATTGTATATATATGCCACATCTTCTAGAAAGAATTATTGGAGTCACCAGTTTTTCGCAGGAGGTTTTTTTTGTATCTTGGGTTCTTTAAGGGAATTCAGTTATTCAATATTAAATTTAGGACCACTCTGCAAGATAATACGTATTTTTATATACTGTGCTACATATTATGTAGTATGGGTTTAGCTATAAATTGTACTTAAATTTATATTGATAGAATTCCTACAGAATGACAAGATAAGCAGATTGCTATAGGTCAGTGTACAGATTTATAAATACGCTCATTTATGTAGTTTCATCTCTAGTGCTTAAAGTTGTTAGATTAATTGCATGTAATTCCAGTAAGTTCTATATCCCAAAAAAAAGCCCCTTAAAAATGCTTATTAACCAGGGCACCTGGGTGGCTCAGTGGGTTAAAGCCTCTGCCTTCGGCCCAGGTTATGATCCCAGGGTCCTGGGATCGAGCCCCACATCAGGCTCTCTGCTCAGCAGGGAGCCTGCTTCCTCCTCTCTCTCTGCCTGCCTCTCTGTCTACCTGTGATCTCTGTCAACTAAATAAATAAAAATCTTTAAAAAAAAAAAATGCTTATTAATCACATGCCCCTGCCCCTCACCAAAGTAGAACTAGAGTACCTCCAGATGCTTACCTTTGAGCAACGTTACTTCCCTATACAAGAGAAAGTTTGGAGAAAATGTTTCCTTTTCAGTTTTTATCCTGTTACACTGATTTTATATAAAAAACTGTTCTCAATTCACAGAACTGTAAAAGTCGGTCCTGCTTGGATTAGACTTGGCAAAAAATGTTTATCATCATCCAAGTTTAGCTAAATAGTGTTGCCAAATAATAGCCAGGACCTTACTAATCCTAACCCACAGACCACTTTTCAAACCATACTTTCTCCCCAGTTTGTGTGCCTTTTCTGCCATATTTTGATTCTTACATTCTTGATCCTGTTTTCTCTTTTAAATCCTGAATTCCCCCCCCCCCCCTTTTCAGCTCCATTCCTTCTGAATCTTTTCTTTCTCCCACCACACTGCAGACTTGGAATCCAGAGCTGAATTCAGTCATAGGGAGCCTTACCAGCCAGTATCATGGTTTTTGCCCTTGGTTATCAACTATGCCTACAAACGACTGATTAATAATTTTATTAATTGGGAATCTGTATAAACTTAAATTGTGGACATTTCCACCAAGATCACCAGCTTCTAGCAGGTCTGCCACTTTCCCCAGTATTTTTTTTTTTTTTTAATCTCTGGTAAAGAACAGATTTTGGTACTTAACTACATCTGTACTGTAGGTGACCATTTTGGGGTATGCATGACCCTGAAAACTAATTTATTGGCAGTTATCCGTCAATTTAACTCCAGGATCAGAGGGTGATTTTGCTTTTGTCATCACTTATGGCCACCGTCACCATCAGGCCCCCTAGAAACCCAAGTTAACACTCCCCTGTTAACACTGTGACTTGGAGACACTTAGCCTCAGTTGGGTCCTCTCCCCAGAAGGGGAAGAATCCAGCACTGAAACTTCTACTGAAAACCTGGTGTCTTTTTTTGGTAAGTCGGCTGACTTTAGTGAAGCTGAAGAGAAATACTAAGTCTTCCCTACTCCTCACTGTAAGTATCAGGAAAGAAACTACATCTTTCCAATCGTAATTAATATGAAAGTTTTTAAGTACCTAAAGGTTTAAAAGTCTAATTCTGCAAGCATTTCTCTTAACAGATGAATACCTACTACCCGTACTGCCTAGTCAGAGCAGCGTAGCCAAGATAGTCCGCATTGGCTTAGAAGTTACCCTCGCTAGTCAGGTCACTAAGAGCCGTGTAGATGTTGCTAATTTTTAGAGTAATGCAGTATCTTCCCAACAGAGTGTTTAGAAAAGGTCTTGCTAATTGCTATTTCCATTTTTAATCATTTTTTCCTCAGAAACCCACAATCTGCCAAAGCAACCTCCACTTGCCCTAGCCATGGGACAGGCCACACAGTGTCTAGGACTGATGGCTCGATCAGGAATCGGATCCTGTGCGTTTGCCGCAGTGGAAGACTGCCTGCATTAGCCGTGCATTTCAGGAGCGCACGCGTACTGTGGCATATAGTCAACATGGGAAGTAGACCAGCTCTGCTGATTTGAAATTTAGATTTTTTTAATTATGTACTGGGGACAGGTTTTTGTCGCTTTACATTGCTTCCTAGTTTACAGCATGATGCAAATGATTTTCTAACTTGGTGTTAGGAGAAATTATTTTCCATCTTTAACCTCTTAGTTGTCTAAGAGTTAAATATTACTGAATTTCAGACATTCAAATTGATCATCACAAATCCTTTAAAACAATTATCTAAAAGAAACCAAAAAATCCTGCCGCCTTTGTTTGGGGGAGAGGGGGGAAGGAAAACGGAACAAGTTGTGTTTGTGTTAGCATGTGGGTGATGTAAACTTCAAATCGGGAGATGCTCCGACCCCCGCTCCCATATAAGCATTCAATCAGTGTAACTTGCAAAACGCATAAACATCCGACAGTTTGAATTTATAGTGTTGATGGAAGAAATCATTTTTAATGTGTACTGTAAAACTTGAAATACTCAGGAGCTGAGTGAATATGTTTGTTGCTACTTACAATCCCGACCTGTTAGTCCCAGTAGTTTTGTTTTAACATGGTCTTTTTCAACTTTGTTTCCTGTTTAACTACAGACGACTTCTGTTGTAGACTCACAGTTTAACTGTTGTATTATAACAGTATTACATGTCAACAGTGTGGTTATGACCTTTATTTATATAAAAACCAAATATTTAGTCAATTTACCGTGTCTTAATTTAATCTTTGTACACCTTCCATTTTTAAGTGCTTAAATGAGTACTATATTGCAATAAAAATGTAGTGATATAATTAACCAGCCATTAAAAATTTACTATTACAGATACTAGAGTGTCAGTTGAGTCTATATATCAGGTACCTGCATATTCTGATTAATAGGAAATTAGAGCAATTAAAATGAATGGTTTATACTATAAATCTGAGTTCTGCAACCTAAGACTGCCTTCAGAGCATCAGCCTCTGGATTAGTCAAACCTGATACTGGGATGCTGCAGACAACAGGAAATCTGTTTCTGTAAAAACTACAGTGTGGCGCACATGGCTTGTCCGTAAAGGAACCAAGATAACCGTATCCCTTGGCTGACTATTAATTTTGTATGAACAGACGTTTGAATAATTGTACTTAGATACTGCACTCTCTCAGTGACTTCTTTCCTTTTCTGTATTCTGTGAAACAAATTCTCACCAAAACCCCTGCAAGGCGAAGACATCTGAGAGCTGCAGCTGGGAACCCCCAGCTGTCCATGTCTCCTCTACCCCCGCCACTCCTGCTGCGCACCCAGCACTGCGGGGAAGACCCACTTTTTCAGTTAAATGCATAAACACTCATAAAAAGGAAAACCATTCCTTTGAAGTTGCTTTTCCTTCCAGTGTAATCCTCAAAAACAAGGCTCCAGAAGGATGAAATGTGCTGGAGGGGCCTCCCCCAAAGATCTAGGATTTTTGCAATGACCTTTCAAAACGATTTATAAATGATTTATTAGATTGTCAGAAAAACTAATTCTCTAAACCACATAACCAAATACTATACATACAAGTACATACAAGTTCTCGTTCTTCAGTTAGATTTACTTAGAAGTTTTCATCTTCCTGACCATCCACCGTCTTTTAAACCTCTTTGCATTTTGTTTTTTCTGGGTTCCTAAAACAGAAAATTTTGTGCAGTAAGGATATTAGATATAAAATTCCCAAGAAATAATTCCAAAGTTTAAGATTCTATGAATACTAAAATTATGCTTACTAAATCAGATTGTATAGATGTATGTACATGCTGATCTATTTTTCCAAAGAAAGCAACTTTAACATACTAATATAGAAGCCATTGTAAACACTGATGTTTTGTGCTTGTTTACTGTCTCCTTAAAAAAGAACATTTTTCAATATATAAAAAACCAAGAAGAAAACTGGATCTTACCCCAAGCATTATTCAGAAACTGAGCTGCAGCCTTTTTCACTGGTAACCTCTTATTTTCAAGAGACAGGAACTTATTTACTAGAAAAGATAATTATTTCTCATTTCTTTGTTTAATTTGCAATAAAAAGTGAGAGAAACAGTCTGTGAAGAACTTACTAGTAGTTCTGTTGGTTCCCGGACCATACAAAGAATTCTGTATGAAGGCCTTCGCCGCTTGCTGCCGCGCGTCTCTTAGATCTTGATCTTTGAGCCTTAGAGCCACGTAGCTTTTATTCTGGCTGGTGACCAACAACAACAGGTCAAAATGAGCAAGTCTGAAAACTACGTGTTTACTTTAAAAATTGAACGTTTTTAAGTTATTTCAAAAAGTGAAAAAACCAAAATCCTACTCTTGTAAATGCACAGATGATGAAGAAGACGAAATCACAGAACTATTTTATTTTACTAGAAGTGGACTAACAATTATGTCTTAGTAGGCTGATATTCTTATGTCAATAACAGAATTGGTTTTCCCAAAGAGGATCTCATCTGAAACCACTAATTAAAATATTTCTCCACATAAGCCAATACTTTAACTCTCTCTGGTCACCTTTACATTCGAGGTGAAAAGAAAGACGACTCTTACCCAACAGACTGTACTTTTTGTACTTTCTCTTTAGCGTTCTTAGAATCACTGCCTTTTTCATATTCTTCCTTTTTCTTCTGCAAATTAGCTAAAAAAACAAATTGAGTTTTATTTCAAGTTAGTCATTAGGTAAAAGCAAAGCAGAAACCTTTACTGGAGTTCACTGTAAACATCCACTCCTACCAATTTCAGCGCAATTCTTATTAGTAAGACACAGAACAGGTCCAAGCTACACACTCTTAGGGCCACGAACATTTGGCTGCAGAGATCTACAGATGCACTTGACACTTATATGAGAAGTTATTTAAGTCAGAACAGTTCATACCTTCTTTCAGCTTTCCTGATGGTTTCTTTATGCTAAGGAAGAATAATGAAAACACGGATTGGTAAGGCAGAGAGCAAAGACGACGTCACTTACTACACAGTTCCGTCTGGCTTTACAAGTAAGAGATCCCCCTCTCGTTACCACCCACCTCCGTTTTTACTCAGGATCATTTTTGGAAAGCGGAAGTCCCTCCTGCTGCACTGCTACCAAGTCCCAAACCAGCAGATACTCGGAGGGACTATCTTCTTAGAATCCAAGTTGTGAAAGCGTATTAGCAAACTTCGACAGAAGCAGACTGCTGTAGTTCGCAGTTAAGGACTTAGGAAAAAAGGGAGTTATGTAACAGTACTCAAACTACGGAGTGAAAGGTGGCAGGACGGCATCCTTTTATTTGGAGAAATCACAAAGGATTAAATCAGCAGTTCAGGCACAAACACAGGGATGGAGACAAGGACTAGCCTCAAGGAGTACTGGTTGGAGAGACTTCAATGTAAGCGGACAAAGTACAACAGGGAGATTCCCATGTAGAAGCACTTGCACAGTAGAAGGGCTACACAGAGGAGGAAGTGATGGGGTCAGGGGAGTAGGAGAAGGAAGAGGGGACACTTGAGCCTGGTTTCTAAAGAGGGAAGGGGAACATGCCACCAAATGCATCTGAATATATTACATATTCAGGATCTGAATAACTCTGGAAAAGTTCTTCTGCTAAAAATTTAAGAACCAGTGGCCTAGATAAAAAATACGGGACCGGGGCACCTGGGTGGCTCAGTGGGTTAAGCCTCTGCCTTTGGCTCAGGTTGTGATCTCAGGATCCTGGGATCGAGCCCCACATCAGGCTCTCTGCTCAGCAGGGAGCCTGCTTTGCCCTCTCTCTCTGCCTGCCTCTCCGCCTACTTGTGATCTCTCTCTCTTCCAATAAATAAATATAATCTTCAAAAATAAATGATCTTTAAAAAAAAAAAAAAAATACGGGACCAAACTTCTGAAATTAAGGCAGTTAGGAGGGACCCTGGGTGACTGAGTTAAGTGTCTACCTTTGGTTCAGGTCATGATCCCAGGTTCTAGGATTGAACCCCACATCAGGCACCTAGCTCAGTGGGGAGCCTGCTTCTCCTCTGCATGCCGCTCCCTGCTTATGCTCTTTCTCTGACAAAAATCTTTATTAAAAGGGCACTTGGGTGGCTCAGTTGTTAAGCATCTGCCTTCAGCTCAGGTCATGATCTCAGGATCCTGGGACTGATAAGCCCATCAGGCTCCCTGCTCGGCAGGAAGCCTGTTTCTCCCTCTTCCACTCCCCCTGCTTGTGTTCCCCCTCTTGCCGTGTCTGTCAAAGTCTTTTTTTTTAAAAAAAAAAAAAAAAAAAAAAAAAAGGGGCGCCTGGGAGGCGCAGTGGGTTAAAGCCTCTGCCTTCGGCTCAGGTCATGATCCTAGGGTCCTGGGATCAAGCCCCGCATCGGGCTCTCTGCTCAGTAGGGAACCTGCTTGTCCTCTCTCTCTGGCTGCTTCTCTGCCTACTTGTGATCTCTGTCAAATAAATAAAATCTTTAAAAAAAAAAAAAAAGACATTAAAAAACCTTTATTAAATAAAAGCATTTAGGAGAAACAAAGGGGGGCATAAAAAATTACCCAATACTCATAAGTCTAAGTTTATTAACATGATTTCATGGGACAGATGAGAAAGAGGAAGATAGCATTTGCCTTTAACCACTCAAAAGAGGGCAGAGCTGCTAAATGAAATGAATGAAGCCATAGCAGCCAAGGCAAGTACCGGACAGCATGTTCGGGAGCCTGTGGACAGTGTCTCCTACTCCACTCAATGCTAAGTCCCGAGACATTACTTTATTCACCACCATCTCTCCTGCCCCTAGTACGAGGACAGGAGCACAAGCATTTACTGACTCAACACCCTGGAATCAGTAACTCAGAAGCCAAAGTTAGCTACAGGAATGAACAAAGAAATGAAAATTTACAAAGAATGAACAAAGACTGAAAATTGGAGTTAATTTCCTCCACCTTTCCCACCAGATTCAAGTATCTGCTATGTAGCCTTTTATTACTTCTATTACTTGGATTCAAATAAACGTACCGATCCGTAACTCACAGGTGTCTGTAACAAGATCCATCACTTACTTGGTCGGTCCAGCTGTGGTTAACTTCTCTAGAATGTTATCTGGAAGGAGTTTTCTTTTCTTAGATAAAAACATTAAGAAACTGATCAGCAGGGAGGTGCATGACAGTACGCCCCCACTTGCTTCCGAAGTTTCTGATTTTAAGGACAGTTTACACCGCGACAGAATGAACGAACCGGGCCGGCCCTGCCCCACGATCTCGGAGCGGTGGGACGGCTGCGCGCACGGCGCTCGGCACCCATTCCACATTCTCTGGAAGACCGGGTGAAGCCTGGCTAGGCGGCCCACCGTATGCCACCCCGTAGCTCTACACGGAGCGCAGTTAAGTCCCGTCCACCTCGAGTCCGTTCGGTGCGGCCCGTCTGCCAGACGTCAGAGAGCAAAGCAACCATACCCCTCGGTTTACAAAGCACCTCCTAATTCTCACAGCGACCCAATTTCGGAGAGAGAAACTACCTCCGCGACACTAAATGACGAGGCTGTACTGGCCCAGGAGGTAGGAACCCTCCGACCCTCGAATTCACGACCTCCCCATTCCCGTTCTCAGTCGGACAGCAAAGAGCTCCCGCGCCTTCGTTTCCGCCGTTCTAAGGAGGCGCGTCAGCGACCTTCCCCACCCGCAGGCCCCCCAGCTGCGGCGCCGCACACGGGCACTCAACCGCGGCCGCGTGCCTCCCTACCCGCTCACCTTCTGTTCAATGAACAGCTCCTCGCGGCGCTTCCTCTTCTCCTTCAGGAGCGTTTTATCCCTGAAAGAGTGACAAGTTAGTGCGGGGCAGCATGCGCGGGACGGGAAGGGGCGGGTCCCCCGGCCGGCGGCGGGCCCCGAACCTGCGCACCGACTCCCGAACCCGCCGCTCCTCTTCTCGTGCTTCCGCCTGGGCGCTGGCGAAGGTCAGCTCCTCCGGGGCCTCGTCGTCCAACTCGTCGTCCCCTTCCTCGTCTTCTTCCTCCAGCGGCTCCGCGGCCGCGCCGCTGCTGGGCTGCCCGAGCAACAGGCCGTGCTCCGCCTCCTCCTCCTCTTCGGAGGGGGGCTGGCCCTCGTCTACCATCGCCGAGGCCGGGATGCGGGACGCGCGCGGCCGGAGCTGTACCATAGCCCGCGCAGCGTCCGACCGTCCGGCTTCTGACCCGGAAGCAAGGCGCAAGCGCAGTGTGACGCAAAGTGCAAGCGACGCGACTTGCGTCGCCCCCTGCAGGTGCGGTTGGGGAGGCGGCCGCGGACGGCGGATGCGCGTGCGCAGAGCCGGGAAGGGCGTGGCCTACGGGACGGACGGTCCCTCAGTTGGGATGTTGTTGTCTTCATTCCTCCGGGAAATTTCTCCTCCCGGGACGCGCGCCCTGGATTTCTCTCTACTTCAAATGAGCGACTAGAACTTCCGCAGTGAGAGCAGGATGGAATGAGGCTTGTTTCTAGGAGGGGAGCGCCGTCGTGAGACCTCTGCGGGGAAGCTGACAGCAGGGTTGCCTGGGCCCCCCTCCCCCAGTGCGGCTGCCACGGGCTTTGGCGTCCAGGAGCCCAGGAACGTGTGACCACAAGCCCCGGTGACTCCGCCTAACACCGGGATCCACGTGGTCCTGTTAACTTTAAAAAACAAAACTGCCAGTTGCTTTACCGGCAGCAAAAAAATGGATGTATTCCGGAACAGCAGAGTTGCCGGGCAAGCAAGCTGTCGGCAAAACCATGAGCAAGTCCCCCAAACTAAGGGCTGCGTGCTCTTTTATAGAGGAGAGGGGGGAGTCGGGAGAGGCTGCCGTAAACAAAAAGTCCATTGGAGTCCGCTGGGGATTCGAAATACAGTGGCTTCTCATTGGCTGGCTGTTGCTGGGGCGAGTGGAAAGTCTTCCGCGGAGGTAATGAAGCCTATTCACCTACCCAGGTCCACCGTCTCTTCCTGTTGGATTTGCAATTAAGGACAAGTGGTAGAGCGTGAGACCTGCCCCTGCCGAACCTCCCAACTCCATTTTAGTAAGATTTCCCTTTATTAACTTTCACATTGGATCCAAGTGATCAGTATTTGTGGATTTGGTTCCGTTCACTCCCTGACCCCCAAAGAAGTGGCATCTCCTTCCAAGGGCAGAATTGTGCTATAGCAACAGGACGTGATGCCTTTCAGTCCCGGCAATGACAGGAACAAGTTGACAGATGCAGGCTTAAGTCAATGGTCAGCACCAAACCTGTGCTTGGCGACCTCAGCCACCATTTCCCAGGCTTCCCCGACCACCTGCCCCTGGAATGTCCACGCCTCTGTCCATCACCGACACCACTCCCCTAACAGCTTATCGTCTGACTCTGGCATTAGGATGTACACTCTGCGAGAACAGGGTCCCGGCCTGGTGCCCTGCTCTAACCCCAGGACTTTGAACAGTGGCTGGTCCAGCGCAAACCCTAAATCTGGTGAAAAAATGACTTCACCACTGCTTTGTGAAAACAGCCCTAGCACAGTTTCTATCCCTCCACTCCCCAGATCTCTGATCTCTGGGTTTATCTTCTCCCACTCATTATACAACACGAAATGACTCATCACTGGCTGAGCAAACCAAGCTGTTGCACACTTGCGAGGCATTGGTAGATGCTGTTTCCTCTACCGATACTCCTCCATGTGGAACTATTTATACTTCCAAAACTGCCACCCGGGCTGACTTCCTCTTAAAGGCTTTCAAACACCTTAACATCGACTCCATCTCTACTCCACTCATCTCTAATTGCATTCTCCTCTGAATCTTGCACAAATTTCTTTACTGTGGTTACTACTCTGTAAAAATAGTTCACGAGACAATTGTCCCAACCATTCTGTGACCTCCTTGAGGGTAAGGTCCGTATCTTACTGATCATTTTATTTCTAATGGCTATCATAAGGTAGACATTGAATTAAATGTCATATACATTTTTGTATTTTCAGATTTTTCATCTTCCCTAACAAAATCAAAACATGAACAAAAATGGCAAAACATAAAACCAAACCAAAACAAAAACTGCTGCTGGTACCAAAGGCCCAGGATGAGTGGACAGGAGTCGCAAAAAACAGTTATGAAATATCAGGACCATGGTCAGATGGAAATTACAGAGTAAAAATAAAATCAGACTCACTGAGATAAGGTGCCAAATTTCATCTTCCTAACACTAGGAAAATGTATGAATTTAACTTTGAGAAGCCCAACAACAAACCTATTAACAATGAATGATGGTATTTCAGGTAGAAAAACTGCATTATATGAGACCCCCTCTGTGTACATCCTTTGACCCACTCATGTGAAGTGTAAATTGGGCCCTCAGGAGCCCTACGCCTTTTAAGTTTTAAACATCCCTCCTTCCCATGGAAAGAACCTCTGGGATTTATTAAAAGTTATGACTTGTACAGGAAAAGCTTTTATATGGGGGCACCTGGGTGGCTCAGTGGGTTAAGCCTCTGCGGCATAACGGGTCATGATCTCAGGGTCCTGGGATCGAGTCCCACATCAGACTCTCTGCTTGACGGGGAGCCTGCTTCCCCCTTTCTCTCTGCCTGCCTCCCTGCCTACTTGTGATCTCTGTCAAATAAATTTTTAAAAATATATTAAAAAAAAAAAAAGTTTTATGTGACCCTGTCTTGCCCGTTTCTACAAAAGCCAAGGGTGTAGCATTAAATGTAATTTTGTTGTAAGGGGCTGAGGCAATGTGGCCCAGGGGTGTAACCACCCGGGGAGCCGACCTGATCCAAGGGACCTATGCATGTAGGACCTCCCTACATGCATAAGGGCCACTCGTTAGTCAGAGCACACAGCAGGCATTCCAAGGGCCCTAGGTGGTAAGGCTTGAGCAGAGAGCTGTAATCTTATTACCTGACTCCAGGTAATAAGATTGTAATATGAGCACAATTTTTTAAAGTCCATGGGGGGAAAAAAAAACCCAAAACCTTCGGGATTCACTGTCTGGGAAAGCTTGGTGGGCCCCCACAGGGACCGTAATGCTTCTGTGTTTATGATATTAAGAAACAGTCAACCGTCAACTCTCCCTTTCCTCCTCGGCTGCTAAGGAGGCCAGTACTGAATTTTAGGCAGCTGTGTTTATCCTGGGAGTCCATATATTTGCATCGTTTATTTTTCTCATCCTGATTTTCTATCTTGATGCTACTTTTCTCTTCCTTCCTTGCATGAGTTCATGCGGTGAGCTATCCCACACACTGTGAGGTAAGGCAGCTAAACACAGTAAATGCTGAAAAGGAAAAGCTCCCAACAAAGACATCTCTTGGGGTAAGATCTTTATACAATAAATGACCTACTATAGAGAGTAATTTTATTTTCTGCCAAAACTTGGCAAAAATCAGAAATACCAAGGTTTTAGCCCTCTTCTTCTCTCTGTGTCTAGATGGCAACAATTCAAGCAGGATAATTATTATTTTTTTTAAGATAATCTAATTACAAAAAATTTTCCCTTTCCAGGATCAACCAAACACCCATGAGATATCTTATGTTTAAGCCCACGCAAAACAAGACGTATTAACTTGACGGTTTGCTGACTTCTAAGAGTGTTCGCTATTGTTGCTTCTAGGCCCCCATCACTTATCATCAGGTGGGATTCCAGCCGGGGAATTGGAGGGTATTCTGAGATCTTCCAGTATTTAGCTCACCGTCCCACGATTGGTTCTCCTCTTGTCTGTGGCCAGGTACTTAGTACTAGGTACTACGATTTCTTCTTTCCGCAGGGCAACTAAGAAGCATTTTCAGTTTCATGAGGAGCAAGGGCTTCGGGAAGAGTAGTACCACATGGCCCCTGGAAATGGAACCTGCAACAGGACAGATAAGCAGAGTTAGAAAAATCAATGGACCACTTCAGCAAGTCACGTGTTTCTGAGTTACATCCAAAGCAAAATCCCAGTTCTCACAAATACGGTATTATGACCTTCGTTCTCCCTTTTTTCATCTAGTTTCGGATAACTCTAGATGTAGACATTTCCTTCCTGGTTGGTCCCAGTGATCAAGGGAATTTGGGAAAGCAACTGCCTGGAATTTAGGCGCTAAAACAAGAATTTTATTTAAGGGATAGAAGAGACATTCGCTGCAAAGTACATTTTGGAATGGTATGGCCAACCTCGTAACTGAAGCGCTAAGTTTTACAAAGTCTATATACTAAGAAAAACAGGATTCTGATGCACTAAGGACACAAGGAAAGTACCCACAGGCACCACACAGACCATGAACATCGTAGCTGAGCAAACAGCACACTCAAGCCATCCGTTGGACCTTACGACAACTGCCTTTTAGTCAGAAAGTAGAAACAAGCAAAAAGAGCAAAGAGGATAGAGAAATAAGAAAATTCCATTTCTGCTTCCTTCAAGGGAAAACACAACAGGAAGGAAAAAAAAAAAAAAAACCTCTGAATGCAGGATTTAGAGAATCCTGGAAAAGCAGGATTTTCTAATGTATTCAGAGGAAAACCAGTTGAGCACAGTTAAAAATGAAAAAGCTTATGCTCAAGGTAATTCAATATTCATATTGTTTATTCTTTTTTAAAAGATCTTATTTATGCATTTGAGAGAGAGTGAGAGAGAGAGCATGAGAGGGGAGAAGGTCAGAGGGAGAAGCAGACTCCCCATGGAGCTGGGAGCCTGATGCGGGACTCGATCCCAGGACTCCGGGATCATGGCCTCAGCCGAAGGCAGACACTGAACAAACCAAACCACCCAGGTGCCCCATATTGTTTATTCTTGACACAACCCAGATCATGAATGCCTGAGCCTCCTCCTGCCACCAGAAAGCTCCCCAGGTGCAGTTACAGCCCCTTGAGGACTTCCCCAAAATTACAGCCAGTCAGAGAGAACTTCCCGGGAATTTCCATAGCCTCAACTTGCACATGTTCTTCTTCCTGAGAAAGTGACTTTTGAGTGTTCCCTCCCACATCCATCCTTCTCCTACTTTGCAAGAGCAAGCTGGTTCCCCTCCAACCCCGGAATCTTACCCTGTTGCCTTATCACAGAGTGTGAAAACATGGGCGGGGCCAGATAGAGGGATGTTTGAAATGCTGGTGTAGATCTCGGGCAGCAAATGCTTTCCCGAGATTGGGTGACAAGGCAAGGAAGGGCCAGTCCATTCTTGCTGTCGATAAAACCTTTTGAAAGAGGGTCTGTTGTGATGGGACTGTCAATGAAAAGTTGGCTAAATGTGATACAAAATTCCAGCATGTATTTTCGCATATAACTCTGGAAGAGGTCCAAAATCTGAGTGGCAATGCCATAACAAAATTCCTTTCATTCCCGGGGAGTTATGTGGCTCACATTCTCAGGACCTACATCTATAAAAAGTAAAAGCTAAGAATTACAATTGACATTGGAAAGGTGAAACTTAGCTTGGCCAGGAAAAATCTGACCTGTCCTCCCCCATACTAGGTAGAATAAGAGACACAGATGAAGCCAACTGCAAATAGGAACAAGATTTTTTTTCGCCCAGGACGATTGCACAAAGTATGAAAACAACTCCCTTCTTTGAGGGACTACCGCTTTTTCACTCACAGACGAATTCTGTACTCTAAAATCCTAAGCTATCCAGAACTGCTGTTAGAAATTACAGAGGTAGGGAATCTGGGTGGCTCAGTTGGTTAAGCAATTGCCTTAGGTTCAGGTCATGATCCTGGAGTCCCCGGATGGAGTGCCGCATCCGGCTCCCTGCCCCGCAGGGAGTCTGCATCTCCCTCTGACCCTCCCCTCTCTCATGCTCTCTCTTGCTCTCTCTCTCAAATAAATAAAATATTTTTAAAAAATTACAACAGTAAAGGATAAATGTGCTTGAGGACCCAAGTCACTGCCACCGAGCAACAACCTTGCTTTCTAACCCGGGAACCAAGCTTCGCATAGCAGCGACTGCGCAGTGTTATCCGTCTACCTTCAATTTGCGGTCTCCAGGGAAACAGGATGCTGTGTCCACACTTCCAGCCAGACTGCACTTGACTCCGGCACAGCGCTGCCGGCTGCTCAGTCTACCCAAAACAGCTTCACTTAAATTTCACTTAAATGCCACCCTCCCCCTCCAAATCCTATAACAACTGCACCTTTTCCTTCATGTGGGGACACGAGCCCCATTCCTCTCTCATTTGCAGAAAGCCAGCAAACCCGATCTGACTACAGGTTAGTTGCTGGTACTTGCAGGTACACTGGGGTAGAACACTGTGAACTCGGTCTCCTTCCAACACTCAGGCAGGGGCATGGGGGCTAACCCGAAAAATTCATGTCCTATGCATTTATGAAGAGATGCATTTCCATTAAGATTTCATTTTTATGGAATTATTAACCAAAATGTATTATTTATTTGTTTGTTGTTTTCAACAGCTATACCACAAATTACTGTTAGCGATCATTCAATCCGGAGGAATTTTTTAATAAAACATTTCTTCAGCTTTCAGGAAACTGAAAACAAATGATTCATACCATATTTTGCTGCAGAAACATAATAGGGCAGTCAAAAGATTTTAAGCATAAAAATGTATTACATGAATATGAATTTCTGGGGTGAAAGCAGAATGGAAATGCAAGTTCAAGGAGGAAAACAGAGAAGGCTGTTAAAAAGGATTTGTATACAGAGTGCCTGGGCGGCTCAGTCGATGCAGCATCTGCCTTCGGCTCAGGTCAGGATCTCACTCAGGGTCCTGGGATCAAGCCCCGCACTGGGCTCCCTGCTCAGCGAGGTCTGCTTCTCCCTCAACCCCTACCCCTACTTGTGTTCACTCTCTCTCTCTGACAAATACATAAATAAGATCTTTAAAAAATACTAAAAAATAAACTAACGTAGCTGGGAAAGACTACCGGAAAGGCTGCTTCACAAACTTCTTTTCATAAGCTCCTGTTGCACTTTAAAGAAGAAACAAAAAGTAGAAAAGTATCCAAACCAGAGGTCATAATCCAGTGTCCTCCCAGAATCCCAGATGATGAGAGTCACCTGGGCCACTTGTAGAATATACAAACAGTCCTCATCCCCTGGACATTCTGATTCAGGAAGTCTAGACTAGTGCCTTGGGATTGGATTTTTTTTTTTTTTGGCTGCCTGCTTTGTTTTACAAAATAAGGGCTGGGGTGATCTTTCTCTTCAGGGGCATCTGGGGAACACCGGGAGGATTAGAAGCATCATCGATGCATGACAGGTGACCTGCGGAATCACAGAAAAGGCCTTCAGCCCGATCAAAGCAAAACAAAATAAATGAATGGAATTTTGCTACAAATGAACTTTTTAAAAAATAAATAAATATTTTGAAGTATCTTTAAGTATATTTTGTTGAGGCATCTATGTGTCCTTTTAAAATTATTCTGACTTTACATGACTTTCTGATACACAGACCAACCAGGAGCCTGGCTGTACGAGCCAAGAGTAGGGCCCTCGCTACCCACCCTTGACACTTGACAGTGCAGCCAAGCAGGCGGCCCAGCCGGGCATCGGACTTCCTATCTACTGTGTTCAACTATAAATTAAAAGTAAACTCTTGGGCACATCGGTGGCTCAGTTGTTAAGCGTCTGCCTTTGGCTCAGGTCATGATCCCAGGGTCTTGGGATCGAGCCCCACATTGGGCTCCCTGCTTTGCAGGAAGCCTGCCTCTCCCTCTCCCACTCCCTCTGCTTGTGTTCCCTCTCTTGCTGTGTCTGTCTCTGTCAAATAAATAAATAAAATTTAAAAAAAAAAAAAAACAAAAAAAACCTCTTGTGGCGCCTGGGTGTCTCAGACGGTTAAGTGTCTGCCTTCAGCTCAGGTCATGATCACAGGGTCCTGCGATGGAGCCCCATGTCGGGCTCCCTGCTCAGCAGCGAGTCTGCTTCTCTCCCCTCCCCCTCCCTATTCATGCTCTGTCTCTCTCTAATAAATAAATAAAACTTAAAAAAAAAAGTAAACTGTTTAGATTCTTGACGAGCAGATACATGGTCAAAGCAATCTATAAAACCATGTCTAGGAACTTTTTAGGCGTACAAACTCTGCTGATAGTTTGCTTTCTTTGGGGGCGCTTCTCCTGCAGAAATGTGTTACTTCCTGACCTTACTGACCGCCTCTTCTGGGACATGCCCCCTCCCTCCCTCAACTCTGGCCACACTGACCTCCAATGCTCTTTCCCACCTCCCAGGCGTGCTTCAGCTTGGGGGCCTCTGTTCCAGGTGGTCCTGTGTCTGGAACGCTCTTGGGCAGACTATCTCCTTAGCTAACTCCTTCCCCTCCTGCAAGCCTCCTCAGACGTCTCCTCAGTGAGGCCTACCCTGACTTCCCAGCTGAATCCTGCAGCCCGTCCACTCTCCTCCGGCTCCGCCTTTGCTTTTTGCCATAGCCGGCTGCCCCCAGTCTCGGCTGCTCTAGCCTTTGCATGTTTATTATGCTTCCTGCACACTGTTTGCCTCCAGCACCAGAATGTCTTCTTTTTTTTTTTTTTAAGATTTTATATATTTATTTGACAGAGAGAGATCACAAGTAGGCAGAGAGGCAGGCAGAGAGAGAGGAAAGGAAGCAGACTCCCTGCTGAGCAGAAAGCCCGATGCGGGACTTGATCCCAGGACCCTGAGATCATGACCTGAGCCGAAGGCAGCGGCTTAACCCACTGAGCCACCCAGGCGCCCCCAGAATGTCTTCTTCACGTGGCAGATTTTTTGGTTTGCTGGTACCTCCTATCCTGAGCACCTAAAACAGTGTACCTAGTACCTAGTACTGAGTACTAAGTACCTAAACCGAGTACCTAGTACCTAGTAGGTACTTAGTAGATATCTGTGGATTTCAACTGAATTCCAAAGTTTAGAGAAATTCAAAGATAAACAACAAGGTGGACACAGGGCACAGGAGGGCCGGGGTGCTTGGAAGGCCCTGTGCACCTTCTCTTGGGTGAGCACAAATCCCATTTCTGCCTCAGCAAATGCACAGACCCTCATGTGCCAAGGACCCCAGGGTTGAACAACAGTCAAAACCCCTTGACACCCAATCTGAAAATACCTAGTATCTACTCTAACTGTAATGGCTGGTTGAAACTCCCCCGAGACAACGAAGGGGGATGTGGAAAATGACAAAAGCCAAACCAGAACTAATTAACACCTTAAAAATATCAATACATTTCAGTGAGAGGCAAACTCTGTGACTCTGTCTCTAAATTAGAACTGGGGCAAGGAATCTAAACATTTTGAGCAAGGGTCTCGGATGTCCAGTAAGATCCAAGCTTAAAGCATAGGCAGCATCCCTGTTCCCTGTTCAGGTAAAAGGAAATTAGGCTAAAAAGACATATTATCCCAGTTTTTCATTCCTCTCATTAACCTAGTGCAGTTGTTGGCAAACGGCTTTCTATAAAGAGCCACAGAACACATGTGAGGCTTTGCGGGCCCAGCAGAGTATGTTGCAATGACTCAGTTGTGTTGTCACAGGCGCAAAAGCGGCTGTGGACAATACAGGTACACGTGGCTGTAGCTGCGTACTAATAAAACTTTATTTACAAACACAGATGCGGGGTGAATTTGACCTACAGGAAGCAGTTTGCTGACTTAGCATAAAATTCAACCCAAATCTAGCACACAAGATGGAAGAGAAAAATTCTGCCCTTGTTAGGCTGTGTGTTCAAACACTCAATTGCTCTGGGCCTGGTTCCCCATCTGAAAAGTTGAGACAGGTAAGAGGATCACCTCCATCTCTTCTAAATGTCAGCTTTGATGGCTCCTAGATAAAAGCACGACTGTCCTCGCTGGTCAGTTACACTCATCGGGGAAAATTCGCAGACTTGGTGGTAAGGACAGCCGCAGCTCCCCCAAGAAGCCAACAAACAGAATGTGGTTCATGTGGTTGGGGCCGGGTCAATGGGTAGCTTGTCAAATTTGATCAAAGTTTCTAACGAGCAAGTAGCCGGTCTGTCTGAAAGGAGACACAGCAGCTTTTCAGGACGTGAAGCTGAACAGTTTTGGCTGAGAAAGAGAAGCGGCTGGGTCAGGTCTGAGGTTTCAGGAGGCCCACCTTACGAAATGATGTCCTTAACTGCCAGGATTCTCTTCTTAACTTGCAGGAAAACTACCAAGTTCAAATTCCTCTGAAGACACACACAATGGACGCCCAGGAGCTGCTGGTCAGTCAAGGACATGAAAGGCGGAGGCCAGCTCTGGACTTGTAGAAGGATTCTGCTCTTATTTTCTTCTTTTTCCCCTACCTGCGTTTTGTTACTTTTCTACCATGATGATTTGTTTTCATTACTTAATATAGGAGAGTTGGAGAACACAGGAGTAAAAATAAACCACAGGAGAAGGGACTAGGGATGTAGCTCATTCCCTCCTTTAGGAAGATGATGCCATCCCACTCTTGGAGGATTCTGATGCTCTTTCAAACAGACGAGGGGCTTGAGTTGTCTGGCAATGACATTACTTTTACTTTATTTTTAACATATGCACACTAGTCTAGGTGCCACAGTGCATGTTAGAGGCCTCTAACATGTCTATTTTTCAGGGGATAAGTTAGAAGGGAATTTAATTTTTAATAGGATACCTTTATTGAGATGTCATCCACATATAATCTGTTTAGAACGTATAATTTATTGTTTTTTTTAGTATACTCACAAAATTGTACAACCATCACCACAATCGACTTCAGAACACTTTCATCATCCCAAAAGGAAACCTGTCCCCATGAACGGTTCCTTTCCATTCCTCCCTACCCAACCCTAGACAACCTCTCACCAACTCTGAGTCCCTGTCGATATCTGGATATCTCATATAAATGGAATCATGGGATTTGTGGTCTTGTGTGTCTGGCTTCTTTCACTTAGTATAATGTTTTCAAGGGTCATTCATGTTGTCGCATGGATGAGTACGTCATTCATTTCTGGCTAATACTCCGTGGAATAAATACCACATTTCCTTTATCCGTTAATCAGATGAAGGACATTTGTATTGTTCCCGCTCTTGGATTACGATGAACAATGCTGCGATGAGAATCACGGGTTCTTATGTTAGCTCTGCATATAACCTTTGGAGGAACTGCCAGACGGTCTTCCAAAGCAGTGGTATCATTGTACCTTTCCACCAGCAACGGATGAGGAGACCAGTTTCTTCACCAACACTTGCTGGTTTTTTTTTGTTTTGTTTTTTTAATTACAGCCATGCGAGTGGCTGTTAAAGGGTATCTCAGGTGGTTTCAATTTCCATTTCCCTAATTTTAATAATGTTCCACATATTTTCAATATGCTTACTGACCATGAATATATATTTAGAGAAATGTCTATTCAAATATTTGGCCCATTTCTAAATTGGACTTCTCTTTTTGTTATTGAATTGTGAGAGTTCTTTATCTTTTCCGGATGTAAGTCCCATATCAAATATTAGGCTTGCAAATATTTCCTCCCACTGAAGCACAGAGGTTTCTAATGCTGACGGAAAGCCAGGTTGCCCATTTTTCTTATGTTACTTGCGCTTTTGATGTCATGTCATGGAGGCTCTGACTAACTCGAAGTCATAAGGACTTACTCCTGTATTTTCTTGGAAGTATTTTATACTTTCAGCTCTTATATCTAGAGCCATGATCCACTTGGGTTAATTTCTGCATGTGGTATGAAGAAGGAGTCCAGTTTCATTCTTTTGCAGGTGGCAATTCAGCCATTCCAGAACCATTTGTTAAAAGGACTACTCTTTCCCTGAATTGCCTTCAGACCCTATCCAAAAATTGATTGGCCATACACTGAGGGTTTCTTTATTTTTTTTAAGATTTTATTTATTTATTTGACAGACAGAGATCATAAGTAGGCAGAGAGGCAGGCAGAGAGAGAGGGGGGAAGCAGGCTCCCTGCTGAGCAGACAGCCCGACATGGGGCTCGATTCCAGGACCCTGGGATCACCACCCGAGCAGAAGGCAGAGGCTTTAACCCACTGAGCCACCCAGGTGCCCCACACCGAGGGTTTATTTCTGGGCTCTAAATCACGTCTATATGTCTATCCTCACCCCAGCACTATGCTGTCCTGATGACTGTAACTTCGTAGTCACTTTTGTAACTGCAGAGTGTGAGTTCTTCAACTTCATCCTTCTTTTTTTGTTTTGGCTCTTCTGGGCCCCTTGCATTTCCATATGAAGTTTAGGATGACCTTGCCGGTTTTAGCCAAGAAGCCAACTGCACTGTGGGTGGAGACCAGCCGTATCTGTAAATCAATTCCCGGAGTACCGCCCCCTTGACATTATGATGTTGTCTGGTCCACAGACACGAGTGTCCTTCCTTGTGTTCAGATCTTCTCATTTATCTCACTGTATCGTTTGCAAAGAATCTGTTTTCCACAGAAGGCAGTCATCTCAAGGGATGTGCTTCTCATTCCTACCACTTACACACAAATGAAGAAGCGGGCCGAGGACACAAACGGTACTGATTAAAAAGACACGGAAGAGATTAGACTCAGCCAGCTCACCCAAAGGGGGTCATCAAGGGCATTTCCAGAGTCTGTGGCATGTTTTTTATCCCCGTGAAGACTCAGAATGCTGGTCCTCATCCTGGCTGCACGGTAGACTCATTTAGGAAGTTCCTGGAAACTGTGATGTCCAGGCTCCACCCGAGGCGAGTTACATCAGAATGTCACACGTGGTACCCAGCCATATTTTTAAGTATGCTGATGTAACAACCACTGCTTTACGTAATGATAACAAGTTTCAGTGAAGACTTACATTTTATTGATAATAATTTTAAACTATAAATTTTATTATAAAAGTATTAAAAAATTATCCATTTAAATTTATAATATTTAAAATAATATTTATACTATTTATCATATTGACATTTCTTTATGAGTTATTTATATTCTACCTTAGAAAGGAAGTAAGCAGACTGATAAAAATATATAAATGAAATTAAACGGGAAGATAAAACAACCAGGGTCCAAAAAGTCAGCAAAATGAAGGGGAGGATAAAATCGAACTCAGAATGAGACGAAAAACGCATAGTCTGAGGGTCTCCACTTTCCACACAAATGGGAGAGACGGGATCAGCACCATGGCACAGCCCCAAATAGCGATCCTGAGGCTATCTGGTAATTTGGCGGGGATTTGGTAATGAGACCAAAGAGGCGCTCACCAGGCCACTGCCTGGCGGCACAGAGGGTGAGGAAGGAGAAAGGTCCACACGGACATCACCCCGGCTGTGCACTGGGTATTCAACTCACCCACACCTAATGCCACTACCAACTCTTGCTGAAAAATACAAGTGAAATGTTCATTCCAGAAGAACTTTCCAAGTGTGAACAAGAGCCCTAACTAAGGCAAATCCCCTGGAAAAAGACATGGCTGCCTTCGTCTATAGTTACTGATATTTTGTTCTTCCATCAAAGCACCTATAGACCAAATTAGAAAACATAAACTCTGTGTCTTTTTTTTTTGAACGAGAACAGTAAGATCTGTTCAGACAACATATCCAAACCAGCTCAGTGCCTTCTGTCTCCCACAGAAGACAGAAGGTATTCCCCGTACCTGAATCTGTTGGTGGCCGGGGTGGTTTCCATGTTGAATTCAGCCACTGGCACTCCCCGGGCAGACACCTGGGGCGCGAACATGGCGGCAGGATAAACCACGGAGGAAGTTCCCACCTACAAAGCAAATGAATGGAAAAGGACGAATGACCACACTCCAGGGGGAAGGAACATTCTTTCAGAAAACCTGACAGAAACTCAGGCCAGTTTGTGGTTACAGATGTGAGGGAAGCTAAGCTGGATGGGCTCAGTGGGGAGCTTCCAAGGGACAGATGGGAGGTTGGGAGGCATCCTTTCGGCGGATCACTAGAAGAATGTGCTAGAAGAAAAGCAGCACAAATGGAGAGAATGGCAGATGAATGACTCGGTTTTGTTTCTGCTCTAGGAGGTGATGGCAATAATCCATGTTCTTTTTTTTTAACATTAGAAAATGCAAAGAAAAAATACATACATGTCATCCTCCTGCTACCCCAAGATAACCACGGTTCACATTTTAATATAGATTTTTTTCAGGTTTTTCCCTACGAATGCATATTTACAAATGTGCTTTCCAAGAAAGGAAAGACCAGAACATGCTGGACAAACCAGCTTTTCTCACGTGACCATCAGTCATGAACGTGGCTGCGACACTGGCATGAGCGCAATGGTACTGGCCAGGTGAATATGCATCCATGAGAAAATCTTTCTGCTTCTAAAGACACGTTCTAGAAATTCTGAAATACGCATACCCTTTGTCCAATTAATTCCACTTCTAGGGAAATGTGTCCTAAGGAAAGGATCTGAAGAACACGCTAAGAAGTTATGTCTACGACAACCCACCCTAGCATTATTCAAAAAATAAAAATGGAAATGGCCTAAATGTCCAAAAACAGAGAACTCGTTAAATATTTATATCAAGCAACAGGACACCATGCAGCAAGTTAAAAGATGATGCAGATTTGTGAACGGACTGACAAGGAATATACGTGTATAAAGTTGTTTCAAAACAGAGCATATAAAAATATTGGTAGATAACTCCTCCCATACAAAGGATCCTGTTTCATTTAAATGCAGAAATTATAGGACTAAGTTCTTATTTCAATTCTCTAAGTTACTTTTGAGATGGGAACATATTTTCAGGAAAAAAAAATAAAGTATGATAGAATTTTAAAAAAACAGAGCATATAATCTGAAGCCATTTTTGAATTTTAAACTACATGTATACATCTGCATACGAAAATATCTAGTCCAGGGGCGGGCAAGGAAAGGGCCGGATAGTAATGTTTTTAGGCTTTGTAAGTCAGAGAGTCTCCATCCCAAAGAGTCGACTCTGCCGTTAGAGTGTGAAGGCAGCAGGAGATGACCCAGAAGAATGGATATGGCTGTGTTCCAATAAAACTTTATTTACAAAAACAAGTGGCGGCCCAGATCTGGCCCACAGGCTGCAGTTTCTCACTTCTGATCTAGAGAAGCAATATACTAAAATGCTAACCGTGGCTATTCCTGGATGGTAGAGTTATTGGGGATTTCGAATTTCCTCTTCACAATTTTGTACTTGTTTGTATTTTCTCAAATTTAATAATGAACATGTAGTACTTTCAAAATCAGAAGTAATAGCATGCTTTTTATTTGGTGGAAAGAGGCTTCATGAAGCCTAAGACACGGTCTTGCACAGTTGCGCATTTAAGATCTGTAGGGTACCACAAGTTGTGCATTTAAGATCTGTAGGGTACCACAAGACCTCTCAACCCACAAATTCAGAGGGGGAAGGAGGGGAAGGGAACAGAGAAGGAGGGAGGAGGGGGAAGGAGGGAGGGGGGGGAAAGAAATAGCAAACTCCACCCCAGTCCTGGTGTTCCAGAAAATCTCAAGGATCGGGGAAGGGAATGACCTACCACTAGACACAAGTCGCAGAGGGTCAGCTCTCTGTCGACCTCTTCCAGAATGGCAGGATCCAGGTTTTCTCCAAACCACACCACGTGGGGTCGCAGCAGACCCCCGCACCCGGCCTCTTCGCACCTGTGAGAACATCGACCTTCACCCAACCCCAACACCTGCCCCTACAGGTCTGCCTAGGTGGGTCACGGGAAGGCTAGGGGCTACTCCAAAACCAGACTGTCCACTCGGGTGGCTCTGACGCTTCTTAGTCTCTGTTCCTCCCCTACCAGACCATGTGAGCTTATCCTGGATAGAAATTACTCATTTTAATGGTCCTCATCAAGTTTTTAGTTTGTCTAGATGCACAGGGCTCATGTGTTGACATATGTGTTTCGGCCAACCTTCACATTCCCTTTCTAAACAGTGTTTCAAAAGATTAACAGGCCCAAAATGGAGTCCCTTGTGCTAAGCCCCACGTCAGCAAACCAGAACTTACTATCTAACCTGTAGCTTCAGACTCGCCAGGGAATGTAACCTCTCACCAGTCAGGGTGGAACCACCCGGTCAGCACTAGCGGGGTAAGCCACTGAAACACCCCCGGATCCCCTGAAGGAGGGTGACCTCATCTGAAACGGTTCCCTCCTTGCTAGAAAAACTTCCTCACCCTGCCTCCTTCGGCCTATAAGAGTCTTCCATTGTGGGGCACCTGGGTGGCTCAGTGGGTTAAGCCTCTGCTTTCGGCTCAGGTCATGATCCCAGGGTCCTGGGATCGAGCCCCGCATCGGGCTCTCTGCTCAGCGGGGAGCCTGCTTCCCCCTCTCTCTCTGCCTGCCTCTCCGCCTACCTGTGATCTTTCTCTCTATCAAATAAATAAAAATAAAATCTTAAAAAAAAAAAAGAGTCTTCCATTATGTGTGGCTCCTTTCTGTCTGCGAGATGGGATGCTGCCTGATCCATGAAGCTCGGAGGAAGCGAACTGGTCTCCAACATTGATGCCGTTGGATTTTTTTTTTTTTAAGATGATTTATTTGTCAGAGAGAGAGAGAGGTAGAGAGAGCATACAAGCAGGGAGAGAAGCAGAGGGAAAGGGAGAAGCAGACTCCCTGCTGAGCAAGCAGCCCAACACAGGACTCAATCCTAGGACCCTGGGATCATGACCTGAGCCATGACTGAGCCACCCAGATGCCTCCGGATATGGGGTTTGCACAGCAGCTTTCCCTTTCCCAGCTACTTCACCACACGCACTGGTGTGGCTGCCTGGGAGGAACCAGGCTCGGACCTGCCTCTAACACCCCAACCACCAGCTGGTCTCATCAATGACCTCCTTTCCTGTTTCCGCAGATTCACCTTTTTCTTGCCCTGACCACAGCCAAGTTCACCAGGGTCCATTGCCAAAACCTTCTCATTTTTCACTGCCTCCTACCTCATCTTATATAAACCTTCTAAAATAATCCCCCCAAACATCCTTTTCATCTTAATAATCTCCCCAGGAACTGCTCAGGGTCCCCCATGGTTTTATATCAAATTTTAGAATTCGGTAATAAAAATCCTGACTAAGAATCATAAAAAGGGTTCTGTAGTTAAATAAGCTGGTAAAATATTAATATATTATAACCATTTTTTAAGGAGGAACAGTGTACTTCACATATTAAATGCTCTGAGAAGTCCCACAGGAAAGCAAAATTACTCTAACTTTGTTTAATCTGTGGTTTCCATATTTATTAGAGCACATAACATTTTTTTTTCAAGTAATGCCTATCAACGTCGCATGAATCTAGTGCTCTATGAAACACTTTAGGAACCACTGTGGTAACATCTGGTTTGGGAAACCTGAGAGAAAAAAGTCTCTCCAGGGTTTATCGTAATGTGAAAATCCTGTCTGGTCCTGTCATTTCACCTTCTCAAGACCTTTTTTATTACCTCTGGATTGATAATACTGATGACGACAAGAAGGATGAAGAGAATACGCTTTACACACACCACATACGTATCGGCAGCCTAACAGCTCCAGAAACCTTCCAGACCTCAAATTCTCCCACCATAACACAAAGCAAAAAGAGACCAGAAAGGAGGTCTCCTCACCCTGCTTTGGTTCACCTTTGCCCTTTCACTGTTGGCCTCATAGGTCAGGGCTGGTTTCTGCACTGGCACCTTTAAGATGCACCTCCCAGAGCACCTGGGTGGCTCAGTAGGTTAAGTGTCTGCCTTCAGCTCAGGTCATGATCTCAGGGTCCTGGGATCGAGTCCCACATCAGGCTCTGGGCTCAGCCGGGAGCCTGCCTCTCCCTCTGCCTCTCCCTCTGCCTCTCCCCCTCCCCCTGCGCTCATGTATGCTGACTCTCTCTCAAATAAACAATCTTTAAGAAAAAAATTAAGAGGCACCTCACAAAATGAACTTAGATTTTGATTTCTTTCTTTCTTTCTTTCTTTTTTTTTTGCACTCTGGGAAACCAAACATGGATCCATGTTGTTTTACCCACCGGGGAAGTTTCTCCACTGGGATTCTGGCATCTTGAGCTTCCGGGTCTGGAGCACTGAAGCAAATGGTATTAGAAAGGAAACAATGTCATTGGTATAATCAAAGAACAAAGAGATAACATAACCCAATAAATCTGCATATTTTCCCGGCAGCATACAGTTCAAAGCCCATAATTAGTACATGCTGACTTAGAGGTGCCCAATAAGGACAGGCAACAAACAATTAGCTACTGGAGGTTTTACTCAAGAGAAGGAATCTGCATGTGGGGAGGGGGTGAGCCGCGGGGAAGCCAACGGGAGTTTCATGACATACGCTATATACCTCATCGTGATTTGACTCTTCCGCACGGATATGTATTAATAGATTGCTTGTATGATTTATACTGACTTAAAATGGCCAGGTAAAATTTTTCTCAATATTTCAAGTATATTCTTATTTTTTCCCCCTAATTATAATAACAGTACATGTTCATCACAGAATTGTTAGAGAAGTCTAGAGAGTGGTAAAGAAGAAATGAAAATTTCCCATAATCCCACCATTCTTGATAATCACTGTTAATATTTCATTGTATTTTTTACCTGTATACAGATATATCAACATGAACGATGTGTGTGTGTGTGTGTGTGTGTGTGTATGTGTGTGTGTTGGGATCATATGAGGTAACAGGCCCTGTGGTTTTTACTTGGCATTGTAAACTTTGAGCAAGGTATTTCTTTTTTTTTTTTTTTAAGATTTTTATTTATTTATTTGACAGACAGAGATCACAAGTAGGCAGAGAGAGGAAGGGAAGCAGGCCCCCCCGCTGAGCAGAGAGCCCAATGTGGGGCTCGATCCCAGGACCCTGAGATCATGACCTGAGCCGAAGGCAGAGGCTTAACCCACTGAGCCACCCAGGCACCCCAAGCAAGATATTTCTTTTATCAGATGGCTGTACTATGTCTAGTCTTATTTTTCACAAATATCCATGGGAATCCTAGGCTACCGTTGAATTTCCTTACATTTATGTTCAACTGAAAAGAGAAAACAACACACACTCGTCCGGGAGAGCAGTATAATTACCCCTTCCCTGATAAAGCCGCACAAATGGGACTCTTGTAATTCTCAGCCACAACGCCACAAGAGGTACAGCGGGTTTTAAATAAGCTACCTGAAAAACACGAATTAAATGAGACCAGAGTTTAGTAAAATCAACAGCAATTGTCACTGTTGAGGGGATACAAAATAACTGAGTTTTTACGGGTCCACGTTAGCAAATGGGGCTGCCCTAGGTTTCGAGGGAAACACAAAGGCGGGCAGCGGTCCTAAGCCAGCCGAGGGTACCTGCCTCCTGGACCCTGCAATCCAGAAGGGAGAGACATAAAATCCCTTACTCCATGATGAAGTGGCTCCTGAATGACCTCAATGCGCAGGTGCATTTGAAGTGGTCGTTAGGGCCCATGAAGCCACAGTGAACCGAAGGGCGTGGTTTACCAAGTACATGGTTGATAAAGGTTCCCTGCCTTGGATGTACTTGCGAACTTTTCATTTCGACCTAACAAATTTTGACTTTTATACAAAAGCAGCTCTGTGAATACATAAATCTACTAGTATATAAGCCAATAATTGTTAAAACCAGTGACCATTTCTTGAGGAGCCGGTAACGTGACCATAATTCATCAGATGTTCGCCTTGCGTCCAGTGCTGCGCTGAGCCCACCACACGCCAGGGTGGACGTGTGTCGCTCCATTCCGTCCAGCATTCCCTCCTTGGGGAGCCATCTTTCTTCTTCCCCATGCTGAGCAGAAGGAGCTGTCCATCCCATCCCAAAATACAAGCTTGGGCCCCAGCTCCAGACTGGCCCCATCATGGTACCTAATCCGGTAGTCTCAGGGGCCTGATAGAACAAAGGCCAGCCCCGGCTGTTTCAGCCAAAGAACCACCGAAGAACCGTGTGAGGAGGACAAAGAGTTCTGGCTGTTGCCCAGAACCCTTCCACCTTCCACGGACACATTTGGGTAAGAGCCAGAGATGCCCGGGATTGGACTCTGCAGGATGAGTGTCAGCAGCTTTGAAGGGAAGCTGGAGACAAGAGAGGAGCAGCCTTTTTGGGAGTGCTGCGTCACAGATACCCTGGATGGCACAGAGCAAGGAACACACAGTGTCACCAATGCCTTGGAGTTAAACAACATCCAAGATGCCAACGAGCTGGCTCGTGAAGCACACCTACCCACTTTATTTCACTCGGATTTTGTGGGTTTTTTAAATTTCACTCATATTTTGTGCGTTTAAAAAAAAAAGATTTTAGGTATGTATTTTTGCTGGAGAGAGTGAGCACAAGCATGGGCAACAGCAGCAGCAAAGGGAGAAGCAGGCTCCCTGCCGAGCAGGGAGCCCGATGCAGGGTTTGATATTAGAACCCTGGGACCACTGCCAAGCTGAAGACAGAAGCTCAACAGACTTAGCCACCCAGGCGCCCTTTTGTATTTTATATGCACAAGTGTGACATAGTTTCTAAAATAGTGTCTAAGGAGACATGTCTTGAAAGAAGTTGCTGAGGCCAATGTCAACGAGGCTATTGCCTATGTTCTTATCTGGGATTTTGATGGATTCCTGTCTTACATCGAGGTCTTTCATCCACTTAGAGATTATCTTTGTGTATGGTGGAAGAGAACAGTCCAGTTTCGTTTTTCTGTACATAGCTGTCCAATTTTCCCAGAAAGATAAAGAGCTTCTGCACAGCAAAGAAAATGGTCAACAAAACAAAGAGGCAACCCACTGAATGGGAGAAGATATTTGTAATGACAGTACAGACAAAGGGTGGATATCCAAGATCTATAAAGAACTTCTTAAACTCAACACACAAAAAAACAGATAATCAAGTTAAAAAATGGGCAGAAGACATGAACAGACACTTCTCCAAAGAAGACACACAAAAGGCTAACAGACACATGAAAAAATGTTCATTATCATTAGCCCATCAGGGAGATTCAAATCAAAACCACATTGAGATACCACCTTACACCAGTTAGAATGGGCAAATTAACAAGACAGTAACAACATTTGTTGGAGAGGATGTAGGGAAAAGGATCTCTCTCACACTGTTGGGAATGCAAGTTGGTGCAGCTGCTTTGGAAAACAGTATGGAGGTTCCTTAAAAAATTAAAAATAGAGCTACCTTATGACCCAGCAATTGCACTACTGGGTATTTATCCCAAAGATACAGATGTAGTGAAAAGTGCACATGGGGCCATGTGCACCCAATGTTCATAGCAGCAATGTCCACAATCGCCAAACTGTGGAAAGAGCCAAGATGCCCTTTGACAGATAAATGGATAAAGAAGATGTGGTCCATATACACAATGGAATATTACTCAGCCATCAGAAAGGATGAATACCCAACTTTTGTATCAACATGGACAGGACTGGAGGAGATTATGCTAAGGGAGATAAGTCAAGCAAAGGGAGAGCCAATTATCATATGGTTTCACTTATTTGTGAAGCATAAGGAATGGCATGGAGGACATTAGGAGAAGGGGAAAATGAAAGAGGAGAAATCAGAATGATAGTCGAACCGTGAGAAACTATGGACTCCGGGAAACAAACGGAGAGTTTTAGAGGGGCGGGGAAGGGGGGATGGGCTAGCCAGGTAGTGGGTATTGAGGGTACAGACTGCATGGAGCACTGGGTGTTAGATGCAAACAATGAATCATGGAATACGACATCAAAAACTAATTTGTATGGTAACTAACAGAACAAAATAAAAATAAATAAAATAAAACTGTGTCTAAGTAAGTTTGAACAAACTTTTTCTATAACTACAAAGTAACAATTCTACGGGATAATAAAACATCATGGTTTGGGTAGACTATTCTCTTTGTAAGGGTCACATTAAAAATGTGATGTATCTTGGGGCTCCTGGGGGGTGGGTCAGGTGGTAGAGCGTCCAATCTCAGTTTAGGTCCTGGTCTCGGGGTTGTGAGTTCGAGTCCCGTCTCGGGCATGATGCATCTTAAAAATGGTGGCATCTTTAGTTTGATGGAAGGCAGGGCTTTCTCTTGTTTCGACCTAAATTAGAAGAGTTCTAACAATCTGAAACCCCCAATGTTCCAACTAATGCACATATTACCTTATTTAATCCTTGAAACAAGTCTAAAACAGGTGTTAACATCCCCACTTGATACATTTGTACCTCGCAAGGGACACCACCTGCCTTCTGCACGTGCACGGAAACAAGCCGCATGGACAGACCCTGTAGAAGAACGTGCCAACAAGGCACCCAGTCAGCGGGTGACCAGCTACTGCTGGGACACAAAAGCGAGACGGGACCCAAGTGAAGGCTGCTTCACCACCATTATCCCAGGCAAAAATGGGCAACTTCACTGCATAGCCACAGAAACCAGCAACGTTCCCCATGGGGTCACTGCTTCTGGAAATTCCACAGTTAGAAATGCATTCCTTGGGATGGAAGTTTTGTAGGCTCTTAAACACAAATGCCCTTGGGAAGAAATCTTACATACCCATTTACGCCCTTGTATGAATCAATTTATTAGATTTTTTGGTGAGCCCCAAGCAGGGAGAGAGGATGAAAGAGGACGTGAGGGGAAAGAGGATGTCATCAAGGGCAGAGGAGGGAAGCCAGACAGGGTTAAGACAAACTTGGTGGGCTGGCTGCAGTGAAGGTCTCTGATCTGGCAGCTTCCCTAAGCGCTTACCCGCTGAATGGAAGCCCAGCCTCGGGGAGAGAGCCAACTGGGGACGGAGGGAAGGTAAATGGCTACCCCCCAGGGGACGCCAGCATCGTCCCCAGGCCTCTAGGGCTCCCCAGCCTCCCATTTCCCATAAAGGAGGTTCCCCAGCCTCCCATTTCCCCTCAGCCTTGCTAGGCACCACCGCTGTGTAATACGCACAACAGACGCCTGGGCATCTCATCAAAATGCAGATTCCGGGGGAGCCTGGATGGCTCAGTGGGCTGGCCCTCTGCTTTCGGCTCCAGTCAGGATCTCAGGGTCCTGGGATCAAGCCCGCGTCAAGTTTGCTGCTCAGCAGGGAGCCTGCTCCCTACCCCCTACCACTGCCTGCCTCTCTGCCTACTTGTGATCTATCTCTGTCAAATAAATAAATTAAATCTTTTTTAAAAAATGCACATTCTGATTCAGTAGGTCCCTGGAGGGAAATGGCAGGACTTGTAGTTTGAAATCTGGTTCCCCTCCCCGCATGAGGGCTCCTCACCATGGATTTCCAGAAGGTTCTTGGTGCCAGCCCTGCGGTGCAGCTCATCGATGTTCTGAGTGATGACCATGACCCGTCGGCCCTGCTCGCGCAGCCGGGCCTCACATTCAGCAATGGCAAGGTGCCCCGGGTTCGGCTCCTTGCTCAGCATGACCTCCCGCCGGTAGTGGTAGAACTCCCACACCAGGGAAGGGTTTCGTGCAAAGGCCTGCGGGGTGGCCAGGTCCTAGGAGTTGGGGGGAGAGAAGAGGCGGGAGTCAGAGAGAGAAGGCCATGGTGCACTAATGCTCTGGGACACGGAAACAGGCGGCTTCTGGAGGGAACAAGCTGGAACGCGGCTGCCAGAGGCCCACGTGGTGCGACAGATGTGGGACAGGGGCCCAGGGCCAGCCTGAGTCTCAGACCTGGGACTAACGAGGGACCATGGGGAAACCAGCTTTAACTTCTCCACTTCCAAGGCGGGGATATTGCCACCTGTCCCATTCGCCAGGCAAGGAAGTTATGGGCAGGAAGTCAAGCAATCTGCAGGAAAGTGATTCAGGTTGAAGCTGCTTTTTCATGGAGCCCCACAATATAGGAAGTCGATGCGTTTATCCAGGAAAAAAAGCAAAATGAGAAGTGCCCACTTGAGGTATAATGGTCGTAGTTGACAAACTCAGTTCTTTCTTTCTTTTTTTTTTTTAAAGATTTTATTTATTTATTTGACAGACAGAGATTACAAGTAGGCAGAGAGGCAGGCAGAGAGAGAGAGAGAGGGAAGCAGGCTTCCTGCGGAGCAGGGAGCCCGATGCGGGGCTCGATCCCAGGACCCTGAGATCATGACCCGAGCCGG
>NC_081561.1:13324263-13332568 GCF_022355385.1 Mustela nigripes | reverse complement strand
AGCGAGAGAGAGAGAGAGGGAAGCAGGCTTCCTGCGGAGCAGGGAGCCCGATGCGGGGCTCGATCCCAGGACCCTGAGATCATGACCCGAGCCGAAGGCAGCAGCCCAAACCACTGAGCCACCCAGGAGCCCCCGAACTCAGTTCTTTCTAATAGTAAGTAGAGCTACATGCATACACACAACAATGCATAAAAAAAACAAGATATATATTAACAGAATATATTAAATATATTTTTAAGGATGATTTCTCTTCTAGGAGGGACAAATCTTATCCACAGCAAAAGAGAGGAGCGTCGTTGTTGTCTGGGGCTGCCAGCTGATGATCGGGAAAGGCCACAGGGGAACCTCTGGCAAGATACAGTCTATATCTTGGGGTGCCTGGGTGGCTCAGTCAGTTAAGCATCTGCCAGTGGCTCAGGTTATGATCCTGGTGTCCTGAGATCAATCCCCACGTTGGGCTCCCTGCTCAATGGAGATTCTGCTTCTGCCTCTCCCCCTACTTGGGCTGTCTCTCTCTCTCTCTCTCTCTCTTTCTCTCAAATAAATAAATAAAATCTTTTAAAAAAGAAAAAAAAAGAAATAGTCTATATCTCGATGGTGGCGGTGGTGGTATTATGCATTTTGTTTGACTATAAAGGTCACCCTTCTATCCGGCAGTAGAGTCAGTCTTCACTTGGGGAGTCAATGGGGAGCAAACGTGTATGTTGTGGATTATCCGCATCTACGTCCTGCCCTCCATGCAGAACGCGAGTGGCCTGAAGCAGTTTTTGGGTGCCATGGGAACGTGTCCACGTGTGTCCTTGGAACACGGTGGTGTCAGACACAGTCTATGGACTTCTTTGCTTCCCCACAAACTCTGAGCTGCTTTGACACCACTGACTGCCTCTCTCTTCTGGAAGCGCCCACTGAGCTTCTCTAATTCGGGGCCTGCTCTGTTTGGCCCCGCTCTCGTGGGACCCTGATGGCCTCTGAGCTCCCTCCTCCCCTCCTTCACCTTTAAGGCGGCGATGCCCACCCCTACCTCCATAGGCTGGAGGGCAGCAGAGGCGAGAAAACATCCCACACGTTGCCAGCCTAATGCACTTAATAGGGCAGGAAAGGTTCACTAACCCTTCATTAACAAGAAGCTACCTCCTAAATCTGGAAATTATGTACTGAAGTAACTATTTACAGTGGCCTTCGTTCAGCCAACAAAAGTCTAGTGAACACTTCCATGTGCCAGAGTTCTGGGAGCTGGGGACAGAGCAATGGTTAAAACAGACAGAACCTTCCACATTCCAATACTAGGGCTTCTTAGGCCGGGGGTTGGGAGGAAGTAGAGTGCCTAAGGCCAAAAGTACATTCTGGGCCCAGGATGGTGGGTGTTGGCTCCATCTGTTAAAATGGATTGAATGGTACGCTTCAAAGTGGTGAGTTTTGTTGTACGTACAGTTAGCCATTGAACGATGTGGGGCTTAAGGGCACTGATCTCTGTACGGTCAAACATCTTATGTGTACCTTTTGATTCTCCAACTTTACTATGAATAGCCTCCTGTTGACAGAAAGCCTTCCCGAGAACAGAAACAGTCAAAGAGCACGTATTTCGTATGTCATATGTAAAAGATACTATATTCTTACGATAGAGCACACTAGAAAAAATGTCATGAAAATCCTAAGAGAACATACATGGACAGTGCTGTCCAGTAGGGATCGATCCCAAAAGCACAGTGTCCCTTTACAGCAGGAACCATCTGTCAGTGCCTACATCAATATTCTTATACAGGATACAAAACACTGTAGGTGTTATATGTATTACTAACAGCAGACATCAAAAAAAAAAAAGATAAGGTGGAAAAAATTCCTATTTATCTATGTGTGAAAATTCACATGCTGCTAATGAAGAGGTTGGCTTTCTGCTACCTGGCACAGGGGGTAACCTCACTTCAAGGCAGCTCGTCTGTATGCCTGTGAATGGTTACGGTATCTTTACGGCATATTCGGTATTACAGTCATATTTGTCGTGTGGTATTAGAAACCCTGTTACATTTTTTTAAAAACCACCTACCTGTGATGATGGGTTGATACAGTTTCTCCACTTGGGAGAAAGAGAGGTTGACTGCACCGTAGTGTAATTCTTTGAACGCAAGGTCATAGAAGAGTAAGAAAAGAGACACATTATTAATTTTATATTAAATATTACTCGCTTTACGCCTATGTGAGGGTAAGCTGGCTGCTTCCGTCCAAGTCTTGCTTGTGACATACACAACGCGTTCTTAGGTGATGCCCATGATGGGGATGACATGCCTTTCTTGCCAGACGGTTGTTAGAGTCTCACGTTTACACACACGCACGCACGACGGACCAGCATGTCAAGTATATGGCACGATCCGTATTTATGACTCATGAAGTGGACCAGCACGGAGTCTTCAGCCCTGCTGCCTTCATGCTGAGAGGGCTGAGGAGGACGAAGGGCTGGTCTTGCTGTCCCAGGGAGAGCAGATGCAGAGGAGGTCGGAGGGGAGGCAGGCACACTGAGCGTAACTTTACAGAAATACACTGAAACTTCGGTCCAGCTTCTTCACCGTCTCCTTTCTCTGAAAATGGTTCCATATGGTACCAAGCCTTCTTCCACCATTTGCCTTAGTGTCGGTGCCTGAGCCCATGTCAGAAAAGAAGTCAGAAATCATCCTAGATTGTCGGGACCCTTCTGCCAGGCCATCTACTGTCCCTTTGACTTCTGCGCAGCTTCCAAGTCCTCCCCGCTCCATCTGGCACTGGTTCAGAAGCTCTCGTCTTCATCAAGTTGTCTTCTGTTCATTCCTCTGCCGTGGTGTCTGCTAGCGCTTGAATTTCTCCAAGACCTAAATCTTTTTTCTTTTTTTAAAGATTTATTTATTCTAGAGAGACAGAGAGGGAGCCTGTGCATGTGCGGGGGAGGGGCAGAGGGACGGAATCTCAAGCGGACCCCCACTGAGCGTGGACCCCAATGCGGGGGCTCGATCTCATCACCCTGAGATCACCACCTGAGCTGAAACCACGAGTCGGATGCTTCACTGACTCAGCCACCCAGGTGCTCCCAAGACCCCAATCTTAAAGCCCTTAGTCCGCCACCTTTTCTGCCATACCCATAGTCTTTTTCATGGCTTACTTAATTGCCTGTGTTGTAAATCCTGAGAAGTCACGCACAACATCAGGAAGCAGTTTTCTCCTGCAGAAATTTGTTGTTCTGGGCTTTACGGTTTTAGCAGCTTTCTCTCTAACAACAATTGCATCTTTACTGGTGTAATCCTTGAAGACTTTCATGATGTTCTCTCTGCCGGGGTTCCTTCCCCTAGCACTGGCAATCCTTTCCCTAGAGCACCCTGTGTCAGGAGCCTTAGCAGTCCTTATGACCCCCTGGCCTATAGGCTGAATTAGAGACGTTGTGTTTGAGGGGGAAGTAGACCAGTTTGACGACTTCAATGTTGAACTCCTGGGCTTCTGGGTGGCCAGGGGCGTCGTCCAATTTCTAAGGAATGTTAAAAGGCAGTCTCCTTACTGGCAAGGTACTTCATTGATGGGACCCTCCAGAAACAGGATTCTTGCAGTCCAGGCCTTCTTGTACAACCAAAGGACTAGCAGCTGGTATATCTCTTTTCCCTTCAAAACTCGGGGGTTATCAGCTTTATAGAGAAGGACTGCCCTGATCAGAAACCAGAGTGCATTTCTATCAAACCGCAGAATTGGCCTTTCCCTTCCTGCCTTAAATCCCAGCCATCACTTCTGTTTCTTACTAATCAACATCCTTTGTAGCATTTTCTCCCCCAGAATGGGGCACTTGTGTCTGTATTAAAAACCTGTTCAGGCAGACACACTCTCTCTAAAGCGATCTTCTTAATGGTACCTGGGAACTTATCTGCTGCCTCTTGGCTGGTAGAAGCTACTTCTATTAGCTTGGCTTTTTTTTTTTTTTTTTAAATCCAAACCTCTTTCTAAGATTATCCAACCATCTTTTGTTGAATTCTCCAGCTTTAGATCCTTTACCTTCTTTCTGCTGTAAGTTTGCTCTTTCTCAAATCACCTTCGAGTCTGTGGGTGTACCTTTCTTATAGCAATCCCCAACCAGCATCAAAGCTGCATTTTCAGGATGAGATAAAAATGCATTTCACAGGGCGCCTGGGTGGCTCAGTGTGTTAGCCTCTGCCTTTGGCTCAGGTCATGATCTCAGGGTCCTGGGACCGAGCCCCGCTCAAATAAATAAAATCTTTAAAAAATATATATGAAAAGTACACAGGAACTTTAAAAAAATGTGTAATCCTGGGTGCCTGGGTGGCTCAGTTGGTTAAGTGACTGACTTCAGCTCAGGTCATGATCCCAGAGTCCCGGATTGAGTCCTGAGTTGGGCTCCCAGCTCCATGGAGAGTCTGCTTCTCCCTCAGACCTTCTCCCCTCTCATGCTCTCTCTTTCTCTCTATCTCAAATAAATAAATAAAACCTTTAAAAAAAAAAGTATAATCCTGATTTACAATATCTATAGAAACGTGATTAACTATGATAACCAAGATTTCTCCGACTCCACTTTAATTACTAGAAGAAATTTCAATTGTTATGTGAATAAATACAAACTATACAGATCTAGAAAGTGAGGAAAGTGGCTGCTTTGCTTACATCTGAGACTTTTTTTTTTAAGATTTTATTTATTTATTTGACAGAGAGAGATCACAAGTAGGCAGAGAGGCAGGCAGAGAGAAAGGAAGGGAAGCAGGCCCCCTGCCGAGCAGAGAGCCCGATGCGGGACTCGATCCCAGGACCCCAAGATCACGACCCGAGTCGAAGGCAGCGGCTCAACCCACTGAGCCACCCAGGCGCCCATGAGACCTTAATCATACACAATTTGTACTGGTGCCAAAGTAACCAAGATGGGAGAGTTGTGGTTAATTTCAGAACTTCGCCCTCCACGACACGCATAGGGCCCCAAGTCAGGCTCTGCCGTGGATTCATTCAGAAGAACCCTGCGGTGTTCCAGGGAAGAACCCTGGAAACATGGCTCACCTGAGCTTGCCATCTTCTCCAGTAGCCCCCAGCTCCTCGGAAAGTCGGGACTCCACTCTCAGCACTAACGCCAGCCCCTGAAAGGATGACTATGTGCTTTGCTTTTGCAAAAAGCTTCCGAAAATCAGCCATATCTAAAGAGAGAATAAAATCTTCCTAACTCCCGTGTACCATGTGGACATTTATATCCTGTATCAGTTGTTCATATTTTGACATGACCTTCCATGAAATGATACTTTAGGATCTTCAAATAAAAATCATTCCTGTACCAGGGGCACCTGGGTGGTTCAGCTAGTTGAGTGTCCGACTCTTTTCGGCTCAGGTCATGATCTCAGGTTTGAGAGATCAAGACCTGCGTCAGGCTCCACACTGAGCGTGGCGTCTGCTTGAGATTCTCTCTCCCTTCCTCTTCTTGCTCATGTGCTCTCTCTCTCTACAATAAATACATCTATAAAAAAAATAATAAAATAAAATAGATACAAATCTTTAAAAAAATCATTCCTATATCATGAAGATGCCGTTCCTGGGCCTGATGGACGACTGTGTAGCATCTTAAAGAAGCACACGCCATTGGCTTTGACACTCAGCTCCACCTCCTGTCCATCCACCTGTGAGAAGTGATGGACTAGCCCTCTGCTTTTCTGGCTGTTTGATGTGCTCAATAGAGTTTTCCCAAGAACAGGCTGCTACAAAGATTTTTAAAAGCTAATGGATGGGAAAACATCCTCTTCATAACAGTAAAAACAAGGTACTGTGGGGAGGGGCGGGGGGGTTAACCTCATGCCTACTGGACTCCTAAACCTTCCCTTCCTTCCCAAATCCTGTTCCCTTTGGGGATCTTTCTATTATGCTTCCTTTGGCATCATTACAATGTCAGAGTGAGAACCCCTCCCCCACGAACAGATGCTCTGCTCCAAACCTAGACATGTAACCTTCCCCTTACAACTCAAGTAAGAGCTGGACCCTTCGATGTGACGTCACCAGAGACTTGGGGTAACAGAAGAGAGTTGAACACAGCGAATACTGTGATGGCAGGTAACAATGGTCGCAGACTGTGGCTTTCTCCCTAGTTCTGCATCTTCAGGCATTGTCCCACTCACTCTCTGGCCATCAGGGGCAGCAACCACCATTTAGTGAGGGCTCCCTGTGCCGCAGGCTCTGCGCCAAGCACTGTACATGGAGTATAATGTAGAATCTGTCCCTGCAACCAATGTCCTCATCCCAGGTTCAGAATGAGGAGCTAGACTTGGAAATGCCATTGTTCCTCCCGGCGACAAAGAGGGTAGGCCAAGGCATGTGGCTGAGCGACACCCTTCTTTCCCAGGCACTGTGGCTCTGCAGGCCCTCATTCGGGGGCTACATAAGTGCTATGGCCCCAGCAGGCCAGGCCTAAGAGTACAGAGCTGAGTATAGCTGCCAGGAGAAGAGACTCCCTCTTCTGCCCTCCCCTGGGAGCAGCAAATGCCAAAGTGGTGTTGCCCGTGGCCCTGACACAGACATCCTCTAACCTATGCTAACGCACTGCAGATTTTGGCAAAAATATGAGTGATTCTTCAGCTGATGCAGCAGGTTTTCTGGTCCCCCCCACCCCCGGAGGCAATGGCGACCAAGGCGAATCCCGAGAATGAATGAGCATCCCGAGAGATGGAACCCAGGACAGGCAGGATGGAAAACAGGAAAGAGAGCGGGATGGGGGCGGAGGGATATGAGCGGGATATGAGCGGGAACGTGACTTCACCTTGTATCCTGAGCTGGTAAGACAGATCCTGTCGCTCTCCCAGGAGAACTCCTCCCTTCTGAGGCCTCATCCTCGTAAGCTCAGAGTCACTTGTATGACTGTGAATCTTAATAAAGGCCCCACCCCTTCTCCCCCTGTCTGGCTGCTGGTGAGAAGCCACAGGAGTAAAAGCAGACTCTGAGAGACAAAGAAGCAGAGGCTCCAGCTCCCTCTCCCACCACATTCTTGAAGCTTCCTGAGATCACGATACCAGCAGCGTAAGTCCTAAAGGACTGAAGGTGGGTGCAGGCACACTACACCCTTGTCCTTGGGCCATAACTGGCCCAACCATGTGGCAGCCATGGCAAAGCTCTGCCCAGGCTTACATCCCCTTTGGAGATAGACCAGTGTGACAAGGGAGGCACACTAAAGCTGTCCCACCAGGAAGAATTCAAAAAAAGAAACCCAATCTGGGTGGATTGGAGTGTGCAGTCTGATCGAATCTCCTGGAAGAACAAGATGCTTAATAAGAAAAGGTACAAGTGCAGATGCTGCGCGCCCTGACCAGCGCCCTGCGCCTTCCAGGCCCCTGGAGATCCCTTCGCACCCGGGGCTGCGCCTCCCATGGAGCTACTGGGGACCCGGAGATCCAAGTGCGCGCCCTCACCGGCCGCGACCAAGGAATCACTGAGATTCTGATGAACAGACCGAGTGCCCGCAATGCTCTGGGGAACGTCTTGGTCAGCCAGCTGCTGGAAGCTCTGGCCCAGCTGCGGGAAGACCAGCAAGTGCGTGTTCTGCTCTTCAGAAGTGGAGTGAAGGGTGTGTTCTGTGCAGGTGCAGACCTGAAGGAGCGGGAGCAGATGAGTGAGGCAGAAGTGGGGATCTTTGTCCAGCGGCTCCGAGGCCTGATGAATGAGATTGCAGCCTTCCCTGCGCCCACGATTGCAGCTATGGACGGGTTTGCCTTGGGTGGAGGCCTGGAACTTGCCCTGGCCTGTGACCTCCGAGTAGCAGCTTCCTCAGCCGTCATGGGACTGATCGAGACCACCCGAGGGCTCCTCCCTGGAGCAGGAGGGACTCAGAGGCTGCCTCGATGCCTGGGAGTGGCCCTGGCAAAGGAGCTCATCTTCACAGGCCGAAGACTGAGTGGTGCACAGGCCCAAGCCCTAGGGCTGGTGAACCACGCTGTTTCCCAGAATGAGGAGGGCAACGCCGCCTACCATCGGGCACTGGAATTGGCCCAGGAGATCTTGCCCCAGGCACCCATTGCTGTGCGGCTGGGCAAAGTAGCCATTGATAGAGGAATGGAGGTGGATATCGCATCAGGGATGGCCATTGAAGGCATATGCTATGCCCAGAACATCCCCACCCAGGACCGCCTGGAGGGCATGGCAGCCTTCAGGGAGAAGCGGCCCCCCAGATTTGTTGGCAAGTGACTCCCATTTAACTATAAATATGGGAGATGCCTGCCTTCCAGGACAGGATCCAGAAGGAAAATTTGCAGGGTGACTGTTCATCATTTCACCTCTTCGGGCTTCAGTCTCCTCACAAGGACAAGGATAGATATAAAACAAC
>NC_081561.1:13292471-13323863 GCF_022355385.1 Mustela nigripes | reverse complement strand
CTGCAAAATAAAAATGCTGTGAGGAGGAAAGAAAGAAGAAAAGAAAGAAAGGAAGGAAGGGAGGGAGGGAAGGGGAAAGAAAAGAAAAAAGAAAAGAGTGCTTGTGAAAGTGAACTGTGCCTCATGTTCAATAAACGGAATTATTATTAATGTAAAAAAAAAAAAAAAAGAAAAGAAAAGGTACAAGTACTTGACCAGGGACTATGTGTGTGACTCCTGGCTTTAAACCCTACAAATGTCCTCAAGGACTTTGAAATTCACCTATAAAGCTTTCCCTAGCCCTAACCATCTTTTTTTTTTTAATCTGAAATTTAAACTCCATCATCCTACTGAGGAATAGGTCCTAGGTCAAAGTGACTTGTATTAGGATCTCACTCTATACAACTTCTAGAAATAAAAAGGTCAGCTCAGGTTTGGTTCTTAGAAAATGGGTTGTAAATATAATAATGTTAAGGTGGTAGAAAATCTTTAAGAAGGGGGTGGGGAGGGGCACCTGGGTGGCTCAGTGGGTTAAGCCGCTGCCTTCAGCTCAGGTCATGATCTCAGGGTCCTGGGATCGAGTCCCACATCGGGCTCTCTGCTCAGCAGGGAGCCTGCTTCCTTCTCTCTCTCTCTCTCTCTGCCTGCCTCTCAGTGTACTTGTAATTTCTCTCTGTCAAATAAATAAATAAAATCTTTAAAAAAAAAAAAAAAGAAGGGGGTGGGGAAAAGAAGAAAAGAAAAAAAGGCATTTCCCAACTACTAAGCGAAAACACCCATATGCATTGTAGTTTTAAAGCGAGACGGCCCACTCTGGGTGGAAGTCAGGCACACACTTAGCCTCGAAGAGCCTGCCCTGTTCTCCACAGCCAGTAACACTAAGGGATTCGGTTGTTTGCCATCCCTGAGCTTGGGCAAAATGGAAGGAGGAGCTGCTACGTCTTGAGCACAATTGCGGTATTAGAAAAAGTTTTCCAGGGGCGCCTGGGTGGCTCAGTGGGTTAAAGGCTCTGCCTTCGGCTCAAGTCATGATCTCAGGGTCCTAGGATCAAGCCCTGCATTAGGCTCTCTGCTTAGCAGGGAGCCTGCTTCCTCCTCTCTCTCTCTCTCTCTGCCTCTCTGACTACTTGTGATCTCTGTCAAATAAATTAAAAAAATTTTTTTTATTTTTTTAAAAAGAAAAGAAAAAGAAAAAGTTATCCAGAAGTTGAAAAAGAAATTAGCTTGGCCTTTCGATGTCATCCTAAAGCACGTCTCATAGGTCCACAGAAGATCCTTTATTATACAAATCTGTTAGGCTCTGTATTCACTACAGACTAAGGGCCCAGGTAGAGATAGGAATAGTATCCGCACAGTAGAACATGAACTCCATATTATCCTGTAGGACAAACTCCAGCTCTCCCCTCTTGCTGAGAGGGGAGACAAATCCAGGGGCACCTGGGTGGCTCACAGGGTTAAGCGTCTGCCTTCAGCTCAGGTCATGATCTCCAGGTCCTGGGATAGAGCCCTGCTCAGCCAGAAGCCTGCTTTTCCCTCTCCCTCTGCTCTCTCTGTCTCCGTCTCTCAAATGAATAAATAAAATCTTTAAGAAAATAATAATAATAAAAAGACAAATCCCATGTGAGAATCTTGAATGCAAATATTCTGGGAGAAGCAATAAAATGTTTCCAAAGGACTTCAGCTTGACCACAGAGAGATGATCTTAGACCTATCCTGCAAAGGGTTTGCCTGACAGGGAGAATACCAGTGTGGCTTTCTCTAAAATCTTGCCCAGGACCCACTCCACTATCCACATTCCCCCTCAAGGTGCAGGAAATCTCAGGTTCTTCACATTCTATCAGAGACTAGAGGTGGCATGCTGAGGAAGACCTACTTGAACTTGGTCGAGCCATTGTTGGGCAAATCCGGGTTCCAGAGGAGGCTTGAGATTTCAGTCCAGAGTACAGCCCATAAAGTAATCGGCGGGGAAGGATCTGAAGAGGTTGCATCAGGTTTCCTTTGTGACACAAATTCCTGAGTTGGGCTTTAGAAAAAAACCACAGAAACAAACAGAATCAGCTTATAGTTGTACATATATATGTAAGGATGCCCTTTACAAAAATCATGAGTAACAGATAGGGATGGTATTCCTCTTTTAAACCAATGGTTTCCCAGGCGCCCTGGGGCAGTGGTTCTCAAACTCTGGTCCCCACACCACCAGCAGCCTTGGTTGGCAGCACCTGAGATCTGTTGTTAGAAATGCAAGGTCAGGGGCTCTACCCCAAACCCACCGAATCAGAAACTTTGCAGCTGGGGCCCACGTCTGTCCCCATTGATTCTGATGAATGCTCAAGTTTGGGAAACACACCTTACAGGCTGGAGAAGGTGTGAGAGGTGAAAAATCGCTTGAAAAACAAGTTCTTCTACTTCTTAAAAGGTATGAAAAAAGTAAGAAAAAGGTATGTCTTCTCAATTTTTCGCCAAAATACAGTTTCTATGAGAATGTAAATTCTGAAAATGGAGCCAGGCAGAGAAGACATGTCTGTCCTATGACAACAAATAAGATCTAGAAGACATCAAGCCAAAGGAACCTGTGACTTCAAGCACATTTAGTAAATTTGATCCATCCCTGAGGAATTTTGTGAAAGAAAAACAGTCAATATTTGGATCAATGACACCAACAGGGTAATTGGCAGGGCTGACTTCTATCTGGTGGGTAAATTGTTTTGTTTTTTTTTTAAAGATTTTATTTATTTATTTGACAGAGATCACAAGTAGGCAGAGAGGGAGGCAGAGAGAGAGGAGGAAGCAGGCTCCCCGCTGAGCAGAGAGCCCGACGTGGGGAGATCATTACCGGAGCCGAAGGCAGAGGCTTAACCCACTGAGCCACCCAGGCGCCCCTGGTGGGTAAATTGTTGTAAGAACTCAGAATTAAAGGTCTGTAGATCTAGAAAACAGAAAAATAACACATTTACCAAAAATTTACACAATCATGTCTGTCAAAATCCACAGAACACCACACTAAAAAAAAAAAAGGTTAATTTTCCTGCAGTGAAGTATAAGATTGTTTAAAAATAAAATGGGCAAAAAAAGAAAAAAAAATTTTTTTAATGGGCATACGGTTTCAGTTCTGTGAGATGAGAGTTCTGGAGATTGGTTATGCAACAATGTGAATGTACTTAACACTACAGAACTGTCCCCCTAAAAATCACAAATTTTTTGGTTATGTATATTTTACTACAATAAAAAAAAATGCACAAAGTGATTAAATGTGATTTGCTGGCTAATTCAGTATTTATAAGCAGACAGTTCACTGACTTCAGAAGCCACGGCAGGTATCCGCAGGGTAGAGGATATTGAGAGAAGTTAAAATAAATGTCTGGAAGACGAGGCTGAAAAACCTGTTATGAAAAAAAAAAATTTTAATGAAAAATAAATAAAGCAAATAAAAATTTTTTTAAAAGCCTGTTAGTGACAAGTCAGGTTCACTCCACAAATCATTCCAATGTGCAGATGTCACATGTTTAAAATTTTGAAAATAAAGACCTTCTCTCTAACCTTGAATTTTTTCACCTTTTTTTTTTTAAATGTAAGCTCTACACCAAGCATAAGGCTTGAAAACACAATCCCAAGATCAAGAATTGCATGCTCTACTGAGTGACCCAGCCAGGCATCCCAAGACATTTTCTAGAACCTTGAGTCATTTCCAGAATAAATGTTGAGGGGGGAAAAGCCAGATGCAAACAGTGTTTTGTAAGAGAAAGGTTAGGAGATTGAAATATATACCATAGTACTTATCTGCATTTGCATTAAAAAGGGGGGGAATTCCCAATTAATTAGTAAAAAGAGTTGAAGGTGGGGTGGGAAATAGGAGGTTAGAGACTTGAGAAGCAGCAGAGATTTTCAGTACGTGTGTTTGTACGTTGTTTACAGTGTCCACGTTCTCCAGCTAAAGACCACAAACACACCCGTGGTCGAGCAAGTTGCAAAGACAGAGAACCGCAGTATGAAGATGTGCAGGGTGTCAGAACAGTGACAGAAAGGGTTTATTACAGGATCAGGGCTTGGGTTAGCGAGGTGAGGGAGATTTCCTGGAGGGCAGGCTTCGTTATGGACTGCAAGCCATCAGGAGACAGGATACATTGGTTATCCTAGTGTGTCTTACCTAAAAAGTACAATGAGTGAGGGGCGCCTGGGTGCCTCAGTGGTTTAAGCCTCTGCCTTCAGCTCAGGTCATGATCTCGGGGTCCTGGGATGGAGCCCCACATCGGGCTCTCTGCTCGGCAGGGAGCCTGCTTCCCCCTCTCTCTCTGCCTGCCTCTCTGCCTACTTGTGATCTCTGTCTATCAAATAAATTAAAAAAAATAAAGTACAATGAGTGAAACAGGGTTTGAGTTGGGTTCGAGAGCAGCAGTTGCTCCTAGCCAGGATAGGAGGATGTTTTGTCATTTTTTGTGGTTTAGAAAATGTTCTTGTTTTTGTCTGGGTTCAAACCTAATTACGGAGTTGTTTTGTTTTTACACTGATTCACTGTGGTCATGGGGAAGCCTTGTCTGATGTCGGTGTCCTGTTAACACTATGTTCAACAGAACACCAGGGTCCACAGCATAGTGCCAGGACAGAAAATATGGAAGCAAACCACATGTTCATCGACTTATAAAGGGGTTAAAGAAAACACACACACACACACACACAAAAGAACTGTGGTCCATCCATTCGACAAAATACTATTCCACAAACTACGAATACACACAAAAACATGGGTGAATTTTAAAAGTATTATGCAATAGTAACTTGAAAGAAGAAAAACCTAGCAGACCCTACCTTAACTGAGTGATCAAAATGACCATCACCAGTCATAAGACACACTGACGTCATCTACTTCCTTAGAGGATACAGTGAGAAGGGCAAAATCTCACTTCTCCCCCAAAATGCTTTAGTTCTACTAAGAATACGTCAGAGAAACTCCAATTGAGGAAGCATTCTCCAGCAAAATTGGCCAGTACTCTTCAAAAAAAAGTTACCAAGTTTATGAAAAATAAAGACTGGGCACTTGTCCCAGGTTGCAGACTAAAGAGATAAGACAAGGAAATGCACTGTGGTATCTGGATTGGATACATGACATGAAAAGGGACACTAGTGGGAGAAGTGGCAAAATTTGAATGAAACCTGCAAAATTAGCAAACAGTACCGAGTAGCGAATAGTCAATGTCAATAGTCGGTGTCAATGTCCTGGTTTAGATCCTTGTTTTCTAGATTGGTAAGATGATAATCTTAGGGGAAACTGGATGAATAGTATATGGGAACTCTGTGTACTCTCTTTGCAACATTTCTGTAAACCAAAAATTATTTCAAAGCAGTAAGAAATAAAGAAAAGCATTATGCTAAGCAAAAGAAGCCAGAATCCAAAACCCACACATATTTAAGAAATATTTATGAAATATTATATAGCAAATATTATATAGCAAAACTATAGGTACAGGAATCACATCCAGAAATCACATCCCTGGCTTTCTGGGCCTAGGAGAGGGGGGAGGCAGGGGGTGCCAGGGAACTTTTTCAGGCAGTGAAAAATTCTGTGTTGTTATTTTGTGGTGTTTTCATGGAACTGTATAAAAAGAAGGGTGAAATTTCATAACACCTAAGCTGTATTTCAGTAAACCTCACTTAAAAACAAGAAGCAAGCATATTGACAAATTTTCATCAATATTTGTCTCTGCTGTAATCAAAAAGTCTAGATAAGAAGTTTGGAATTGGGAAAAAGAGAGTAGATCTTTTTCTAAGATCACCTCCATGCCCTTTTGAAAGGATACATGGGGAAAATGGCTTGGTATGATTTTCAACCAGCATGGGCATCACAGGCTTTTGACAAACTTCAATTTATCTGGAAAAACTAATTATTTGAAACACCTTGGTAAGGAACAAGAGAGGTATTATGACAGTTTATTTTTAATTATGGGAAATTTTTAATATATACAAAAGTAGACCGGCATAGTGAACTCTTAGGCTCCCATCACCCAGTTTCAGTAATTATCAAGAAAAGATGCATTTGAGGATCTCAGATCAATCTGAGGCTTTAAGATACTGTCATAGAGGATCATTGTTAAACTTGCACATCTTGATAAAAACTGGGAAAACTCAAGTTCCCAATACTCTCTAACTAGACCAAAACCTTCTTACATACTGCTTGAAATTATTTATGCAATCATTTTTAGCTTAATATATATCTTTAGCTATTTCTCTCAAAGATGAAGATGTCTGATTCCATTGCTGCTTTCTAGTACTTAAATTTGGAGACATCAGTTTGTTCCAGAAAATTCTTTTCTTCTTCTGTAGGTTTTCAAATGTTTGCAAACATTCCTACTTCCTGTCAAAGGCTTCTAGATAACTCCTGAATAAACTGCAGTATTTTTTTCAGACAGGAAGGCAGGATTTTAAAAGTCATTAAGAACTTTAAAGAATTTAAGGAATTAAAATCCCATCAACAGAGGCATCAACAAAAAAGCAGCTAGAGATACTGCTCTTTGTCTAAATTTTTCTGCAAAAGGGTCTCAACGATGGGTCTTTTACTGAATTGCTATGAAATGAAGACAAATCTTCATTCTGTGTTGAGCATGAGTATTGAATTAGTTGCTAATTATGAACAGTTGTCAAAAAATTGAGAATACTGGAGTGCCAAGCTGGCTCAGTCAGTAGAGTAGGCAACTCTGGATCTTGGGGTTGAGAGCTTGAGCCCCATGTTGGGTATAGAAATTACTTAATAAAATCGTTAGAAAATTAAAAAAAATACTTGAGAACATTAGGGAATTTTTAATTGTATGATTGACCAGATTCGGATATATTATCTGGATAAAATGTTACTGATTTTTCACCTAAGTTTTTCTATTCAAATGTTTTCATTATTGAGTAATAAAATTACTTCCACCCTGACACTGAACTCAAAATAATAAAGCAGGAAAACGTTTTACTTGCTCATGTTTCAATATTTTCAAAAATCACTAGTTTCTAGATTCTCTGCCTAGGAAATGCAATTGCCAAGTACTTCTTGGGAAAACAGCTTTAGTTCTCATCTTATGTGAATTATGTCTAATGACACACATGTATTATATAGATGCATGTATCCATATATTCATGGACTATATAACAATTAAAATCCTTTCTAAACATCCATTATTTGTATTTCAAATCTTTTATCATACTAACTTATTATTTGTAGAATCTAAGTTTTTTGCATCTATCAGAATCAGAAAATTTCTGGTCTTACAAAACCATTCTATTTCCTGTTTTATTAGTGAACATTTCACATGATTTTTTTTTTTAAAGGATGTGGGAAATGTTTTGCTAAATGTCCCATTAATTTAAAAGATGTTCTGCAAGTCCTTCATTGAATGTGCAAAGTAGAGATTAAATACTTTCAAAAATGTTTGGGGCACCTGGGTGGCTCAGTTGGTTAAGGGTCTGCCTTTGCCTCAGGTCATGATCTCAGGATCTCAGGGTCTCAGGGAGCCCCACGCAGGGCTCCCTGCTCAGCGGGGAGTCTGGTTCTCCCTCTCCCTCTGTGCTACTAAACAAATGAAACATTTTAAAAATAATAAAATAAATACACAACGTTTACATGTTTTTGAACAGTGCCACCTAAAATGCATTCTCAAGATCAGAAATGCTCAGAACATAAGACTGTTTTCAAGATGTTCCCACAAAGTATTTACTGGAAGCATCTTCTGTGCCAACATTTATTTGCTTTTCTAAGGGGGTCAGGGTGACCAGTGGTTCTACCTTCCACAAGCTTACAACCCTGTTCAAGTGGAAAAGCAAATTCCTCTGGCAGTACATCCCCCGCTCTGGGTGAATGACAGTCCCCTGTTAACCAGACTTTTGAAATCACCTACTGAATTAGGGGGAAAAAAAGGAAAAGGTCTGTATGTTCTCTGTGGCACCCTACCCATTCTGAAAAACACAGTAAATGAAATGAAAGGTTGTATCAGGAATTTGAGATTTAAAAAAATTTTTTTTCAGGAAAAACAGTGATTTAAAACAGGAAGTGCAAAAACTTACACAAATAAATACTTTTTGACCTCCCTCTGAGCTAAGTTAGTGCTCTGTGCCCGTCCCCGGCTGCGAACACGGCACAGTCCTCTCCGCCCTCCACCAACTGCTCTCGTCAAGGCTCCCAGAGCCCAAGATCCGCCCTGCCAAACCCAGGGGTCGTCTGGCTCCTCCTCCTCGGCCACGTCCAGCCTCTGACCCCTTTGATCATCTCTCCTGCGAAGGTTTCCTTCTTCTGGTTTCCCAAAACCACGCTTTCCAGGTGTGCCTCCTCCCTCCCTGGGTCTCCCCTCCTCGGACTGCATCCGCCCTCCGATGCCCACCAAACGGCCCCCACCTCCCTCGGCCACGCCCGGGCTCCGGAGCTCTGCCCGCACCTTCTCCCCGCAAAGCCTCAGGCACCTTCTCCTTGACCCTGACCTCTCCCTCTGCCAGCTCCCACTCCGGCCAGACTCGTCGGCAAGTCCTGAGGGCTCCCCCTGTCAACTCCGTCCCTGCTCCGGCCCCTCCTCCCAAGCCCGCCGCCACCAGCCCGGCCGCCGTCCTCGGCCCCCCGGGCCGCTGCCAGCGCCCACACCGGCTCCCCTCAGACGGGACTCGGCTCCGAGCCCTCCCGCGGCTCCCCCTTCACAGCGGCCTACCAGGCCCACCTGCTCCGGCCGCGTGACTTTGAACCTGGCTTCCTGCCCCCTCCCTCGTCTCTCGGGCGGCAGCAGCCCGCAGGCTATGCTCGGAGAACACCCGGGCTCGGGGCTCCGCACGTGCCGCTGCCCAGCCCGGGGAGACTCGACCAGGGGCGCGGGTAATTCCCGCAGAAGCGGGGTCCGCTCCCCTCCCCCTCGCTCTCCCACCCGTCAAGGACCCCGGAAGGGGGAGCACGCATGCGCCGGCCGGCCCCGCCTCCGCCCCGCCCCGCCCCCTCCCGCAGAGGTCTGGGGGCTTACGGCTCCAGCGCACCGGCTGGAGCGGAGGAAGGACGCCGAGTCTCGGGTCCTCGCGGAGACGCACCTGCAAGAGGCGGGACGGCGGCGGCACTGGCGCCGGGGCGGGCCGTGAGGGCGGAGGGGAGGAGCGGGGACGGGACGGGCCGGCACACCTGCCCTGCTGCCGCGGCCCCTGCCGGAGACCCAGCCCCGCGGCGCTCGCGAGCCCCCTTTCTGTGCCCCAGCGACAGGTCTCTCTTTGCGGGACAGCGGAGGGACAGCGGAGCCGGGCTGGGGGCGGTGTCTTGCTGCGTCTTTGTGAGCATCCCCTATATGTCGTGAATGATTACCTGCCCCGCGGCTGGATTGCACACCCTCAGGACACAGCGTTTCAAATGTTGGGGCAGCTCTCCCTGAAACGCTGTTTCTAGGGATGGTTCGTTGGGTTCCCAGGCACCACCACTGAGATCATTACCTGCGTGTCCGAAGGGAACAGTTTGAGGGTCTCTAGGATTCGGTGACCCAGGTGGCTCCACGTGTCTGAATCCCCTTAAAATCTCTCATCTTTCTCAGTTTTGATTCAGGCTTGCCACCTGCGCTTCTTTTCCTGCAATGGAATTGCTCATGGGTGTGCCCATGATGTGAACGGGAGAAACTGAGAACTTGGGAGCAAAAAAATGTTTCCTTGACATTTGTTTTCCCCGTCTCAAACCTTCCTAGTCTGGCCGGCAATTCATCCCACTTTGGGAACCCCTCTTGTTCCTGTAGGCTGTACCAGCTCCTCAGGGGGTTAGGGAGTCCAAGGATATTGGGGGAGGCCCTCACATCTGACCGTCTTTCCCTTCACGTGTAGATAGCACGGACATTGTGGCAGACACTTGTTAAGAACTTAATGCGCATCAGCCAATTTAAATCTTCCCCACCATTGGATAAAAGAGATACAGTAATCCCCACTTTACAGGTGGGGAATCAGAAGCCCAGGGAGGTCAAGTAACTGTCCAGGGCAGAAAAGCTGTTGACAGAGCTAGGATTTGCACCTAAGTGCTTGGGCTCCAGACGCAAAGATCCAGGCTCCCACATCTCCTGCCTGTCATTAAGGTGTTGGTGCATTGCTTTTTGTGCATGTGAGATTAGTCATTAGGTGTTCATCTTTCCCTTGATTCAGACACTGGGAGTGCGGAGAGTTGGGGAGGCCCAGTGCTCCTCAACTACAACCTTCCCAGGTCTGAAGGCCCCGCATGTAGCCCTTTGCCACCACCCACAAGTTCAGCCACCTCTGACACATGGCATTCCATCAGGGGCCCAGAGCCTACATGACCTACAACTCGCCACCACACCACACCACCCTTCCACCCCATCCCTTCTTCCAAGCTTGGAAGAGCTGACTTCCTCTCAAAGCATCAGGCACCCTCTCCATCTTTTAAGCAACTCCAGCTTAATTTCTTGCTGACCTTGTTCTTCCGAAACAAAGACTGTGCCCTCTTGCTGGAATGTTCTTTCCCCATTCCCTCGAGAGCAACTCCTCTCGTCCTTCTGGTCCCAGGTCATTTGTCCGTTTCCTCAAGAAAGCCTTCTCTGACCCCAGCTCTCTTTAGCCCCCCCATCATGTGAGACCCCTTGTTCTTGGTACATGTTCTGACAGCACCACGGCCGCTATCCCAGGGAAGATTCCAAATATATTTCTGCTTATTTGATTACATTTTTGCTCTCCCGCCAGGTTGTAAGCTTCCCTGAAGATGACCTTTTCGTCTCTGTTTGCTCACCAGGGAATTTCCAGTCCCTCACAGTGCCTGAGAGTGGATGCCCAGTTTAGTAGTTCATTCAACATATATTACACGAATAAATGAGCCATCTCTCAGGAAAGCAGTCTAGAATTCAGAGAATAATGGCTTGGCTATCTTTACCAAAATGAAGAAGCAAATTACTTTTTTTTTTCATGTTGCTTCTGAGTCCCTGGCAGCACAGAGCAAACCAAAAATAAACAAGCAAGAACAGTTTATCCGTAACTCACCCTATGATGAGAAAGTCTCCCCCAACCCTGACTTTTCTATCCTCTCAGAGGATATCTCAGAGGATATTCTATCCTCACTTCGCTGGTTATCACACTGCCTGTCGAGGCTGAACTGTCCTCTGTCAGCCTCTGCTACAAACGCAGATGGGGATGGAAACATCCAACCTGGTGTCCTTTATCGACTGACTGATGTTGACATACTTGGGAGAAGGCTAAAGCTTTCCAAAGGCTTTACCCAATACTAAGGGAGAACAGCAAGAAAATAGACAGCAAGGCTACAAAACTAGAAGAGATACAGGCACACACAGTCAAGAAATCCCAGGCCCCCTAAATTTTCCATCTCCCAGCTTCCACCTGTTTCCACAATAACCCGCCAAGGTGATATTCAGCCCCACGCCCCCACTCCACCAGCCGCATGCATCCTGGGCCCTTCATGGAGAAAGACAAGAGACAAGGCCCTTTCTGCCCAGGTTCTTCGGGATTCAGTGTGAGGCCAGAGGACTGGTTAGCCCCAAGAATGACCCTCCCCTAAGAGGGACCCAGCACACACAGCATCCAAGGGCTGTGGCTCTCACCACTGTCAGCTGGTCAGCCCATCTGCACAGAATATGCCGCTTATGATACCGCAACAATGCATGCAACTCCTGCTTAAGAAATAAAATTAAGGGGCGCCTGTGTGGCTCAGTGGGTTAAAGCCTCTGCCTTCACTGAGGTCATGATCCCAGGGTCCTGGGATCAAGCCTCTGGGCTCTCTGCTCAGCAGGGAGCCTGCTTACTCCTCTCTCTCTGTCTGCCTCTCTGCCTACTTGTGATCTCTGTCTGTCAAATAAATGAATAAAATCTTTAAAAAAAAAAAAAAGAAATAAAATTAACACAAATAATGGAGCTGTGAGCTGTGGAAGACAGGAAATGGGGGGTCACGGAGGAGTTTCACTAAAGCAGAGTCCAGAGGATAGAAGGGAGAGACTTAGAACTCAACGTCAACTCCAGGGTCAATTTTAGGGCCCCGCAGAAGGATGGCCAATAGGAAAGAATCATCTATTACCCACCCAACAGGGAAAAAATGTACATTGCATCTTCTACAAGAAATCCACCACCCCTGCAACCCAGCCAATGAGAAACCTTCATTGCCCTGAACTCTCTTGCCTTTGTCCTATGGACTTTCATTCAGAATAATCTTTCCCAGCTTCCTCTTTCTTCTCCATGACACAACATTTTTTCCCCTCTCTTTTGTTGGACTTCCCTGTGGTTCGGTGGCAGCTGACGTGTCCTGAATTGCAATTCTCTGCTTCTATTCCTGAATAAACCCATTTTTGCTGGTAAAATAACTGTTTTGTTTTTAAGGTTAACACATCCAAGAGCCCTGCTCTTTCTTTTCATGTTCAAAGCCTCCATTTAAAAAAATTATTTTTATTCACATATAGTGTATTATTTGCCCCAGGGGTTCAGATCTGTGAATCAGGAGGCTTACACATTCCACAGCACTCACCATAGCCCATGCCCTCCCTAATGTCCATCACCCAGCCACCCTATCCTTACCCCCCCACTTCCTAGCAACCCTCAGTTTGTTTTGTGAAATTAAGAGTCTCTTACGGTTTGTCTCCCTCCTGATCCTATCTTGTTTCATTTTTTCCTTCCCTACTCCCCCACAACCACCACCCCCGCCCTGCCTCTCAAATTCCTCATATCAGAGAGATCATATGATAATTGTCTTTCTCTGATTGACTTATTTCGCTAAGCGTAATACCCTCTAGGTCCATCCACGTCGTTGCAAATCAAAGCCTGCGTTTTTTTTGTTTGTGTTTTGTTTTGTGGAGGCAACACCTTTTACCTTTTTAAAGCCATTGGAAGAATGGCAATGTGTCTCAATGGCCCCTCTGAGATCAGGTATCCCAACCCTCCACACTTACTAGTGCTTACTATTGAACAGAGGACTGCTCCCACTTGTTGAGAAGGGGGAGGAGTGGGGAAGGTTGGGAAGGTCCAGGTTCAAGGGCTTCTCTCCCCTTCACCCTGCTCCTTGGTCTCCAGATACTTCAAGGATAAGGATCTAAGTCCCAGCAGTGTCCAGATGCCCATTCATCCTTTGGTGGGAGACCCGTAGAGTTTGGGGGGGTTCTTTCAGCCATAGTTCCCCTAATGTAATCAAGTCCCCCTCAATTTCTGCTTGAACCTCTGCTGGCTGAGGCCATCTCTCCCTTGGCAGAAAGTCCACGAAACAGGAGCCTTTCGAAAAAAACCACCAGCCAACTCCCCTTCCCTGGGGCCATATCCAACCCATGAAAAACATGTAAGTCCTTTGCCTACCAAATCCTAGAAATGAAGGCATTCTTACACAACCCTCTTTGTTGTGTCACCTCAAGCCTGTCTAGCCTCACCTTCTCACCTTCGGGCTTTCTCAGGTCTGTACCGAATATCGGTCCCAGAGTCTGTCCAGCAACAGGGAACAAAGGTCAATCTCTGGGTGTGTACTGAAGCCCCCTCCTCGGTTGGCTGGAGGTGAGGACCGACCGCACTGTGCTGCCCCCATGATGGTACCGGAAAGACACCTATATTTTAACAACTATACCCAAAACATGTCTTTCCTTCAGTCCACCTGTGGGCAGGTAAGCGGCTAATGATGGGTAACGGTAACAATAGCTGACATTCCCTGAGCTTTCCCAAGTGCCGGCCTCTGTTCGGAACACTTTGCATGGATCTTTGAATCTTCACGAAGACACTCTGAGAGGCTGCTTTGATAATCTACCTTTTATAGAGAAGGAACCCAAAGCGGGAAAGGTCAGCTGATCCGCCCGTGGTCACGAGCTAGTAAGGGCAGAGTCAAGATTTGGACCTGGGCATTCTAGCACCTTACCCAGGCTGTTGACCCCGGTGCCCCTGCACACATGCGTGATCTAATACTTCTCTTTAAAAGGTGGGGGTGTTTATTAGCTACTTTGTCCCTGACCTTCTGAATCTCAGCCAAAAGCTTGAGACTACCAGAAACCTTGCAATTAGTACCTTGATCCCATGATTAGTGTGTGTGCGTGTGTCTGTGTGCACATGCACATGTGTTTTCTTCTGCTCCCTGCACTGTCTCTGTTTTCCCTGACTTGCTTTTCTTTTCTTTTTTTTTTAAAGATTTTTTATTTATTTATTTGACAGAGAGAAATCACAAGTAGTCAGAGAGGCAGGCAGAGAGAGAGAGGGAAGCAGGCTCCCTGCTGAGCAGAGAGCCCGATGCGGGACTCGATCCCAGGACCCTGAGATCATGACCTGAGCCGAAGGCAGCGGCTTAACCCACTGAGCCACCCAGGTGCCCCCTGACTTGCTTTTCTGGTTTGGTCCATCTTTCCTGTTGAAGACTTTCCGCAAATATCTGGCGATCCTTGACTACGTGTTCATAAGGAAGACTCCAAAAGTGTGATAGGATACTTGGGGTGTGGGAGGAGGAAGTGTCCACAGTTGGGCCTCATTGTAAGGCCACCGGATGAGGACAGAGCTAGTTCACTTGGGGGCAGAGGGGACAAAAATGTCCATCTCTGAGGCCTTCCCAGTCCTTTAAAGAAGAATTATACAACATCCTGCCAGTGGAGGATACTTCCCTTCCTGCCAGGGTTTGTGTGCTGGGTTGTGTAAGAATGCTTGAGGGGCAGTGGGAGGGGGAGAATTTAATATTTAGAATGTTAAAATTTCTGAATCTTTTCTCTGAATCCTCTCTTGTTTTCTTTCTCTCTCTTTTTTTTCAGGACCTCCATCCTACCCCTTCCCATTCTGCTCATAATCCTCAAGTTCTCCCCCAATCTGGTGCAATTTTTCCAAAGAATAAACCTCTTGCCATGTGCAGGGGATGGTGGGGGTGCGGGGGGAAGGATGGGAAAGAGACCTAAGGGGAGGAGAGAGGAAAGATGTTTAGGGGGACGCTTGGGTGGCTCAGTTGGTTAAGTGGCTGCCTTCGGCTCAGGTCATGATCCCAGCGTCCTGGGATTGAGTCCCACATCGGGCTCCTTGCTCAGCAGGGAGCCTGCTTCTCCCTCTGCCTCTGCCTGCCATTCTGTCTGCCTGTGCTCGCTCTCCCCCGCCTCTGATAAATAAATAAAATCTTTAAAAAAAAAAAAAAAGATGTTTAGGGTAGTTCCTTTTGTAGACTTTCAATCAGTCTCCATGGTTTCAGTCCCAAGACTTAGCCCCACCTTTCTAGCTACCTGGTAACTCAAATTCCTGAGCCTTCCAGGGCCTGTGGCATGAATCAGTAAATCGGCTTCCTTCTGGCTGCAGGCCCTAGGCAGATGTCTGCAGACAGCTTTCTTGGCTCTGGTCATCCATGGCTCCATCATCTTCCCATTGTCCCCCAAATTTGTTATTATTTCTTATAGTCTTATGTCCTCCCTGTGGATTTTAGAAAAACCTGCCCATTTGTCTTGCAAATATTTTCTCTGTTACTTGTCTCTTCATTTTCTTACAAGCCTCCTTCAAGGAACAGAGGTTTTAAGTTCTGATGAAGTCTGATTTATAAAAAAAAAAAAATACATATATATACTTATATATGACTCATGATCTGATTTTTGTGCCTAAGTCATCTTTGCCTAAACCGAAATCACAAAGATTTTCTCCAGTGTTTTCTTCTATTTTTTTTTAAGATTTTATTTATTTATTTGACAGACAGAGAGAGATCCCAAGTAGGTAGAGAGGCAGCAGAGAGAGAGGAGGAAGCAGGTTCCCCGCTGAGTAGACAGCCCGATGTGGGATTCATGACCTGAGCCAAAGGCAGAGGCTTAACTGACTGAGCCACCCAGGTGTCCCTCCAGTGTTTTCTTCTAGAAGTGGCTTGTCGTATATGGTAACCTCGAGTCAAATGTGGCTGCTAAAATTTTAATTACTAAAATCTAATTAAATAAAATGACCAGTTTCTTAGTCACATTAGTCACATTTCAAGTGCTTATTAGTCACATGTGGCTACTAGCTATTATACTGAATGTTACAGGATAATACAACATTTTCCTCATTATAGAAAGTTCTACTGGAAAATGTTTCTGTAGAAGTTTAGTAGGTTCCCGCTTTGCGTTAAAACTGTGATCCATTTTGATCTCACTCCTGGGAATTTCAAGAGAAATGGAAACATAAGTCCACCGAAACACCTCAAGGCTAATGTTTCTAGCAGCTGTACTCTTTATTGCCAAAACCTGGAAACCACCCAAATACCCATCAGCTGTGAATGGATAAACCAATTGCACAGCCTTACAAGGAGGTACTCCACAGCAATGAAAAGGAACAAATGAATGACTTAGGCAACAACAGGGAGGCATTTTGAAAGCATTATGTTAAAAAGGGAGGGCAGGGGCGGCTGGGTGGCTCAGTGGGCTGAGCCGCTGCCTTCGGCTCAGGTCATGATCTCGGGGTCCTGGGGTCGAGTCCCGCATTGGGCTTTACTGCTCAGCGGGGAGCCTGCTTCTCTCTCTCTCTCTCTCTCTCTGCCTGCCTCTCGCCTGCTTGTGATCTCTCTCACATTTATTTATAAATAAATAAAATCTTTAAAAAAATTTAGAAGTGGAGAAAAATAAAATTTAAAAAAAAAAAGGGGAGGGCAAACTCAAAAAGGCTATTTACTCTATGGTTCTATTCATATCATACTCTGGAAAAGGAAAACTGCAGGCCTAAACCACTAGATCAGTTGCCAGGGGCTTGGGGTGGAGTAAGAGATTGATTACAAAGACACACAATTCTACAACAAGCACTTACTATCTCCCACTTTCTGTAGGTCAGGGACTTGGCACAAACTTAGTTTTGTGGTTGGGGCTCCACTCTCGCAGCTAAGATGTCAGCTAGGGCTGCTGTCATGTCAAGACTTGCTGGAGATTGTGGCTCTTCATGCTAAGCCTGTAAGCTCCTATATTCTTGACCTACAGAAACTGTGAGACAATAAATGCATTAAGCCACTCACTGAGTTTTGGGTTCATATGTCACACAGAGATAGACAAGTAATACACGTATCAATGGCAGAGAGAAAATGGGAAGGGCCCAAGTCAAGAGGAGTAACTTAGTGCCTGGAGGGATTTGGTAGCAGAGACAGCCTCTCACCTCTGAGCTCAGCGGGGGAATCTCCAAGCGGGGGTGGAGGGGGTGGAGGAGAGATGGGGAGGGTGTGTGGGGGGTGGACAAGGTGTTCAAGTAAACTGGGTTGAAGACAGTTTCCTCTGATGTTTTTGGAAACAGAGAAGGAAAATTAAGCAGAGGATAAGAAGCAAGTAATTGTCACTCTTGGCACTTTCTGTGAGCCCAGTCTTCACCCAGGCCCAGAGTGCTTTGTATTTGCCTCATCTGCTCCATAATGGGTGTGTATGGTAGAAGAGCGCACCAAGAGAGTCATATCTGGCGAACTGGCGGGGAAATGGGAGCTCAAAAGAAGAAAGAGAATAAATATAGAGCCTCCAAGAGTGAATTCATTCTAAGGGAAGAAAAACTCAGGGATGCTGAGCAGAACTTGGCAACAAGACTAAGGTTTGGAAGAGAGCAATGGTTTCAGATAGTGCACAGTGGCCATTTTACAGGAACCTTCCTCAGCCCCTTCCCCTTGACAACACAGGAGCTCTAAAGAGGGATGAGCTTGTGTAAAATTTAAACATTCAGCTCATTAAACTCTGTGATACTTGGGGTTAAGGGTCTCTGCTGGAGGCCTCCTTAAGCCCTGTATCTGTCTCTCTGCTCAGAGGGCAGCCTGCTTCTCCCTTTCCCACTCCTTCTGCTTGTGTTCCCTCTCTTGCTGTATGTCTCTCTTTGTCAAATAAAACCTTAAAAAAAAAAACTGGCTAGTTTGTTAAAAAAATAACTGGCTAGTATATATATTTTCAAGCTAGTATATTTCTAGTTTATTTTTTATAACTGGCACTTCTAGAAGAAAATACAGAGAGAGAGGGAGAGAGAGAGAACACAAGTAGGCAGAGTGGCAGGCAAAGGGAGAGGGAGAAGCAGGCTCTCCACTGAGCAGGGATCCCAATGCGGGTCTCCATACCAGGATGCTGGGGTTGTGACCTGAGCTGAAGGCAGCTGTTTAATGGACTGAGCCACCCAGGTGCTCCCAATCCTGGCTAGTTTAATTAGAAAAATGATATTATGGGAGCACCTGGGTGGCTCAGTCAGTTATGTGTCCAACTCTTGATGTCAGCTCGAGTCATGATCTCAAGGTTGTGGATTGAGCCCCACATCAGGCTCCACCGGGCTCTGCACTGGGTGTGGAACCTGTTTGGAGTTCTTTCTGTCCCTCTCCCTCTGCTTGTCCTGCTTCCCAGAAACATGCATTCTCTCCCTCTCTAAGAAAGAAAGAGAGAAAGAAAGATAGACAGATTTTATTTAAAAAGATACTAGATAAGAAACTATAACTATAATAATTTGTTAATGAATAACAAGATAAAGAGATGTAAATTGTGATATCAGAAACAAAATATGGGGAGAAAGAAAATGAAAATGTAGAGCTCTAGAACGCATTTGAACAAGTTGTTATTCACTTAAAATGGACTGTTATAAATGTAAGTTGCTTTATGTAAGCCTCTGGCAACCACAAAGCAAAAACCCACAGCAGATACCCAAAAGAAAAATAGAAAGAAATCTAAACATACCACTATAGAAAAGCATCAAGTCACAAAGGAAGAGAGACAGAGAAGAAAGGAAAAAACCAGCCAGAAAACACTTAACAAAACAGTAATAAGTCCATACAAATCAATAATTACTTTAAATATAAATGGACTAAATTCCCCAATCAAAAGACATTGAGTGTCTGAATGGATTAAAACGAACAAACAAGCAAGACACAACGAACCATATGCTGTGTATAAGAGATTCATTGCAGCTTTAAGGACATAGAGATATGGAAGGGGAGGGGATAGAAGTAGTGTTCCATGTGAATGGAGGCCAAAAGAAAGCCAGAGCAGCTATATTTATATCAGATAAAATAAACTTTAAGCCAAAGACTGTAATATGAGACAAAGAAGGACATTATATAATGACAGAGGTGTCAATCCAACAAGAGGAGATAACATTTGTAAATATTAAAGCCCCCAATATAGGAGCATCTAACCATATAAAGCAAAGACTAACTCACCTTAAGGGAGAAATAGACAGAAAAACCATAAAAACAGTGGCCTTAATACCCCACTTTCTTCGACCAGATATAAAATCAATAAGGAAGTGCTGGACTTAAATGACAAGTTAGTCCAGAGGGACTTAACAGTCTTATACAGAACATGCCACTCAAAAGCAGCAGAATATACATTCTTCTCAAGTGCACATAGAACGTTCTCCACAAAAGATCTTACAGCAGGCCACAGAAGAACTCTCAATAAATTTAAGAAGACTGAAAACTAACAAGCGTTTATCTTTTGACCACAGTGATATGAAACTAGAAATCAATTATAAGAGGAAAACTGGAAAATTCACAAATATGTGGTGACTAAGCAACATGTTAGTAAACAACCAATGGATCAGAGAAAAATCAAAAAAGAAATTTTAAAAAAATCTTGAGACAAAGGAAAATGGAAACACAACATACCAAAATTTATCAGATGCAGTAAAAGCTGTTCTAAAGGGGGAAGCTCATAGCAATAAAGGCCTATATTGAGAAACAAGAAAGATCTCAAATAAACAACCTAACTTTATACCTAAAGGAACTAGAACAAACTAAGCCCAAAGGTAGTGGAAAGTAGGAAATACCATAGATCAGAGTAAAAATAAATGAAAAAAAAAAAAAACACAAAAGTTTAGGACCAGATGAATATATTCCCTGGCGAATTCTACCAAGCATTTAAAGAATTAATACCAATCCATGGGGTATCTGAGTGGCTTAATTGGTTACGTGTCTGACTTCAGCTCAGGTCATGATCTCAGGGTCCTGGGATTGGGCCCAACCCTGGGCTCCCTGCTCAACAGAGTCTGCTTGTCCCTCTCTTTCTCCCTCTGCTCCTCCCCATGCTCACGTTCCCTCTGTCTCTCTCTCAAATGAGTAAATAAAATCTTTATTTTAAAGAATTAATACCTATCCTCAAATGCTTCCAATAAATAGAAGAGGATGAAATACCCTCAAATTCATTTTATTTTAATTAAATTTTTAAAAATTTTTTTAAAAATTTTATTTATTTGACAGAGAGAGATCACAAGTAGTCAGAGAGGCAGGCAGAGAGAAAAAGGAGGAAGAAGGCTCCCCGCTGAGCAGAGAGCCATATGCAGGGCTCCATCCCAGGACCCTGAGACCATGACCTGAGCTGAAGGCAGAAACTTAACCTACTGAGACACCCAGGTGCCCCTCAAATTCATTTTATGAGGCTGGCATTATGTGGATAGCAAAACCAAACAGGGACATTATAGGAAAAGAAATTACTGGCCAAAATCCTTAATGAACATAAATGCAAAAATCTCAAAAAAAAAAAAAATTAACACGCTGAATTCAATGACACATTCAAAGGATCACCTACCATGATCAAGTGAGATTTATTCCGAGGATGCAAGGATAATTCAACATGCACAAGTCAACCAATGTGATATATCACATCAACAAAATGAAGTATAAAAATCAGAGGATCATCTCAGTAAATGCAGAAAAAGCATTTGACAAAATTCAGTGTCCATTCATGATAAAACTTTCAATAAAGTGGTATAGAGGGAACATAACATAATATAATAAAGACCATATATGACAAGCCCACTGCTAACCTCATACTCACCATTGAAAAGTCGAAAGCTTTTCTTCTAAGATCAGAAACAAGACAAGAATGCCCACTCATGCCACTTTTATTCAACATAGTACTGGAAATTTTAGCCAGAACAATTAGACAGAAAAATAAAAAGCATCCAAATCAGAACAAATGAAGTAAATCTGTCTCTATCTATAGATAAAATGATATTGTATGCAGAAAATCCTAAAGACACTATTAACAAAAAAAACAGATAAACAAATTCAGTAAAGTTGTAGGATACAAAATCAATACGCAAAAGTCAGCTGCATTTCTATACATTAATAATGAACTAACAGGAAGAGGAATTAAGAAAATGATCCCATTTATAGTTGTCTCAAAAAGGATAAAATACCTAGGAATAAATTTAACCAAGGAGATGAAAAATCTGCACACTGATGAAAGAAATTAAAGAAGACACAAATAAATGGAAAGATAGTTTATGCTCATGAATTGGAAGAACTGATATTATTGAAGCTGTCCATCTACTCAAAGACAAAGCAATCAACAGAAACAATGCAAGTCCTATCAAAATACTAATATTTTTCTCTCAGAAATAGAAAAATTCTAAAATTTGCATGGAACCACAAAAGATCCTAGCTAGCCAAAGGAACCTTGAGAAAGAATAAAGCTGGAGACATTACACTTCCTGGTTTCAAACCATATGACAAAGCTGTAGTAATTGATACAGTATGGTATTGACATAAAGAACAACACAGATCAATGGAAGAGAGTAAACTACTCTGTTAACATTAGCTCACACATATGTGATCAATTACATATGACAAAGGAGTCACAAATATAAACGGAGAAAGGACAGTCTTTTCAGTCAACGGTCCTGGGAAAACTGGACAACCACAGACAAAAGAAGGAAACTCAACCCTAATCTTTCACCATGCACACAAGTCAACTCAGAATGGGTTAAAGATTTTGAATGTAAGGCTTGAAATCATAAGACTAAAAGAAAAATCAGGTGGTAAGCTTCTTGACCTTGGTTTTGGCAATGATTTTTTTGGATTTGAAACCAAAAACTAAGGCAACAAAAGCAAAAATAAACAAATGGGACTACATCAAATAAAGAAGCTTTGGTACAGCAAAAGAATCCATTAACAAAATGGAATGAAAACCTATGGAATGAGAAAAAAATTTTCAAATGGTATATGTGATAAGGAATTAACATCTAAAATATATAAAAACTATGATAAATGATTATGACAGATGACAGATGAAAGAAAGCTGTAACATAAAAATATATATGTGTGGTGCCTGGGTGGCTCAGTCAGTTGATCGTCTGACTCTTGGTTTCCGCTCAGGTTGTGAATTCAGGGTCATACGATCGAGCTCCTGGTTGAGCTCCGTGCTCAGCACAGAGTCTGCTTGAGGTTCTCTCTCCCTCTGCCCCTCTTGCTCTCTCTCTCTCTCTCTCTGTCAAATAAATAAATAAATCTTTTAAAAATGTGTACATGTATATGCACATATATGTATAATATATATACATATATATATATACATATATACATATGTATAAAATATACATATTTTCCCTAGTTCTGTCTACTGAAAGACTGGGAGCAGAAATACCCAGTATCAATTAACATTCTTGTCACAAGAAAAGAACAAGATGATCCTGGGACATCTTGTAGTTTCAGAAAGCAAGAACATGCCTCAGGAATGATGGGGCCATCAGAAGGATGCAGGATTGATAATTATAACTTATTAAATATAACAGGATATCATAAGAATATACATACATGATATGTATATTTAAATATATGCATTTGTTTTATATGTAGTGTGTGCATGTTTTTTTTTTTTTTAATTTATTTTATTTGACAGAGAGAGAGATCACAAGTAGGCAGAGAGGCAGGCAGAGACAGAGGGGGAAGCAGGCTCCCTGCTGAGCAGAAAGCCCGATGCGGGGCTCGATCCCAGGACCCCGATATCATGACCTGAGCCGAAGGCAGCAGCCCAATCCACTGAGCCACCCAGGCGCCCCAGTGTGTGCATGTTTGATACAAAACAGGATATCTAGATAGTTTCCAAATACCATCCCACAAAGTATATTTCTGGCCTGGCATCTACCACCTAATCTTAGGTGGCATCTACCACCCAATCAAGGGATCAAAGAATATCAGAATATCAAATATCAGAATATCAAGGAATAATTAACAGAAATTAAAGGATGCAATCACTTTCAAAATCGATAACCTTAATCTAATCTTGAGGAAACATCAGACACACTAAATTGGAGGATAGTCTACAAAAGAACTGGACTGTTAATTTTGAAAGTGTCAAGGTCATGAAAACTACTGAAAGACTGAGGAACTCTTCCAGACAGAGACTCAAGAAACATGACAGCCAAATACTCCATGTGATTGTGATCTAGGTATGTTTGCTCTACAGTTCACTGTGGGGTCAACTAAATAAACTTGAATGACTCTGAGGATGAGATGGTAGTGATGTATCAAGGTGGATGTCCTGATTTTGACCACTGTGACCTGTGGTTTTGTAGGAGAATGTTCTCGTGTGTAGAAATTGCATACTTAAGTTTAGGGGGTAATATCAACTGCTCTCAAATCATTTAGAAAAAGATTTATTTGTATGGTATTCCCAATTTTTTTTTTTTTTACAAGTTCGTTATTGCAAACTGAAAAATATTTTTTAAAACATAAAAAAAGATATTGGGTAGCAACTCTATTCATAATTCCTCCCTCCAAAACTCAGAAACAACACAAATGCCCATCAAAAGGTAAATGGATAAATTGTGGCCTAGCTATACAATGTATTGCCACTTGGCACAAAGAAGTATACTATTATCTCATGCAAAAACTTGGAGAACTCTCTAAAGCATTATGCAAAGATACAAAAGACTACCTACTGTATGACATCCTAGGAAAAACAGAATTCTAGAGGTGGAGAATAGATCAGCGGTTGCCAGGAGCTAGGTGTGGTGAAGGAATAACTATAGAGGGCATGAGGAAGTCCCCTGAGGTGAAGAAGGCTGTTTGTATCCTGATTTGGGGGGGTGATTAAACAAATCTATATATGTATCAAATTTCCTAGAACTATATATGAAAATAAAGTAAAAATGTGACTAGATTGTGGTCGTGTTTATGTAGCTCTATAAATGTACTAAATCGCATTGAGTTGTTCAACTATAGCATGTGAATTTTATGGTAAGTAAATTGTATCAGGAGAACTAGAGGGTGGGAAGATAAAGGGTTTGTGTATGTTTGGACAGATATAAATACATATGCAAAAGATAAACACTTTTCATATTAAGAAGTTATGAACCACGAAAGGGTATAGCGTATCTCATAGTATCACTGAGACCAGGTCTGGGACCTTCAGGCAGGAGCAGTACTCAAAATCCCACTGTAGAACTTTTGTGGGAAGAACACTTCTGAAGCTGGGACCACATCTGAACTTGAACCACAGATCTAGATGCTGCCAATGCTCCACTCCCTGTTGCCTGAGAAGGTAGGCTCCATTGCCACGGTCACATAGAGTTCTTCTGGTCCTTTCTTCATGTTACCAGTTCTGTTTTCAAAGTCCAGAGTGGCTGCCTCTGTCTGGAGACCTCTTTCCTGTGGTTAGGTCCTGGGGAAAGCAAATATCTTGCATTTTCACCTTCTGGAGTGGAAGGCAAACTCTGCCTCCCAGCAAAACTCCTAAAGTGGGAGAATTCTCCAAATATTGGAAGGGTTCCCAAGAGAATGACAATGTCTCACCCAACAGTAAGCACTGTCTCTTTAAAGTGTTGTCTTAAATTGGCCTCTTTTGGTGTAGAAACACCTCACAGGACAGTAGAGTCCCGACACATTTTTCAAAACACAAAGATGGCTTCCATGGTTGACATCCACTTACCGGTCTATCTCTTCTTCCATATACCCCACCACAGTTTCTAGACAGAGCTTTCCATGCTCCAAACCTGTTAGCATTTTCTGCTAACATGTTTAGTAACACAAGCTTTGCTTTCTACTTTTCAGGTCAAAAAAAGTCCAAAGGCGATGAGGACACCCCAAGTTTTTGACTATAAACACAGCTTTAAATCATGTCAAATTGTTAGACTACAGCCACAGGAAAATAACTAGAGGAAACTAGTTAGGAAACTAGGAAACCAGAGGGTGGGTTCGCAGGTATTCATGAACTTGAGCAAAAACCTTGAGGTGGAAAAGGAATATATATCCTCCTTTGTTTACTTTCACAGAAAACCAAAATGGCGCCTAAGTGGTTCATTTCCACTCTGGTGAACGGCTATCGTGCTTCCCTTATGTTACTCATATATTATTGCAGGAGGGATTTTTATGGATCTTTATAGGTCCTAAGTGGTTTCAAATCATTAATAACTTATTTGTCTTTGAATCTTCAGGTCAATGTTAACATCTTCTGTTTGAAGAGCAGCCACCTGGATGTAGAGGTAAGTGGCTAGCCCAAAGTCAGGGGTGAGGCATTGTCAACCCAGGGATTATATAATTTGATAGAAAAAGAATATTCTAACACCATATCATTCTTTGGAAGAAGGCTGCCCTTGATCAAGGCCACTTTAAAAATCAAAGCAAAGAGAAGAGATTAATTAAGCACTGAGCTGTTCTGTTTCAGAGCCTGGCTTAGGGGAGTACGGGCCAGGAAGGGTCAATAACCTTCCCGCGATGGGACTTCTAAATCAATCCAGCTCATCGCTGTAACCGCAGACACTAAAACTGTCACTTGAGATATTTCTCCCTGTGTTTTTTTCTATTCACACTCGTGTTCTAAAAATGACCTTCTGGGGATTAATGGAAGAGGTGATTTAGAGGTCACTAAAATTGATACTAAACATAAAGAAATTTAGCTTAATGTAGTAGCCATTTCTTAAATGCAATTGGTAGCAAATGTTCTAGTATTCTTTTCTTATTCATAGGGTTGGGTTAAAATATAAAATATAGGTGGCAAAAATATTGTAATATTTTTGCCACCTATATTTTATATTTTTGTAGGACACTCAAGGCAGGAGAGGTTAAAAGCACTAGAAGGAGCCCCAGTGCATTGCCATGCACAATCGATAATGGCCTACCTCTGGGCTTTTTTGTTGGGATAGTCCCTTCTTAGGCTCCTCAGAAAGGCTGGGGGGGAAAAAGAGCTCTGAAAGGGAATTCAATGTCAGTTTCCTTTGCCTTCCAGACAGTGCTATAATTAAGCAATAGTGACTTCATGAGAGGATCTAAGAAAATGAATCATTCTTTAATATGAATAGAAAAGCTTCTGCCTTAATCAACTTCTTTTTTCACTCTTGCATTCTGCCGGTCCTCATGGCACCGGCCAGTTTTCTAAGACCTTCACTGTCAGCTGTTTAGCTCCGAGGCCACACAAAGCAGTCTTCTGGAGAAGGCAAGCATACAGTTATCTGAGCAAGTGCAGGTAGGAACAGAGACCTGTTATGTGCAGAGAAGCAAAATCCATCAGCTAAACTGCTGAAGGGTCATTTTCCCCAATCGACCATTGAGTCATCTTGCTGCTAGCTCAAAAAGAAAAGGAAAGGTTTTTGGGGGGGGGGGTTCTGCTACATTCAGTGTCCTGGCCACAAAAAGTAGGCGTGTGCAGGCTTTGGAAAGGACCCTTACTTGCAAGTCTACGGGAGCAAAACCAACCACCCCACCCCTCACTCCCTGGCCCCAGAGGGATTTCCTGGCTGGTTCAGTCAGAGGATGGGAGAGATTATGGTCAACTTTAGGAATTTTAGGATGTAGAAGGAAACTTTCACGCAAATCTGATATGCAGGGTGTTATGTACAAAGACGTATATAAACAAAGATGATCACAAAATAGAAGCCACAGAACATTAGCAGTAGAAGACAGAGAGTCTCTCTTCTGGGGATTCTATTTAGCATCCAAGGAAGGTGATGGGGGGGCATTAACTCTTTTGCCTCTGACAAAAAGTTAAACTGGAGGTGAAGAGGGAGATGGGATATGGGTTTCTCTCTAGGCCAAATAAGTCAAACGAAACAGACCCTTTTTGATGTAATGGCTTTCGCCTGTGAATGAGGCTTTTGCATTCCATCTGGGCCCTCACATCCAGCGTTGTCAATTCAATTTTAGTAACAACTAAGGTTGTAAAACCTTGGAAAGAGAACCTTCTAATGATTTAAAATTCGGACTGATGTGGGACACAAAGGCAGAAGGAAACAGATAAAATTAAATGTCCTATAACCCGCACCCCAGTGACAGAGCCTAACAGTCCTCCAGGATGTCCCCACTATCAAATATTAATACCTTGTTAGAAGGAAAAACAACCTCAGCCTGACAATAGCAAGGCCTCCAGGATCCTGTGGGTCTTCTTTAGCATATGAACATCCTTTGGGAACTTCCCTAATCTTTCCTTTCTCCAACCCCGAAGTATATAATCAGTTGCCCCTCACTATCCCAGGGCAGCAGCCCCTCCTACCCATAGGTCCTGTGCCCGTTCTTTAATAAGCCCGCATTTTTGCACCAATGATGTTTCAAGGATTCTTTCCTGGCCATCAGCTCCGAGCCCCACCAACACTACTTCAAAAACTGCATCAAAAGCACAGACAATCAAAATAAAAACAAGGGTCACTCGAGGCCCACCCCCCTTCTGGACAGCAGAACCTTCATTCCAAAGTAATAGCAATTACTCAGCTGTAAGGTGACACAGAAATAGATCTTCTAGCATTATTACTTTTCTTAGTCTGGTGTTTCCTGGGAGTGTTTTAAGGACTGGGGAACATAAGCTGCTCTCAGGAAAAAATAAAAATAAAAACAACAACAACTTAATCATCTTGGGAGTTATATATAATACATATAAAACTGTCTGTTGACTTTGATATATTCTCTTGTGTTGATGATAAATCTTTTCACTACCCATGACAGTTTGTTATGGTCGAAACTGGTTAAAATTCAGTCCAAGGTCAGCTTGTAAGCCACGCAGTGATAGTTTGTGCCTAGCACCCCTGGACCTCTGAGCTGAGTTCTCCACCAGCCACTCCTCTCTCCACCACCCTGATGGTTTTATCCCAACTTATATCCATTCCAGGGAGAACACCCTAGTGGAGGCTGTCCACACCCCATCTTGGGGAACAGGGGGCAAACTGGATGCTGATGTGGGAAACAAAAGCAAAAGAAAAGTTATTAAATTTCCTTACTACCTACAGCCCACTGACAAGTCCTTGAAATGAAAGTAAAGGAAAAGAATGGGCAGTACTCACCAAGTTTGCACTGTGGCTCTAAGCCCAGCTGAGACTCTGGGCTCAGAGCCCCATGTTGGGCGCCATATGACATAGGAAAGATGTTAGGGTTCAAAGCCCAGATCCAAGAAAGAATTCTTGAAACATCTTTGGTGCAAAATGGTGGTTTTGTTGCAGAATCTGGACTGGATTCTGGTGGAAGAACCAAGCGATACTCAGAGACCTTGGAGGATTGGAGGTTTATTTAATACTGGTGGGCTCAGAGGAGAGTGGTCTCCAAAGGTCTGAGCCCTGAGCACAGGCAGGGAGGGGCATTTATACCCTTCTACTTCCACATACTTGGTACTTTTAGCACCTGCGGGAAATGCGGTAGGGAAGAAGAACTTGGAAGGGCTTTGAGACAGGGACTGGAATTCCCTTGCTGGTTTAGTCAGCCATCTTGGAGCACAGTTTTTTCCTCATCAGTTTTATTAAAGCACAGGGACAGAACCCAGGGGCAGAAATCCCTGCATGGGGTCATGAGGAGTGGCCCATTATATACTTTCAGGTTGAAGGGGGTTTGGGAGAGCATAAGTCTCTAAGGAATTTTGGAAGCAAGGTTTCCAGGGCCTTGAGGGGCTAGATATTGTTGGGAAAAGGTCGTTTATTATCATCTAATAAAACTTAAGTCATGACAGTCTTCCCATATAGATCAGTGGGCTATATGCTTGGGGAATGATTGCCAAAACTTATGGGGGGGGGGCGTCGTTTAGAGATCAAGGAAGTTTCCAGAAGAATTTTTCAATTAGCAATAATCGCGCCTCGGATAAACCTCATTGGCTACGATACTGCCACTGCGCAAAGCTCCAGGAGAATTTTTATATGTTAAAGTAGACCTACAGGATCCTGGTGTGTGTGTGTGTGGGGGGGGTGTTTGGGGCGGGGGGCAGGCTAGGATTGCTACTTGCCCTTACCAAAGTGTCAACCCCGAGGCAGCTGAGTCCCTAGAGGAATGTTGCTCTGCCTGTTTCAAGGACTTGTCAGTGGGCTGTAGGTAGTAAGGAAATTTAATAATTTTTCTTCTACCTCTGTTTCTCACATCAGATGCTCCTGCCCTGGGAGAGGGCTGGGGCAGGGGTGACCTGAGGACTTGTCATCTCAACTCGGAGACTACACTTCAAGAGGACCGGGAGTTCCCGGAAGTAACTTAGAACAGAAATGATCTGAGGGCGGAAAAATAGAAAAGAATTGTTAGTTCATTCAACTTTGAGAAAGAAAGCCTGAGAATAGATCTAGTGAGAGATTTTCAATATCAACTTTAATCCAGAACCATTTATCAAGAGCCCACTATGCGCTGGGCGAGTGTTACCCATAAGAAATAATTACCTAGAAAATAATGCCTAGCTGCTCTGTCCCTACCAGAGATCAGAACAAGGGCAGACGGATCTGCGTGGCAGAAGAAGAGTTTCAAATTAGCTGTAATGGAGAATTTTAAACATCCCATAATGAGAGCTGTTAAATACTGGGATTTCTTGCCAGGGGAACGGAGGGCCCCAAAGTGCTCGGAGGGCTGGTTTGCAGCAATCAGTTCTGGCTGGTTTGTAGAGCTGGGGTGGAGTTAGGGCATGTTGTTTTCCTGTGTGTTATTTTGAAACTTACTTTTTATAAATACAACTGAGAAATTTCTCAGAAGCGTCAAACACAGTTTCCTCGGAGAAAAGAGAAGTGAGCATCTGAACTCTGAATGAAAGACGTCAAAATGAAAAACACCAAGACGTTTAAATAAACATTTTCAAATGTTAGAAAGAAGTCATCAAACATTAAAGGAAATAGCAACCTGAGGACAATACTGAGACTCTAACAAATGGCAGAACATTTGCTATCGCATTATTCCTTGAAAGTGGTTAGGATAACATGAAAGCCCCGAAAGATAACTGGATTAAAAGAAATTCGTAAAAGGAGATTTCTATCTGGCTAAGAAATGAATGAGAAAAAAAAAATTGACCTGATTACTTACAAAGCAAAATTAAATTCAAACCACTTACTATAAATTTCTTTTTTTAAAAAAAATCAACAAATTACATTTTCAGTAATACATTTTATTGCTGATGGAGATGAAGCAGCAGAACAAGATTCTTGTCCCACAAAGTCCAAGAATGAATCTTGCAGACAAAGGAGAGTGAGTAAAGCAATAGAGGTTTGTTAAGCAACGATATAGAAAAAGTTTTCAGGGGCACCTGGGTGGCTCAGTGGGTTAAAGCCTCTGCCTTCAGCTCAGGTCATGATCTCGGGGTCCTGGGATCGAGCCCCACATCCTGCTCCCTGCTCAGCAGGGAGCCTGCTCCCCTCTCCTCCCCATCTGTCTCTCTGTCTACTTGCGATCTCTGTCACATAAATAAATAAAATCTTAAAAAAGAAAAAAAAGTTTTCAGGAGTGAGAGTGATGTAGATTTCAGTGTCGGTGAGGTTTTGTGGGGTGAGGTCTAGAGCCAATGGCCAAGAAAGAATTCTGGAGATGTCTTTGGTGCAAAATGCTGATTTTATTAAAGGACAAGGGAAGGACCCATAGGCAGGAAGTGAGACTGGTAGGGAAAAAGGGAGGTTTTCAGAAGAACTTTCATATGCTGAGGAAGACCTACAAGGTATTGGAGGCCTTGCCATTGACAAGTTAAGGCTGTGTGTTTCCTTCTAGTAAGGCATTAACAGTAAGACAGTTGGGAGATTCCTGAAGAAATGTCATAAGTATCCCACCCAGGAGGGTGTGGGGGTAGAGGGCCTGGGGGGGTTATGGAGGTAGCAAGGTGTCAACTCATGCTTTGTCCCCAGCTAGCCTTCTGCAGCCTCTTTAGAGATACAGAGAAACAGGCCTCTTTGGACATCAGTGATTCTCTACAGGTAAAACTCCTTATAAACATTCCACTTTTTTTTTTTTAAACATTCTACTTTCTTAAAAGAGGGAAAACTCTTAGTTTTCTACCACTGAATATGATGTTACTGTAAGGACCTATTTAGAAACTGTCGCTGCTCCCCTTCCCCCAGGGGATTTACTTGGAGACAAGTCCCAGAAACCAGCTTCTGGTAACAAAGCCCAGATACAAAGGTGGGTCAGGACCAGTGGACATATCAGTGTGTGTGGGGAGGGGATGCATACTGTCTCCCTGGTTACCAAGGAGTGTGGGCCCTGCCCTTAGGGAGCCGTTTTGGCGCCAATCCCAATCAAGGTGTAATAGGCTGGTTTAAATGTCTACTAGGGTAAATTGTAACTCAATTGGTCACCTAGCATCACTGTGGAGTTTCCTGTGTTTGTTACAATCTCATTGCCACCTGTGCGTGGCCAGGCCTGACCGCATGGCCTTTGCCCTTAAAAGCTAGTCTGTAGGGGCGCCTGGGTGGCTCAGTGGGCTAAAGCCTCTGCCTTCGGCTCAGGTCATGGTCCCAGGGTCGTGGGATCGAGCCCCACATCGGGCTCTCTGCTCAGCAGGGAGCCTGCTTCCTCCTCTCTCTCTGCCTGCCTCTCTGCCTGCCTCTCTGCCTGCCTCTCTGCCTGCCTCTCTGCCTGCCTCTCTGCCTGCCTCTCTGCCTGCCTCTCTGCCT
>NC_081561.1:13284746-13292461 GCF_022355385.1 Mustela nigripes | reverse complement strand
AGATTCTTGATGCTTGGCGTGAAATAAAGCTTATGCTTGGGCGCCTGGGTGGCTCAGTGGGTTAAGCCGCTGCCTTCAGCTCAGGTCATGATCTCAGGGTCCTGGGATCGAGTCCCGCATCGGGCTCTCTGCTCAGCAGGGAGCCTGCTTCCCTCTCTCTCTCTCTGCCTGCCTCTCCATCTACTTGTGATTTCTCTCTGTCAAATAAATAAATAAAATCTTTAAAAAAAAAAAAAAAAAAAAAAGCTTATGCTTGACCTTCGCTTTGTATCAGTCTCGCTCCTTTAATCATGGACCCATTATTGGGGCATAACCTATAGGGGGTCTGTCCGGGATTAAATGACGAGAACTGAGCCAGCATCCGAATTTCTGGGAAAAGCCTCGAGGTAAGATCTCACAGATTTTACTCTGTGGGATCCGCCGATCTCCAGGTGCTCTGTGAGATCGATTGTTCTGTCTGGGTGGAGCTCCAAGTATAGCCCACCGGGGTGAAGCCGGACGCGGCCATGCTCCCCAGGGCTGGAGAGGATGCGCGGACGCCCCTTCCCCCCACTGGTAGATCGCCAGGGGGTTCGAGTCCCCCTAGACAGTCACCTAAGCGGTCAGGGGGTTCGAGTCCCCCTGGACGGCCAGAAGATCAAAAAGTCCCCACCGGTGGCAGGTTCTGGGTAAGATCTGCTGGGCCTGCGGTTGTCTTTGTCTTGTCTTTTTGTTGTCTGCGGTGCTGTTTGTTGTGTTTGAAGGAATGGGGCAAACAGTAAGGGAACTCTGACTTTCAAATGGCTATAACTGGAGCCAACGGGGGTTGGTCTAACTCGAGACAGACTTTAAGGAATATTCCCAAGCAGCTGCCCAAACAACTTTGTTTCGGGGACATTCCTTGCCCTCTCTGGCCCGACGGAGACTGCCTAGCCCCTCCCCCTTGCTGGCGGGAAAGCATGGTGTGTGCTCCTCTCTTGGAGCTGATGAGCCCTAGAACTGGGAACCCTTTCTCTGCCTTCTGGTGGCACTTTGTTCTGTTCTTCACTGTCAGGAAACAGGAAGAGCGCCCCTGGACCTAACACCCCCACTCTGGATCTTCCCACCTGGGTCTCAGGTAAACATTCGAAGTGGATTGGGCCCAGGTGGAACATAAATCAGTATTTGAACTAAGTTAAGCTTGTTGGGTTAATTAGGAGAAACATGTCTTTTGAGTTAACAGTAGTAAATGTGAAGCTTCAGAGTTTTTACTTAGGGTCAAAAAATCTGTGTTGAAATCTGTTAGCAAAGAGATGACCAAACTGATGGTTGTCTGTCTCAGAGTTTCAATGGGTAATTGTTAAAGTAGCTTTCAAAGTCTTTGCTAACCTGAAACTTCAATCAAATGGGATAAAATGCTAGAGTGCTGGTTGCTGGAACTAGGTTTGTGCTTTTGAAATCTGTTGGTAAACAGGTTTTGTTCTTAACTAATTGATAAATTTGCCATCTAAAGAATTCTGTTGTAACAGTTCACAATTGGTTTATAGTTAATCTTCAGTAGAGGTTAAGGTATTTCTAAGAGTACAAAATTCTGCTAAGTGTAATTAAGACTGATGGAAATAAGGGAAACAACTCTGTAGAAAAGTAGGAAACAGGTAAAAAGGAGAGAAAAAATATCAGATGCCTGATCCTGTTTGAATAAGAAAGAAAAACAGGCCTGGGGCCACTGTTTGAGCTAGATCCATTCCTACAGAATGGAAGGGGAGACCTGCTGGGGGGAGATGTCCAACCTGTTTGAATCTGGAGTGCTGGACTGTGTGAATGTGTCTGTGTGGCTCCACCGCTTCGGCTACGGAGTCTGAGTGGGCTGCACCCTGAGTCTCACGGGGCATATGGCATATGTCATATGGCATAATGGTCATCGACTCCATGGAGTAGCCTGGTCCGGGGTTTATACGGACAGACCTTAGCTAAGATGCTCCTAAGTTCCCGCGAGGGACGCGAGCAGGACAGCATCCGAAAGATCCCCCTCCCTTTGTCTGCGACTTCATTCATAGTGGGAGGGAAACCCAGAAAACTCCTATCTTAAGGATGCACGCGTAAAAATAAAAAAAGGAAAGACACTGGTATAGAAAAGCTGGTTTTCTCTCTGTTCAAGAGGGCAAAGTTTTCTTTGGTTAATTGAAACGTAAATGGTTTTCTCTTTGCCTGCCCAGAGTGGTAAATGAGATCTCTTTGGCTCATAAGGCTTCCTTGATATGCTAAGTTACTGATAAACTTTGGGTTGCGTTTGGGTAAATGCTGTAATTATTCTAGAGGTTCTATACATTTCCTAAAATTTTAATGTCTTGATAAGGGTCATCACTTGATATTTAACTATATCTGTTCTGAGTTTTTTTTTTCATTTGTAATTGTTTTAGTTCTCTTACAAGATGAACTCCGCCTTAAAGAAAATTCATATGGGAAGACTTTGATATGTTAAAATCTGGGAACTGAAATGAGTAAAGATTTACAGAAGTAAGGGCTTTGTTCAGACTAAACCAGAATTAGTAACATGGGACTAGACAAACTGAAAGGTTGTAATGTTGTGTCTCTTCATGTTTTAGAAACATTACTAGTTCTGTAATGTTTGCTCCTCTAGACTAGGGAAACTTTTTCTTAAGTTACCTGTAACTTATAGAGATGTAAAGGTGTTCATTTGTAAACGAATCAAGGCATTCAACTTTTCTCTCTGTCCAAACCCTCTGAAACCAAAAGGGCTCAATACGTTTTTCCTTGGCAATCAGTCATTTGCATAGGTTCAATAAGAATCTGTTCTTCTTGTAACAGGACAGCATCGGACACTGGTTATTTTACCAAGGCGTTGACTGGAACGTCATATTTGAAAAGACTCAGATATGGCCAGCTTAAAGGAACTAAGGTTGACTTTGTAAAACCTGGAGCTGTAAAGCCCTTTGGAACTGTTGGCCTGATACCTTGCTTACAGAATTCCCAGCAGCCTCACCAGGTGAGTAAAGAATGTCACTCCCTGGTAGGAGCAGCGGCCTCAAGATACCTTGGGCACCTCAGGAGTTCGCCCAAATCTGACAGGTATTGCAGGCCTGTCTGATGGCAAGTACATGGCTTGGCTTCTGGCCCGGAGAGGCTACTAAAAGTTCAACCTAGAGATTCCTTATAAAAAGTTACAGCAAAGCAGATTCTGAAAGATCTATATGATTACTTACTGTTCTTGCTGAGCTTATGTAAACAATTAGGCCAAGTTTGTTAAAACTGGATTTGTTTTTCAAACGAGTTAGTCCTGATTTGGCTATCTCTGGAAATGGTTATTTTAGAGAGAAAAATTATGTTTTAATAACATGACTTTATGGGTGTTAAATTCTAGATTAGATTGTTATTAAATGTTCGTTTACCTAAGCTAGACAACTTAAGGTAAACTTCAGAGAAGTTGGATGATAACTCGTGTGGGCGATCTTGCCTTTGCCAGTCAGTCAGCCCCAGATATAGGGGAGAAGCTTCAGAAAATTGAGGAATTTGCAAAGAAGAATCTGACTTGAGTTAGTGGGAATAGTAGAAATAGCTGCTGAGGACTATGGGTCTTGCTTGCAGGGGATGAGAGCTCTCTAACAGACTCTGCAGGAAAAAGGTATTGGATGTCAGCAATGAAAACACAGCTTTGTAAGAGCCACACCACTTACTTAGGCTTTGGTCTCCATGAGGGAGTTTCTTGGGCCGTTGGGCTACTGCAGGCTGTGGATACTGCAGTTGGTGGAGATGGCATGACCTCTATGAACTGACTAAGGGAAAACTCACTATGGTAGAGTGGACTAAATTAGATTATAAAGGAGACTGGACTAAGACTAGAAGAAAATTAGTAAGCTAAATACATCAGGGCACTTATTTGGGGACACGCAAGTTTAAAGAGCTTATGGGCAAGCAGTTCTAGGTTTCTAAATTAGGGCATATGGCTCAAGATATGGTGGATAGATGTGTTCAATGCCAGGCGGTAAATGCGGAAAGAACTAGAATGGGAAGAGGGAAAAGAGAAAGCGGTTGCTATAGCAGAAATGACTGCTCAGTCCGTACTCCAGTCACTGCAAGCATTACAGTCTGTCTCAAAAGAGCCCATACAGGGATCTGGACTGCCCACACTGGGACAGAATCAGAGGTGGAGCCACATCCTCGCCAACTCAGGGACTTAGTTTGGATGCGCTGCTGCCAAGCAGGAGGCTTGGAGCCTCGCTGGAAGGGACCGTTTACTGTCATCCTGACCACCCCCATGGCAATAAAAGTAGACAGCGGCAGGACCTGAATTCATGTGGGTCACGTCAAACGAGCCGAGGATGAGGACGCCCCCCAGAGGTGGATGCCGCAGCCAATCGACCCTGCCAATCATGGACTAAACGTTTACTAAGACTCAAAAAAAAAAAATGAGTTCATTTCATTCATTGTTGGCCTTGTTGTTAAGATATAGGCAGGAGGTAGGGTGCCTGCATGGCTCAGTTGGTTAAGATATAGGCAGGAGGTATAAGCAATTATGAATAAAAAGGGGGGGGCTTAACCTACTGTTTCTGATAAAAGGAGGAGGGGGGCTCTGTATAACCTTAGTAGAGAAATACTGTTTTTGGGTAAATTACACTGGAGTCATTAAAACAGTCTAGCAGCCATTAAAAGGAGGGTATAGAACTAGCTAAAAAGTCAAAGATTTGACTAGTCTCCAAAGAAAAGAGGGGAATGTAAGGACTTATTTAGAAACTGTCCCTGCTCCCCATCCCCCAGGAGATTTACTTGGAGACAAGTCCCAGAAACCAGCTTCTGGTAACAAAGCCCAGATACAAAGGTGGGTCAGGACCAGTGGAGATATCAGTGTGTGTGTGTGGGGGGGGGATGCATACTGTCTCCCTGGTTACCAAGGAGTGTGGGCCCCGCCCTTAGGGGCCCATTTAATACCTAGGAAGAAACTTAACTAAGGAGATAAAAGATCTATACTCCAAAAACTACAAAATATGGATGAAAGAAATTGAACCTGATACAAATGAATGGAAAGGTATTCTGTAATAATGGATTGAAAGAAACAGTATTGTTAAAATGTCCATGGTACCCAAAGAAATCTACAGATTCAATGCAATCCCTATCAAAATACCAATGTTTTTCACAAAAATAAAACAGATAATCCAAAAATTTTCATGGAACCACAAAAGACCTCAAATAACGAATGCAATTTTGAAAAGGAAGAAAACAACTGGAAATATTACAATCCCAGATTTCAAGATATATTGCAAAACTACAGTAATCCACACAGTGTGGTACTAGAACAAAAACAGACATGTGAATCAACAGAACAGAATGGAGGGTTCAGAAATAAACTCAGGCTTGTATGGTCAATTAGTCTTTGACAAAGGAGAAAAGAATATACAATGGAAAAAAGACAGTGTCTTCCCAACAGGTGTTGGGAAAACTGGACAGATACATGCAAAAGAATGAAACTGGACCGCTCTCTAACACCAAACCTAAAAATAAAATCAAATGGATTGAAGATCTAATTGTGAGTCCCAATCAAGGTGTAATAGGCTGGTTCAAATGTCTACTAGGGTAAATTGTACCTCAATTGGTCACCTAGCATCACTGTGGAGTTTCCTGTGTGTGTTACAATCTCATTGGCCACCTGTGCGTGGCCAGGCCCAACCGCATGGCCTTTGCCCTTAAAAGCTAGCCTGTGAAACAGAGAAGGGTTGCCCTCTTGGAAGAGGTGCGGCCCCGAACATTCGGTTAGATTCTTGATGCTTGGCGCGAAATAAAGCTTATGCTTGACCTTCGCTTTGTATCAGTCTCGCTCCTTTAATCACAGACGCATTCTTGGGACATAACAGTTATCTCTGGGTTTTCATACATGCCCTTTATTAAGTTGAAGTATGTTCCCTCTAAATCTACTTTGTTGGGACATTTTAACATGAATGCATGCTGTATTTTGTCAAATGTTTTTTCTGCCTCTATTGAGCTGATCATATGATATTAAACTTTTCTCATTAATGTGCTGTAGCATGTGGATTGATTCGTAAATATTGAGTGATCTTTGCATCCCTGCAAAGGGATGATCATAATCCCACCTGATCACAGCAAATGATTTTTTAATGTATTGTTGAATTCAGTTTGCTAATATTTTGTTGAGGATTTTTGCATTCATTAGAGATGTTGCCTATGGTTTTTTTTTTTTTTTAAGATTTTATTTATTTATTTGAGAGAGCAAGAGAAAGCCCAAGTAGGGGGAGTGGTCAAGGAAGAGGGAAGAGCAGACTCCCCCAGAGCACGGAGCCCAACACAGGGCTCAATCCCAGGACCCTGGGATCACGACCTGAGCTGAAGGCAAACCCTTAACTGACTGAGCTACCCAGCTGTCTGTCTAGTTTTCTTTTCTTTTTCATTTATTTATTTATTTATTCATTTATTTATTTGACAGAGAGAGATCACAAGTAGGCAGAGAGGCAGGCAGAGAGAGAGGAAGGGAAGCAGGCTCCCTGCTGAGCAGAGAGCCCAATGTGGAGCTCCATCCCAGGACCCTGAGATCACGACCTGAGCTGAAGGCAGAGGCTTAATCCACTGAGCCACCCAGGTGCCCCTCTTTTCTTAATGTCTTTAACTGATTTAGCCTTTACTTATTTGAGTCCTCTTTTTTTTTTTTTTTGGATGAGTCTAGCTAATTCAATTTTGTTTATCTTTTCAAAGAATGAGTTCCTGGTTTCATTCATCCGTTCTATTGGGTTTGGTTTTTTTGTTTTTGCTTTTTTCAGTCTCTATTCCATTAATTTTTGCTCTAATCTTTATTAAAGATTAAAGATGTCCACTCTCACTTCTTTTATACAACATAACACTAAAAGTTCTAGCTTCAGCAGTCAGACAAGAAAAAGAAATAAAAGGCACCCAAATTAGTAAGGAGAAGTTAAACTTTCACTATTTGCAGATGACAGGATCTCATATCTAGAAAACTCTATAGACTCACCAAAATACTACTAGAACTGATAAATAAATTCAGTAAAGTTACAGGATATAAAATTAGTATACAGAAATCTGTTGCATTTCTATATACAAACAATGAAGTAGCAGAAAGAGAGATGAAGAACATAATCCCATTTACAACTGCACCAAAGAAATTTAAATACCTAGGAAGAAACTTAACTAAGGAGATAAAAGATCTATACTCCAAAAACTACAAAATATGGATGAAAGAAATTGAACCTGATACAAATGAATGGAAAGGTATTCTGTAATAATGGATTGAAAGAAACAGTATTGTTAAGATGTCCATGGTACCCAAAGAAATCTACAGATTTAATGCAATCCCTATCAAAATACCAATGTTTTTCACAAAAATAAAACAGATAATCCAAAAATTTTCATGGAACCACAAAAGACCTCAAATAACGAATGCAATTTTGAAAAGGAAGAAAACAACTGGAAATATTACAATCCCAGATTTCAAGATATATTGCAAAACTACAGTAATCCACACAGTGTGGTACTAGAACAAAAACAGACATGTGAATCAACAGAACAGAATGGAGGGTTCAGAAATAAACTCAGGCTTGTATGGTCAATTAGTCTTTGACAAAGGAGAAAAGAATATACAATGGAAAAAAGACAGTGTCTTCCCAACAGGTGTTGGGAAAACTGGACAGATACATGCAAAAGAATGAAACTGGACCGCTCTCTAACACCAAACCTAAAAATAAAATCAAATGGATTGAAGATCTAATTGTGAGTCC
>NC_081561.1:13239383-13284736 GCF_022355385.1 Mustela nigripes | reverse complement strand
TAAAACCATAAAATCCCAGAAGAAAACATATGCAGTAATTTCTTTGACATCAGCCATAGAAACATGTTTCTAGATATGTGTCCTCAGACGAGGGAAATAAAAGCAAAATTAAACTGTTGAACTATACCAAAACAAAAAGCTTTGAATAGTGAAGGACACAATCTATGAGGCAACAAGGCAAGGTACCTGGGTGGCTCAGTCAGTTAAGTATCTGCCTTCAGCTCAGGTCATGATCCCAGGTCCTGGGATCAAGTCCTGCATCTGGCTCCCTGCTTAGAGGGGAGTCTGCTTCTCCTCTGCCCCTCCTCTCCACCACTCAGGGTCACGCTCTCCCTCTTTCTCAAAAATAGATAAATAAAATCTTAAAAAACAAACAAAAACCTAAAAGACAGCTTATGGAATAGGAGAAGATATTTGCAAATGATATATCCAATTAGGGGTTAATATCCAAGATATATAAAGAACTTATACAACTTAACACCAAAAACCCACAAATAATCCAATTAAAAATTGAAGAGAAGACCTCAATAGACATTTTTCCGAAGAAGACATACAGATGACCAACAGACACATGAAAATGGGTGCCTGGGTGGCTCAGTGGGTTAAGCCGCTGCCTTCGGCTCAGGTCATGATCTCAGGGTCCTGGGATCGAGTCCCGCATCAGGCTCTCTGCTCAGCAGGGAGCCTGCTTCCCTCTCTCTCTCTCTCTGCCTGCCTCTCCATCTACTTGTGATTTCTCTCTGTCAAATATAAATAAATAAAATCTTTAAAAAAAAAAATATGCTCTATGTCACTAATCACTTGGGAAATCCAAATGAAAACCACAATGCAATATCACTTTACACCTGTCAGACTGGTAATATCAAAAAGAACAGATAAGAGCTGGCGAGAATGTGGAGAAAAAGAAAGGCTTGTGTACTGTTGGTGGGAATACAAATTGTTGTAGCCACTGTGGAAAACAGTATAGAGGTTCCTCATGAAATTAAAAATAGAAATACCACACGACCCAATAATTTCAATGCTAGGTATTTACCCAGAGAAAAGGAGAATATTAATTCAAAAAGATATATATTCACCCCTATGTTTATTGCAGCATTATTTACAATAGCCAAGATATGGAAACAATTCAAGTATCCATCAGTAGAGGGAAAAAGAAGAGACAGGGTGTGTGTGTGTTGTGTGTATACATATACACACAATGGAATATTACTCAGCCAGAAAAAATGAAATCTTGCCATTTTGTGACAACATGGATAGGGTATAATGCTAGGTGAAATATGTCATTCAGAGAAAGATGAATACCACATGATTTCACACATATGTGAATTGTAAGAAACAAAACAAATGAGCAAACAAAGGAACAAAAAATCAGATTGTTAAATATGGAGAACAAACTAATGGCCATTGGAGGGGAGGTGGAGGGAATGGGCGAGACAGGTGATGCGGATTAAGGAGGGCACTTGTGATGAGCACTGGTTGTTGTATGGAAGTGTTGAACCACTATGTTGTACACCTGAAACTAATATAACACCATAAATAATTATACTTCAATAATAAACAAAAACAATAAAGGATAACAACATTCCATTTTCACTTTTGGAAATCTAGGCTTACAAACACCTAAATCCAAAAATAATTTTGCTCAATGATGTTCATTACACTATTCGTAATCATAAAGGAAGGAAGTTGCATATGGCCCACAACCATAAGAAATTGGAAGTCACCCAAATGTTTAATGATAGGTGAGAAATTGTGAGAGAGCAACCCAAAACATCGGACAATTAAAATGTTAGGGTTTTAACATGGAAGAGGTCATGGTCAATATTAAGTGAAAAACGTGGAATACGCCTAGTTCTACCACTTGCTAACTCTGTGGCTAATAAGAAACTCCGTTTCTCATCTTTAAAATGGGAAGTACCATAGGATCTCCCTCATCAGGGTGTTGGATCATTAGGTGGAATTATGCATGCACATTGCAATGTGTCTGGCCAACAGCAATTGTTCAACGAATGACAGCTTTTTGGGACACCTGGGTGGCTTGGTTGGTTGATCTCAGCTCAGGTCTTGATTTCAGGGTCATGAGTTTGAGCCCTGCACGGGGTTCCAAATTGGGCGTGGAGCCTACTTGAATAGACAAATAAACAAACAAACAAATAATTAAATTAAAGGTCCCAGGGCGCCTGGGTGGCTCAGTGGGTTAAGCCACTGCCTTCGGCTCAGGTCATGATCTCGGGGTCCTGGGATCAAGTCCCGCATGGGGCTCTCTGCTCAGCAGGGGGCCTGCTTCCCTTCCTCTCTCTCTGCCTGCCTCTCTGCCTGCTTGTGATCTCTCTCTGTCAAATAAATAAATAAAATCTTTAAAAAAAAAATAAATAAATAAATAAATTAAAGGTCCCTCCTCTCACTGCCCCGAATGTCTCTACTACCTTTAGGATGCATGATGGGATCAGAGTGTTTTTTCTTTTTTATAATTCGGTTTGGTTTATAATACTTTCCAAAGATGAGAAAACTAGATTCGGTTACTAAAGTTGAGATGGAAATGGGAAACATTAATCGGCACTAAATTCAGTGACTTCACTGTACCCACAAGTGATGAACGGTCATGGCCAAGGGAGAGGTTGCCAGCCCCCCACCACCCCCGCCCCTCACCCACTCAGGTTTATAATCTAGGCCAGGTGAGGCCATCGCTGACCCTCACAGGGACTTTTCCGGGGCTCATGAAGCTGTCCGCATGGCCTCTCTTAGGCTCCACGCACTCCTTCCTCCAGCAAGCCCCAAACTGCAAAGACAGATTTCCCAGAAAAAGCAAGTTTTTATATAACCAACAGCCTGATTCATCTTGCTTGACTTAATGAATGCCTGAACGGATTTTTATTTTTAAATTCTCCAAAACACCCCTTAATCTCTACCCCTGAGTCAGCAGTGAATGGTTAAAAAAAAAAAAAAAAAAAAAGTTTTTAGATTCCATCTTCTAAAAATGAATAAAATAAAGAGAAAACAAAAACCAAAACCCACCAGTAGTTGTTTTCCTCAGGGACATCAAGGTGTACAGACTGAGTAGGTAACAGCCCACGTTCGCTCTGTTGGCACACACACCAACGTGTGTGAGACACGGGGTCCGCCAGGAGGAAAGGAAACGGGAGGGGGGCCAGTGGTTGCCGAAGAGGAACGATGACCCCTGAATTCTAATATTCTGGTATTCATTTCAAGGACAACTGTGAATAGGGCTTGGGATAAGTATCCTCAAGTGACCTCCCACAGATTCATACACATCTCGTAACCAGCAAACACTCAGAACCTTCTCCAACCCTTTTGCTTCCTTCCTCCCCTGTTCTCTTGAACACTGATTAACAGCCACGTCATACTATCCCCACCTTCTGCTGCCTGCTCCCCTCCCGTCCCTGGGTCTGCAAAGAGAGAGGCTCTTCATGAAAGCCCAGCTGTCTGCGGCTCACATCCCTCCCCACGCAGCCAGGAAGGTGGAAACCCCAGCCCGAGAGAGCCGGCCAAGTGCCCCCCTCCAGCCCGCACCCCAGCTCTCAGGGCTGCCTCCCGAGGCTGGAGCTGAACGTGGACTTAACCAAGAAAGGGCTCGAGGGGCATATGCAGGCGGGTCCTCATGTCCCTGAACCTAACAGAAATGCTGTCTTCTCTTGGCCAGCACTTTCTTGGGTTGCTTATTACGAATAAAAGAAAACAAAGAAGATAGAACATTGGAGTCTTTCACATGACTGCAGAAAATAGATCCTGCTGAGATTTGAAAAATAAATGAATGTGCCCCACACTGGGTACACAATGTCAGGCAAGAGTCTGGAGCTTTCTTCTCTGGACAAGCTGGAAAGAAAATGCTTTGCTCTAGAGCAAGTTTTCTCAACCTTGGCGCTACTGACGTTTTGGACCAGATAATTCTTTGTGGTGGGAAGACTGTCCTTGGGCATTACAGGATGTCTAATAGCATCCCTGGCCTCCACCCACCCCTGGAGTTGTAACAACCATAAATGTCTCTAGGCATTGCCAAATATCCCCCTGGGTACCTCCAACTTACCAGATAAAATATAGGATGCCCAGTTAAATGTGAAGTTCAGATAAATAATGTAACATTTGAAACATACTCATGCTGACAAATTATTCATTGCTTATCAGAAAGTCACATTTAAAAAATATTTTATTTCCTTATTTGAGAGAGACAGAGATAGTGAGAGAGAGCATGAATGGGAAAGAGAGGGAGAAGCAGACTCCCCACGGAGCAGAGAGCCTGATATGGGGCTCCATCCCAGGACCCTGGGATCATGACCTAGGCTGAAGGTAGATGCTCAAATGACTGAGCCACCCAGGCACCCCAGAAAGTCACATTAACTGGGCATCCTGTATATTTATCTGCTAAGTGTTGGCAAGCTTATCTGGGGAACAAACTCACTCCCAGCTGAGAACCACTGCCTTAAAGATGTCAGGACCCCGAGGATGGTCTTGAGGCTTGGGGTTGTTGTCAAGGGGATTGATTGCCTGAATGGTCCCAGAGCCTGGGAATGGACTAATCTGACTGCTGACCCCTCCCTCTGATACCCACCCCTAGACACCCTGGCTCTAAGGCAGAGCTCTTATAGAAGGTTTCCTTCCTAGAGGAATAGAATGAGGCTACAGACTGCACCACCCCATACTGGTAATAGGTGTTCTGCAAAGGAAGGACCAGCTGTATGACCAATGATCCTTGCATGAGGCCTGCCCCACCATCAGCCTCCCCCAGTGGGTTCCTGTTTCCCACCAGCTTTTTTTTTTTTTTTTTTTTTAACACCTTACCCTTAGATAAAAATGGATCATTAATGATTTTGGAGGAAAACTTCCCATATGATGGAAAGAAACTATAACCTACCCTGATGGTCTCCTTTTCTTTCTTTGACTAGAAACCTGAATTTATTCAAGATAGTAAGTAGCATGCCTGGTTCTAGATGATGAATTATCAGTGGTCCAAGCCAATGATGAGAATCCTGTTCTCTTTGGGGAACCAAATGACCCGGTATAGGGAAGTCTCCTAGGGGTTTCTGGAAAAGTTTTGCTTTGTTGACATGGAATTACCTATTTTATCCTCTTCTTCTTGCTGTGAATGCAGATGTGATGCTTGGAGTTACAGCAACAATCTATGGTCATGAGGGAAAGGCCAAAAGAATTGGAGAAATACCCATCCTAACTAATGCCCAGCAACCACTTATCACCATATTTCTTGTTATCTGAGAAAAATAAACCGCTTTTTACTTATTTTCTTGTTGTTGTTTATAGCTGAAGGCATTCCTGATACAGAGACCAAAATCAATAATTCAGGAAAGAGAAAGACAAACAAAAAACTCACAAATCACTCAAATCTATTTCACATTCTTAGACAAATTGAGTACTGAATAATTATTCCTCCCAAAGAAAATATGTTTATTAGTTTCTTATTTATCTTTGCAGTGTTCCTATGAATGAAGACAAATATAATAGATATTTTTATTCTACTAAACATAGCATACTGTAGACATCCAATCAAATAATATTCTATATACACTGTTCTTTTCATGTCTTAACAGTATAGCCTAGAGATAGATGCCTTCCCATCAGTAGGGTTCCTCCACATTCCTTTTTATAGATGCATACTATCCCATCGAATAAATGTATCTTCATTTATTGAACTAGTACTTAACTGCTAAATACATGGGTAGTTTATAATCTGTAAATTTTAAAAATTAAGCTACAATCAATAAACTTGTACATGTGTTCTTGCATACTTACATAGTAGGTTGTCTGGGAGCTATTCCCAGGAGAGTGACCACTGTGTCCAAGGGAAAATAGGTCTGTAATTTTGGTAACTACTGCCAGATTTCCCTTAGTAAGGGGTTGTACTGTCGGAGGCAGGCCCCTGGCCAGGGCGGCCTCCGCCATTAAAAGATGGCGCCTGGCTAGTTGCCAGGTTAGGATTGCCTCGTGAGACTCTGCGGAACGCCCAAAGAGGAAGTAAACAGCATTGGTTGCTAGCGAAGTTGTTCGTTTAGGTGCACAGCCTGATTCGCTCCCTCCTGTACCCTGCTCGCTGATTGGTCATGTAAGCATATATAAGTGTGTAGACTTGCGGAAATAAAGAGAGAGAAGATGCATCCGAACCGGGGCTTCTTGTTGTCCTTGCGGGTCGAGGGCGATATTGTATGAATTTGCACCAATAAGATATGGGAGTCCCTGTTTCTTCTGAGCCTTCCCAACAAAGTATGATAATAGCAAATTTTTAGGTTTTTTTTTTTTTTTTTTTTATGGGGGGGGATAATCTGTTAGATGAAGAATGGCATCCTGGTACAGTTCCCATTGATATCTTTCTTATTAGACTGAAGTTGTTTCTATTTCCATATGTTTAAGGGCTATTTACAGTTTTTTCTTCCATAAACTCCCTGTCTCCTTTGCCCTTTGTTTTGACTTCTAGAAGCAATATATATATATATTTATAGATAGATAAGTATCTAGATATCTATCTCTATATATCTGTATATCGATAAATTATCTATGTTTTAGGGAGATTAGCCCTTTGTGGTATAATTTACAAATATTTTCCTACTCTGTCTTTCAATTTTGCATTTGATGTTTTTGCCACTTGGACATTTTTGGTATTGATGTAGTTGACGTTATCAATCTTTTCTGTGATGACTTGTGAATTTTGAATCATAATTAGAAAGGCCTTGTCTGTATCTTGGTTATAAGGGAATTCACCCCTGTTTCCTCTATTAGATATTCATATATTAAACAGGTTAATTCCTTACATGGAGATTTTTTTTTTTTTAAGATTTATTTATTTATTTGACACAGAGAGAGAGAGAGATCACAAGCAGGCAGAGGCAGGCAGAGAGAGAGAGGGAAGCAGGCTCCCCACTGAGCAGAGAGCCTGACGTGGGGCTCAATCCCAGGACCCTGAGATCATGACCTGAGCTGAAGGCAGAGGCCTAACCCACTGAGCCACCCAGGCGCCCCTACATGGAGATCTTTGATTCATTTTGAGTTTATCCTGATGTACGGTATGAAGTATGGATCCAAATCTAGTTTATTCCAAATGGATACCCGGTCACTGCAATATCTTTTACTAAAAAGTTCATCTTTACTCCACTGATTGGAGATGGTACTTCTATATTTCTGGACTTTCTATTCTGCTCCAAGGATCCCTGTGACTTTTCATGCATAATACCACACCGTTTTCATTACTAAGCCTTTGTTACTGTGTTAATATATGATAGGCCTTTGGTCTCTCTCAATGTACTTCCTCTTAGAATTTTTATGGCCTTTCTTGTTTATTTTCCCATATAAACATCAAAACCAGCTTGCGTACTTTCAGAGAAAATTTTTTGCTATGTTTACTAAAAGAGCATTTGAAAGACCTTAAATATGTTGACTGAAATAAATTTGGTCATGATGTTGGAAAACAGTCAAAGACATCCTCAGGGAAAAAGAAAATAGAAAATGGAAGAGTAAGGAAAAAAATTATCTGAAGGCTCAATTCAGGAGGTCAGATAAAGTAGTAGAAGTCCCACAAAATGAACACAGGGAAAATGGAGGGAAGTAATTAATAAGAAAATCATTTTTAAATGTTTGAGGTGACTCTCCTGACTCAAACGGCCCAGGATATTCCAATGCACTCAGAGGAGAAAGAAGGTTCCAATTAAATAAATGACACTGAGAATGGCAGGGGGCTTCTTGACATTTCCGTAGGATTCTCAAAGAGTCAGAACCACCCAGGATTCCTGAGCAGTGCCCAGAGTTCTGAGGGGTCATTATTTTCCCATTAACTTCTATGCACAGGCAAACCATGAGCTCAGTTCGTGTAGTAAACGATTGGTTCACCCTATTAGTGACATTTTGTGTATTTAAGGACTCAGAAAATTTACATCCTATGCACCTCCAGAGGCTACTGGAGGGTGTGCCTCATCAAAATAAGGAAGTACACACCAAAAAAAGGTGACGGTTGGGGTGATTGGTGGTGACAGCAGGCCACACTGTTCTTGACCTTGGCAGACACTCAAATTGCCTTGGAAAACAAATCAATCAGATGCTTATATCCTTCAACCTCTTCACCGCTCCACCCCCCCCCCAATTCTGATTTAATTTTTCTGAGGTAGATCCCAGCAAGTAGTATTTTCTTTAAGATTTTGTTTTTTAGAGAGAGAGCACAAGCAGTGGAAGGGAAGGGGCAGAGAGAGAGGGAGAAGCAGACTCCCCACGGAACAGAGAGCCCGGTGTGGGGCTCGATCCCAGGACCCTGGGATCATGACCTGACCCGCAAAGGCAGATGCTTAACTGACCAAGCCATCCAGGTGCCCCACAAGTAGTATTTTTTTAAGGTTTCCCAGGTGATTCTATTTTGCCACAAAGGGGAGAGACACCAAATTATGAAGAAAAACTTAACGTCATTATGGTTCTAACAAGCATTTGCTGCCTTTCATTGTGGGTTGTTTTGTTTTGTTTTTCCTAGCCAGATTGGCAGGTCAGAACTTTCAACCATAGGCAAGTTCCAGGTGTAGTAGAAAGCATTTGTTTATCAGTTTCTAGCTTTAAATGATTAAGACTCAAAGGGGAAATTGAGTTTTGGAGTTCTTCCATATGCCAGGGGTGGGAGGAAACCAAAAGAAGAAGATGTCATGATCCAGTGGTTGCAAATTCGTAAATTTTGCAAGAAAGTGGGGATGACTTAATGCTCCTCTTTGGAAGGAGGCTTGGACCTAGCGGGGAACACCCCCACCGCCATGCCCATGGTGGTGAAGAGGGCCGTAACTCATGTCTTGCTAGAAGTTGTCTCCCAAAGAAACATAAGTACATTGCTCATGGGTTGTAGGTAATTGGGATTAACTGGTTTTTTCCTGGGGAGGCTGACCCAGAGATTTCCTCTGCCCTCTCCCCCTCCATTCAGCTATGGATCAAGGCATTGGTTTCTGGAACCTAATTCACAGAGAGCCTGGATAACCTCTCTAAAGGCCAGAGTTGGCTTTTTGTTGGTTTGTTTTTATTTTGCCAGTGAATGGGTGTGGGGCCCTGCCCGCTCCAAGCCATGTCTCTGGTGAACACTTTTCCACTCTCTGAAAAGTGGCATAACGGGTGACATTTTGGTTATCCTGGAGGACCACAGTCATTCCAGGCTGGGTCTCCTAGAGGAGCCCTCCAGCCACTCAGGCACGCAGCACCCCTGTGGTTAGAACTGACTAGAATAAATTGGGGGAGACTGTTACTTTCTTTTAAAATTATCCTAAGGAATTTGGACTTTAGACTTTCATTTATAAGGGCAGAAATATTAGATTAATTCCTTTGAACTTGAACTTAAAAATTCTGGAGTTCAACCTCTCTAGATTTTCCTCTTTGAGTTTTAAATCCACAGTGAACACCATGACGGAGGGATGTGTTGTTGGTGTTTTTTATTATCATTATGATGTTAGTTAAGCTCATTCCAGGACCCCTGGTAGGCTACACTGGACAACACAACTGGTGGGATGGGAAATTGCACGGGGGTGGGTTTTTAGCATTTTAGTACTTCAGTTCATTGGGACAGGGATGGATCTGGATTTTGTGAGGCCTGATGCTAATACAGTGTGGGGGACCCTCTTTTTTTTTTTTTTGTAATTTCTTTTGAGAGAGAGAGAACAAGCAGGGGGAGGGGTAGAGAGAGAGAGAGAATCTCAAGCAGACTCCATGCTGAGCACAGAGCCTGATGTGGGGGTTTGGTCCCACAATTCTGAGATCACGAACTGAGCCAAAAACCAAGAGTTGGGTGCTCAACTGACTGAGCCACCCAGGCGCCCCGTGGGGGACTCTCTTAAGAAAAAGAACAAAACTATGAATACAAAATTAAATATGAAAGCAAATATTTAGACCAAGTAAAGAAATCACAACAAATTATAATTCTATAAAGCTGATGGGGTGGGGCGGGTGGCTCCTGGGTGGCTCAGTTCGTTAAGCATCTGCCTTCGGCTCATCTGCCCAGGGTGCTGGGATCAAGCTCCAGGTTGGGCTCCCTGCTCAGCGAGGAGTCTGCTTGTCCTTCTTCCTGTGCCCCTCACGCCTGCTTGTGCTCTCTCACTCACACTCTTTTTCTCTCAAATAAACAAATAAAATTAAAAAAAAATAAAGCTGAGGGGTGCCTGGGTTGGGGCCTCTGCCTTTGGCTCAGGTCATGATCCCAGGGTCCTGGGATGGAGCCCCGCATCGGGCTCTCTGCTCAGCAGGGAGCCTGCTTCCCCCTCTCTCTCTGCCTGCCTCTCTGCCTACTTGTGATCTGTCTGTCAAATAAATAAATAAAATCTTTTTTAAAAAATAAAGCTGATAGGTACTATAAATTTAGAAAGTAACATGACTATTTTTTAAAATAAATTTCTTAACACTCCTCTACTTTTTTTTTTTTTTTTTTTTTTGCTGCCACCTATTTTTTGGTTACCTCTTCACACACACAAAAAAATGGTTTTATAATATCATTTTATATAAAAAGAACAAGAAGATAAGCCAGTCTTTCTTCTAACATGGTTAATTGGAATTTTCTTCAGTTGCATGTTTTTCCTCAGCAATGAAACCTTACTTGGAGATGTAGAGCTTGATCTTAAATTGTATCCTAAAAGCACTTTCTGATGACTCAGTTTCCCAAAGAGAAAGTCATGAGAGGCTTACTTGTCCCAAAGTCACCAACCTGACGAGTGGCTGTTCCTCCCCTACAGATGAAGGAGCAGGGGTGTGGCGGGACTCCTCAGGAGATAATCCCTCCTCACAGAACAGAAAGGCCGAGGATGACCCCTGTGGGAAAGAAGACCACAGTTGATCAGGAAATTCTACTCTCACCTTCCTTCAAAATCAACCCCTGCTCCTCTGTAGCTCTGCCTGGCAATGAGGGCCCACAGTATTGATTTTGTCCTCAGGAAACTTCCCAGGTGGCTCAGAAGCCCAGAGAATAGTTTACCTTGAAGCTAATGACATTTAAGCTCCAGGGCCCATCAGCTGGGCAGCCCTCCTCAGAGGCTAGCTGTACTCTGTGGAGAAAGTTGCTGGATCTTTATTTGCTTTTTCAGGAACCAACAAAGATCTGGGCCTCCTTTTACTTCAGGCATCTTTCTCGCCCGGGGGTAAGTGGAATTGGCTAGAGAAATAATGCCAAAACAAAAATAATATTCTGCTTCTGATATACAAAACAGGACTATGCAGCAAGATTTCAGTCCTGAGACACAGGCTGGGGTCTTCAGGGGGGTTTTCTCAATTCCCTCATCTACCACCTCCCCCTCACCCCAGGACCAAGCATGTATTTTCCCTGATAAATTTCTGCTGCCCCCATAGCTCCTGAGGCACCGGTCCTCGATCGAGGTCCATTTGTGTGTCCAAGGATACTATCGAGAGAGAAAAGAACTTAGACACTGGGAGAAAATATTCACAGATCCTATACCTGATAAGAGATTAATATCCAGAATATGTAAAGATCTCCTACAATATAATAACAAAAAAAAAAGGAAAACAAAAAAAACAAAAACAAATAAAGAAACAAAAAAACTCAAACACACAAAAAACCTAACCCTTCCATCATAAGGCAACTGAAAAATGGGCAAAGGACTTAAACAGATATTTCTCCAAAGAAAATCGACAAATGGCCAATAAGCACATGAAATGATATCATTAGCCATTAGGGAAATTCAAATAAAAGCTACAGTGAGATACCAATGGACACTCATGAGGATGACTGTCATAAAAAAAAAAAAAAATTAAAAAATAGGGGCACCAGCGTGGCCCAGTCAGTTGAGCATTTGACCCTTGTTCTTGACTCAGGCCATGATCTCAGGGTTGTGAGATTGAACCCTGAATCAGGCTCTGAGCTGGTCATGGAGTCTGCTTGAGATTCTCTCTCTTCCTCTTCCTTTGTGCCTCTCCACATTCACACATTTGCTCATGCTCGCTTTCTCTTTAATAAATAAATATTTAAAAAAATTTAAAAAAATTGAAAACCATAAGTAACTAATGTTGGGATGGATGAGGAGAAATCGAAATCTTCATACAGTGCTAGTAGGAAGGTCAGATGGTGCCGCTGCTCTGGCAAACAGTTCGGCAGGTCCTCAAAGAGCTACCAACAGAATTACCACATGATCCAGCAATTTCTGCTTCCGGGTATGTACCCCCAAAGAATTGAAAGCAGGGACTCAGGGACACCTGGGTGGCTCAGTTGGTTAAGCAGCTGCCTTCGGCTCAGGTCATGATCCCAGCGTCCTGGGATCGAGTCCCACATTGGGCTCCTTGCTCTGCAGGGAGCCTGCTTCTCCCTCTGCCTCCCATTCTGTCTGCCTGTGCTCACTCTCTCTCTCTCTCTGATAAATAAATAAAATCTTAAAAAAAAAAAAAAAAAAGAAAGAAAGCAGGGACTCAAACAGATATTTGCACACCAGCATTCATTATAGCATTATTCACAGTAGCAAAAGATGGAAAGAACCCAAGTGTCCCTAAGCAGATGAAGGGAGAAACAATACAGGGGAATATTATTCAGTCATGAAAGGAATGTAATTTTGATACAGGCTGCGACAGTATGGAAACTTGAAAACATGCTAAGCGAAAGAAGCCAGGCACAAAGGCTAAGTACTATACAGGTCCACCTACAATAGGCAAATTCTTAGAGACTAGTAAGGGCAAGGAATGGGAAGTTCTTGTTTAATGGGTATACAGTCTCAAGGAAGATGAAGAAGTTCCAGAGAACAATGATGGTGATGGTTTCACAATACAAATGTACTTAATGCCACAAAACTGAACACTTAAAAGTGGTTAAAATGGGGGGGGTTCTTGGGTGGCTCAGTCAGTTAAGCGTCTGACTCTTGATTTCGGCTCAGGTCATGATCTCAGGGTGGTGGGATCGAGCCCCATGTGGGGCTGTGGTCAGCACAGAGTTTGCTTGTTTCTCTGTCCCCATAATCTCACTCTCTCTCTCAAATAAATAAAATGTTTTGGTTTTTTTTAGAAACGTTAAAATGGTAAGTCTTAGGTTTTGTATACTTTACCACAGAAAAGAAAAAAGAGATTCAGGAGGCCACCTAGAAAGAAAACGTCCAATCCTGTTGAATTTTCTTCCATGCCTCTCAGATAGATGTGCTCTCCCCACCGCTCTATGCTCCCCGTCTCGTTCAGCTCCGCATCACTTGGACCTGGATTATCGCAATCGCCTCCTCATCTGTCTGCAAGGGTCCTTTACTCATTTCTGTCTCACTCTGCAAATTAGCCAGAGGGGACCTTCGGAAGTATGAATCGGGTCAGCCCGATTTATATCGTCTACTAAGTACGTGCGCTGGGGACTGTTAGAGAATTTCAAGCAAAGGAGCCCCACAGCCAGATTCACCCTATCAAAAAAACACTGGCTTCTGCAGAGAGGTCAGATTGGGAAGAAGACAAGAGCAGGGGGTCAGTGCTGTCAGCTGGGGAGCATGTCAGACACCTCTTGCCTGCCTTCCCCCACCCCCTCTGGAGTTTCTGATTTGGTGCATGTCCCGGGTGGATTGTACTGGGATGGGGTAGAGAATTTGCATATCTAACATGCTTTCAGGGATGCTCTCGCCCAGGTAGCTTCTGGGTGCCTGGGATCCCAGGACCACACTCTGGGATCTGCCGGCCTAGAGTGTAGGTCGGGAGAGCAAAGATCTTTGCGGCAGACTCCACTACCTCCATCCTTGCCCTCTCTCCCTCAAAGAGAACATCTGCCAACCATATCCAACCAAATGCTTTTGTTTTCTTGAATGCTTCATGTTTTCCAGGACTTTGGGCAAATATAGGTCCCTCAACCGGGGACTTCTTTCCTCTTCTCTCCTTCCTCGTAATCACCTTCCTACCTCCACTTTCTGCCTAGTTACCTTTCCTAGCAGGAAACTAGGTAACCCCCTAGTTACCTCTGTCCTTCAGGGATCTGGTTGTATGGAGTTTGTATGTGTGTGTGTGTCTTTTTTATTTCATTTATTTGGGGGGGGGAGTGCACGCACAAGCAGGGGGAAGGGCAGAAGGAGAGGGAGAGACAGAAACTCAAGCAGACTCCATAGTCAGTGCAGAGCCCCACACGGGGCTCGATCTCACGACCCCGAGATCATGACCTGAGCTGAAACCAAGAGTCTGACACTCAACCACCAGGCCAGCATCTGCATCACCTGCATCTGGAAACTTGTTAGAAATGCAAATACCGGACCCAAACTTAGATGTACTGCATCAGAAACTCTGGGGGTGGGGCTCAGCCCCCATTTTTTAAGTCCTATTGGTGATGCTGATGTGCACAGAGTTTGAGATTCTCTCAATGTATAAGGTCCAGGAAGGCAGGAAGCATATTTGTCTTGTAACTCTTGTGCCCCTAACACCTGGGAGGGAGGTGGGAGCTGGGGGATCGGTGCCTGGTGTGGATTAACAAGAAGGAAATTTTGCTGAATAAATAAATAAATGAAATAATGTGATTTGCCCAAGGTCCCACAGCCAGTAGGGGAGTGTTTGGAGCTAAGTTACATCTTTCTGCCTTGGTTGTCCGGTTTCTGTTGTGAAGTTGGTAGGAATATCCTTCTTAATCCGTCCAACAAACATTTGTTAGGAATTACTATGTACCTAGTATTTTTCAGTATTTGGCCAAATGTTCTAGCTTTGGTAATAATTGACGGGTTATCAATGGATAGCTCAGGATAATTAAAAGCACCTAAAAGGGGGTGCCTGGGGGCACCTGGTGGCTCAGTGGGTTAAAGCCTCTGTCTTCAGCTCAGGTCATGATCCCAGGGTCCTGGGATCGAGTCCCACATCGGGCTCTCTGCTCAGCAGGGAGCCTGCTTCCCCCTCTCTCTCTGCCTGCCTCTCTGACTACTTGTGATCTCGGTCTGTCAAATAAATAAATAAAATCTTTAAAAAAAAAAGGCACTTAAAAGAATTGGGTAAAGTTGGACTTTATGAAACACCAGGGGGAGCCTTATGAAGAAGAAAGTGGCAGACTTGTAGGGCAAACCAACCCAGCATAGGGCATTTAATCTATCTATTTTATTTAAGAATAAATTTGTTCAAAGTTGCCCATTGAATGAATTTCTATAGATAAACCTTTCTTTCCACTGGATGTCATTATCTTGATATTTTCATTACCCCAGCATAATGAAATTACTTTTAAGATGGCATCATACCTTAAAAAACCACAGATTTATGGATAAACAACAGTCCCTTTGGGGCCATTGTCATAACCTCAAGAAAAAGTCCTGAAAATTAAATTAGAACAAAATGTTCTAACTTTCTGAAATAATAAAATTCAGTTAATCACCAAACAGATGCATGACAGCTAGGGGTACTTGTATGTTTTGCACCATAGTGTTACGTTCTAAAGGGGCAAAAGTAGAAGGTTAATTAACCACCAAACACAAAAGCACATTGTTCTTCCAGCACTCTGAACGATCGTGAGTTTAAGACTTGCTACTTCAGGGATGCCTGGGTGGCTCAGTTGGTTGGACGACTGCCTTCGGCTCAGGTCATGATCCTGGAGTCCCGAGATCGAGTCCCGCATCGGACTCCCAGCTCCATGGGGAGTCTGCTTCTCTCTCTGACCTTCTCCTCGTTCATGCTCTCTCTCAAGTAAATAAATAAAATCTTTAAAAAAAAAAAAAAAAAAAAGACTTGCTACTTCAATGACTATTGGAATATCGGTGCTTTTCTAATCAATCACTGAGAGTATTTAAAGTGTATTCTAAAATATATGGGGCAGAGGAGTGCCTGGGTGGCTCAGTTTGGCTCAGGCCATGATCCAAGGGTCCTGGGATCGAGGCTTGCATCAGGCTCCCTGCTCAGCAGGAAGCCTGCCTCCCCCTCTGCTGCTCCCCCTGCTTGTGTTCCCTCTCTCACTGTGTCTCTCTCTGTCAAATCAATAAATAAAATCTTTTTTAAAAAAACCCCAAATATATTAGGCTCGGTAGCAGGAAACCACTCCTGTGAGCTTCGTTAGATTATTTTAGGAAGGCAAAGGTTTCCAGGGGAAACTGAGTCATGCAGGAGGCAGAACACAGGGCTCCTGGCCAAGCTCTGCATCTACACGTGGAGTCTCATTATTAAGGAAAAGCCTTCTTCAGTCATCTGACTTTGACTTTACAATACTGCTTTAGTAGAAGTTCACACACTGCTTTGCTTTATCAGGAGTGGATCTAATTCTGGGAAAGTGCCAGTACTTTTTGGGTGTTTAACAAGCAGCAAATGAATGAATTGAGTCAACCATGAGTTTTCCCTTGAATTTCCCAAGACTTCTAACGGAGCTCAGAGGGGAGAACCTGCAGCTGTTTTGTGTGGATTGACTGTCTCAAAAACAAGATAACACCAAAGAAAAGGCGTATTTAAAGCTACAGAGAGCCAGGGCGCCTGGGTGGCTCAGTGGGTTAAAGCCTCTGCCTTCGGCTCAGGTCATGATCTCAGGGTCCTGGGATTGAGCCCAGTGTTGGGCTCTCTGCTCGGCAGGGAGCCTGCTTCCTGCCCCACCCCCGACCCCCCTCTGCCTACTTGTGATCTCTGTCTGTCAGATAAATAAATAAAATCTTAAAAAAAAAAAAAAAGCTGCAGAGAGCCAAAACTTTCAGATTAAAGCCCAGTGCCTCCCAGTCACTCTGGAAATACTCCACCATTCAGTAAGAAAAAAGCAAGTATTCTCTAAAAATTTTCAGCTGTAAGATTTTAATTGAAACTGAGACTGAACAGGGGTGCCTGGGTGTCTCCGTCAGTTAAACGTCTGCCTTAATTCAGGTCGTGATCCTGGGGTCCTGGGATCCAGTCCCCCATTACGCTACCTGCTCTGCGCGCAGTCTGCTTCTCCCTCTTCCTCTGCCCCTCCCCCTGCTTGCGTGCACTCTCCTTCTCTCTCTCTCAAACAAACGAATAAAATCTTAAAAAAAAAAAAAAAAAAGAAAAACAACTGAGACTGAACAAATGAATGGATGGGTGATTTTAGGCAAGTTACTTAACCCACCCGTGCCTCAGTTTCCCTATTTGGAGAATGGAAGTAGTAATAGTACTTATCTTGCAAGGTTATTTTTAGGCTTACGAGTGTCCAGAGCTTTGCAGAATGTCTCAGTTCTCTCAATACACACCGCCCAACACATGTTTACTACATACATACATTAATTTCCCTTGATGTTCATTTCTACAACTTTTTTGTTTTTTAAAAATTTTATTTATTTGAGGGGCGCCTGGGTGGCTCAGTGGGTTAAAGCCTCTGCCTTCGGCTCGGGTCATGATCCCGGGGTCCTGGGATCGAGCCCCACATCGGGCTCTTGGCTCCACAGAGAGCCTGCTTCCTCCTCTCTCTCCCTGCCTGCCTCTCTTGCCTACTTGTAATCTCTCTGTCAAATAAATAAATAAAATCTTTAAAAAAAATTTTTTTTTATTTATTTGAGAAAGAGAGATAGCAAGAGATGGAGTACAAGCAGGGGAGAAGGGGAGAAGTGGCGTCCTCACTGAGCAAGGAGCCCGATGCGGGGACTTGACCTAGGACCCTGAGATCCCGACCAGCCCCAAGGCAGCTTAACCGACTGAGCCTCCCGGGCGCCCCTCATTTCCATGATTTCTTATCTGCAACTCCCCAAACCCCAGAAGTTCAGAAAGCCCTAACTTTGGTGCTACAGCCTGACCCGAGGCGTCTTGACCCCTTCAGTGAAAATATTAACACGTTTGCCGCAGAAATATTAGTTATATACCTTCCCAAAGCTCCCGAAATTCTGAATTCCAAGGCACAGTGGTCCCAGAGTTTTCGAATAAGCCAACGGTGGACCTGTTTCAACACGGCGCCCACAACTCAGAGAAGAATGAACCGTTTTTGGATTCACAGACACCTGGCCATCCACCCAACTGCTTAACTTCTCTAACACCTAGGGGGCCTTGGGCATGGTAGTTGATAAATCGTTCCTTTTACTTCACGTGGTGGGAACGTCCTAGAATTCTGCCCCCACCCCCTCTCCGTGTAGCTTTCTCTTCATTCATCCTCACCCACAACCTCCCACTGGGAGATCACTACACGCCTGCCTTGTTTGGGCCACCATTTCACTGCAGGCTTAGCTAAGTGTCCCACAGGTGAATGGTGGGGGAACCCAGTGGGAAGTTCTATGGAATTCCGACGATGGAGAGGCCTGGAATATCACCAGGCTGTGGTGTGACAAGGCATCAGGATTTTTAAAAGCTTCAGATGAAGGAATCGGGTTGATTTGTTGGTGTGTTCCTTTCTGCCTTCCCCTGAACATTCCTCCTCGGAATGCCCAAAGGTAAACACCAGCTTGAGATGGTGCTGGCTTTTTTTATTTAAAAAAATTTTTTTTAATTTATTTGACAGAGATCACAAGTAGGCAGAGAGAGAGGAAAGGAAGCAGGCTCCCTGCTGGGCAGAGAACCCCACTCAGGGCTCGATCCCAGGACTCTGGAATCATGACCTGAGCCGAAAGCAGAAGCTTTAACCCACTGAGCCACCTAGGCGCCCCAGATGGTACTGGTTTTAATCAACATATAAATTCAGAGGGAAAAAGTGGTTTCACCCTACCCTGTCATGGGTGACTGCAGAACGCAGCAGTGGAAAACGGGGGCATGTGGGGGACTATTCAAGATTGGTTCACTGGTCTGATTTAACATTTTTTTAGTAAAAGATTTTATTTATTTATTTGACGGGGGGGGGGGGGGCAGTACACAAGCAGGGGGAGTGGGAAAGCGAGAAGCAGGCTTCAATGAGAAGGGAGCCCAACTCCGGGCTCGATCCCAGGACCCTGAGGTCATGACCTGAGCCGAAGGCAGATGCTTGGACGGAGCCACCCAGGTGCCCCGGTCTGGACTGATTTCATTAAGGAGGCAGTTTTCTGCTAGAGTCTCCATCCTGACCATAAAGCAGACTCACCTGTGTACGGCTCCTCTGCAGATCAGTTAGGTCAGAATCTCCAGAGAGGGGGCGCAGCATCAGTATTCTTTAAAATCTCTCCAGGGGGTGCCTGGGTGGCTCAGCTGGTTAAGCCTCTGCCTTCAGCTCAAGTCCTGATCCCAGGGTCCTGGGATGGAGCCCCCCATCTGGCTCCCTCTTCGTGATCTCTCTCTCGCTCTCATTTGCTCACTTTCTCTCAAATAAATAAAATCTTTTTTTTTAAAGATTTTATTTATTTATTTGGTAGACAGAGATCACCAGCAGGCAGAGAGACAGGCAGAGAGAGAGGGGAAAGCAGGCTCCCCGCCGAGCAGAGAGCCCGATGCGGGGCTCGATTCCAGGACTCTGGGATCACGACCCGAGCTGAAAGCAGAGGTTTCAACCCACTGAGCCACCCAGGCACCCCTCAAATAAAGAAAATCTTAAAAAAAGAAATCTCTCCAGGTGATCCTATATTTGGCGTTACCCCAGGCCCACAAACCACCTGGGGGACCCCTGGGAGCTTTAACTATGGATGCCCAGCACCCCCCACCAAACCCCGCCCTGAAATTTGAATTCATTTGGCCTGGAATATAACTGGCCCTCCGTGTGATGAAGTTTCAGGACTTTTAAGTTTTCCAAATGGTTATCATATGGGATCCAGCCTTTCTCCAAATGTACAGTATCTCTCTCTCCCTAAAAACAGGTTTTCTGGCATTTTTTTGTTACTGGACAGAGAACCAGTTCTGAACTCCGTTTTGGCTGCTCACCAATGGAAAATCAATACTCAGGAGATCGGCAATGGTGGGAAAGGAAAGTTGCCTCCCAGAGAGAGGGAAACTGGCAACCTGGGGAGAAGGTGGACTTGTGTCTCAAAGATCATCTTCCCTCTGGAGGGGGGCCCTGGTGGGGAAAGGGTTAACTGGGAAGGCACGGGAAGAGGGAGTGGGGAGGCCTGGGAGACCATGCAGTCAGGTGTATGTGGATGTGACTATCAGCAGATGTGCTGGCATCACTGGCAGCTGTTTTTTTGTTTGTTTGTTTGTTTTGTTTTGTTTTTTTGGTTAAGATTTTATTTATTTATGGCAGAGAAATAGCAAAAGAGGGAACACAAGCACAGGAGAGCTGGAGAGGGAGAAGCAGGCTCCCCCTGAGCAGAGAGCCCAATATGGGGCACAATGCCAGGATGCTGGGATCATGACCTAAACCGAAGGCAGACACCTAAGGACTGAACCACCCAGGTGCCTCAGGCAGCTGGTTTTGAATGCAGACACAGTATCTCCTGGGAAGGTCTGGTCCTTCAGTCCTCAAGGCCAGTGGTCTGCATGCAAATCTCTAAGTTCTGCTGCAGATCAAAGGGACTTAAGTCAGCAAAACTTGAAGCAAGTTAACCCTTATTACGCTGAGTGAAGTAAGTCAAGCAGAAAGAGTCAATTATCATATGGTTTCACTTACTTGTGGAGCATAACAAATAGCATGGAGAACAAGGGGAGATGGAGAGGAGAAGGGAGTTGAGGGAAATTGGAAGGGGAGGTGAATCATGAGAGACTATGGACTCTGAAAAACAATCTGAGGGTTTTGAAGGGGCATGGGGGGGTGGTTGGGGGAGCCAGGTGGTGGGTATTAGAGAGGACACGGATTGCATGGAGCATTGGGTGTGGTAAAAAAAAACAATGAATACGCTGAAAAGAAAAAAAAAATGGTTGAATTACTGTCACATTTTTATTGAGAATTTCAGATACTGTAGCAATAATTTTCACTAATGTAATTTAAATGCTTATTTGGCTCTGAGCACCTGGATGCTTCAGTCTGTTAAGCCTCTGACTCTTGGTTTCTGCTCAGGTCACGATTTTAGGGTTGTGGGATTGAGCCCCGTGTCAGGCTCTGTGGGGAGTCTGCTTGAGATTCTCAATCTCCCTCTGCCCCTCCCCTCGGTTTCGAGCTCTCTCTCTCTCTCTCTAAAAGAAATAAATAAATGCTTAAAAATAAATAAATGCTTATTTGGCTCTTGACAAAACATCCACATTTTTAGGAACAGATTCCAATTTTGAAGAGCCCAAAATAGGTTGGGCATATTTCGGTGAAAATGGGAAGCATAACACATAGCCATTGAATTGATCGCCTGGCTGAAATGTTTCCTGTTGCTAAGAATCACTACAGTCAGATACATTATTACCTCAACACTGAAAAAGAGTGGAAAGAATATGTAGTACTAATGATTGTTACTAAAAATGACCATTAATCATTTTTTTTTAATCTGTGACCAGGACCCCTGGGTGGCTCAGTCATTAAGCGTCTGCCTTCAGCTCAGGTCATGATCCCAAGGTCCTGGGATCAAGCCCTGCATCAGGCTCCTTCCTGCTCAGTGGCAAGCCAGCTTCTTCCTCTCCCACTCCCCCTGCTTGCGTTCCCTCTCTCTCTGTGTGTCTCTCTCTCAAATAAATTAAAAAAAAAAAAATCTGTGACACTGGCATAGTTCACAGGCATAATCTATTTGCACCTCCTGCTATAGGCTTGATAGTTAAGAAATGTGTTCTCTTTTAGCAGCAGCCAAATCGTTTATTAGCGTCCCTGGTTTCCTAGCACTTCGCCCAGTCCCTGGGAGTCTGGAACAGGAGTGACCTCAGCGATGACCAGTGGCTGAGCTCAGGGCTAACAATCCTGCTTCGTCACACATGTCATTATTCGCCGACCTTGCTTTATACCCACAACTGGAAGCCAGAAACACTGAGGATGCTTGCATTCATTGCCTTGGCCTTTGAGGGCTCCCTGTTTCCTCTGAGATGCATCCAGACTCCTCATCTGGGCATTCACGGCCTTTCCATGACGGATCCCTCCCTCCCAACCAGTCCCTCCTCCGGCCCAGCCCTTACGGTGCCAGCAAGGACAAAGAATATCTCACTAGACCTGGGCCATTGTCATTCTCCAGCTGCCATATTGTGGTACCTTCCACCGGCAAGCTTTAGGAAGCAAAACCCCTCTCCCAGCCTGCGCGCACCGTGGTTTAGCTTGTAAGTCCTGAACCACCATATCATCAGTGAAAGACAGTGTCCCTGGACCTGAGCACAGGCGAGCAGCCCAAATACAGGGGAGCGCCATTTACAGTCTCATCCATCCATCCGTCTGTCCGTCTATCCATCCAGCAAACACATCGAGTACCTGTCAGGTACAAGGTACTATTTTAGGTGCGGGCAAATACAGCAAATCTTTTTTGGGGGGTGGGGTGGGGAATGAGTGTGAAAAATGGATAATACCCCAAATAAACAAACAAAAAGGTAATTTTTAGAAAGAGAGAGGAAGACAATGGAACAGAGTGACGGGAAGGGGTTACTTTACGGACAGACGTTTGAGCCGCAGGATCTGAATGATGAGTCAGTCATGCGACGGGCTGGGCCGAGAGAGTTCTGGGGTTGATTCTACAACTTTTATAGAGGGCTTGGCCGAAACACCTACACACGCCTTCCCCCTCCCAGCCAGATCCCTGAGTACGCAGCCGGGGGAACTCTAGGCTAGCAGACCCTCCTCTGCCCACCCGGGGCCCTCGGGAACTAGCTGGCCAGCTCACCACCATCTACTACCCTTCCTCAGGTGAGATGAGGAAATGACGCTGTGGTAACCAGAGACAAGACGCTCCCTTCACTGACCAGCCTTGCCTTGGGTCCTGATGGGTGCAGCACCCTTGGTCAGTAGCCTGAAGCCGTGGGCCTCCCCAAGACCCCCTGACCGCATAGATGCTGCTGCTAAGGTTGGACAGTAGAAGGTGCCCAGAGAAGACCAGGAAGGAGGCTTTGCTCTTTCTCTTTGAAGTTTTCACAGTCCTTTTCGTTACTATCTCGCCTAATCTCAGAACGAGCAGCTAGACCAGACTTGTTTAATCCGCGTCTGCGAGAACAGGGAAGCGTAGGAATGTCAAGGCAGGCTCACAGGCTCACAATCTTGGTTCAGGAACTTACTAGCGTGTGACACCTGATAAATGCCTTCACCTCTTTGAAGGCTGCTTTCCTTGTCAGTTAAATAGAGACAGTGTGTCCGTCTCCTAGGTTGCTGGGAGGGGACATGTGTCAGATGTTTAGGAAAGCACCTGGCATACACTTGGCGTCTGATAAATGTGTTTCTTGTCACTGGCTGAGGGACGGGGAGTCCCTAAGTGTCCAACCCCTAACTTACAGCCAGCCTGTGTGGGCTGGGCTTCTTCTCAGACCTCTCTCGGTTACTCCTGAGTAGACAAACACCACGGTAGCCTTCATTTAGTTTCCCTTGTCCTCCCCTAAATGCCCCAGATTTGATTGGCTTCTGGACCAATGGAGAACACCCCGCTGTGGTAGGTTTTGGGTAACAGGCAAGGCGTGTTCACCACACAACAGCAATCATTGAAAAAATGGTTGTGAGTGTTTACAGCCAGCTTCTGGAGATAATAAATTATTCCCCCAATAGATGGGAGATTGTGTCAAAATGCCAAATTAGGAACCAGGAGGGATGTCCGTGTGGTCATTTGTTAGGATCAGAAAGTACTCTTTGATAGTCTTGGTTTAGAAGCAATTCCCTTCAGGGGCGCTTGGGTGGCTCAGTCAGTTAAACATTCAACTCTCGATTTTGGCTCAGGTCATGATCTCAGGGTTGGGAGGTCGACCCCCACATCAGGCTCTGCACTCAGCAGAGAGTCTCTCCCTTCTGCTCCTCTCCTGCCTCTGCTTCCCTATGTTCTCTCTCAAGAAAATAAATTTTACAAAAAGAAGAACATTTGTAGTGTTCTCCTGCCACAGGGAAAGGAAAAGTAGGGGCAGTAGGGTACCTCGGCCAGGGACCATGGTTTAGGGAGACCTGGAACCTCCCTAGAGTCTTTCAAATCACAGACTAGGGGATCACCACATACAGTGTTTAATGTCTCTTGCCCCTGGACGTTCCCATCTTCCCTCCTCACTGCCTTTCCCGGAAGGTCAGGAGCGCGGACAGGTGCCGCCCTTCTAGCCAGAGTGTTCTCTCTCCTCTTCTCACAGCCAAGCTTCTCAGAAGTAGCCCCCCTCGATCGTGTGTCTGCCTGCTCACCCCCACTCACTCACGGAGCCCTGACGGTCTGCTTCAGTCCCCACAAAGGGGCTCAAAGATGACCGACATCCTGGCCGCCCCATCCTACGGGGTGGTCTCAGTCCTCTTGAAAAACTGCCAATACCCTGCCACAATGGGGGTCTTGGTGGATCTTAGCCCCGTGCCCAGGGTCTGGTGAGCAAGGCTGAAGTGTGATGTGCTCACCCAGCCCTGTGGATACCTATCGACACCTCTTCTGGGGAAATCAGAGCTAAAGTCCTAGTTCGGGGCGCCTGGGTGGCTCAGTGGGTTAAGCCGCTGCCTTCGGCTCAGGTCATGATCTCAGGGTCCTGGGATCGAGTCCCGCATCGGGCTCTCTGCTCAGATTCTCTCTCTCTCTTTGCCTGCCTCTCTGCCTACTTGTGATCTCTGTCTGTCAAATAAATAAATAAAATCTTTTAAAAATAAATAAATAAATAAATAAAGTCCTAGTTCCTTTATCATCCAACAAAGTAGACGCATGTTTGCTTCGGGGAGACCTGGTTTGTGTTAACTGAGGTAAACTCTTTAGCTTTCCTAGTACTGGAGAGTTTTGTAGTTATTTATTGGATAGAAACATAATTCAGACTATTAGACAGGCCCATCTAGGAACCCCTAATGGATTGAACTCATTGGTAAAATTGTGTAGTAGAAATATATATGCCCTCTTGGGTGAGAAGTGGTTCTGCCTCTTGTTGATAAGACCTAATTAGCTAGAATTATAGCATAAAACTTCTTTACATCGAAGTTTCCTTTCTCTCTGGTAAACATGATACTGCTCAATGAAGAACCTTTGCAAATTTTGAAAAGGAAAGTCATTTAGGAGACAAAGAGTTGGCCTGACACGGGGGTGTGGGCATGGTGCCGAGCTTGGCTTTGGGAGACCTGGTTTTGAAATTAGTTCTCCCCCCAACTTCCTCCCTCTTTTCTCCCAGACTTTATTTCTATCTGGGACCTGTCTGCCCACGAACTCCAGGCTCCAAAGTCCCCAGATACTACTTTCTTTAAAAAAATAAAACACAACTGGGGATGCCTGGATATCTCAGTTGGCTAAACATCTGCCTTCAGCTCAGGTCACGACCCCAAGGTCACGGGATCAAATCCTGCATTGGGTTCCTTGCTTACTGGGGAGCCTGCTTCTCCTTCTGCTTGTGCTCTCTGTCTCTCTCGGTCTCTCTCTCTCTGACAAACAAATACATCTTTAAAAAAACAAACACACACACAGTTGGTATTTGAAAGGTGGTGCAGTGGTAAGCACACAAACCTGAACCCAGAGAGTATGAGTTTAGACTTACTAGTTGGGCCGCGTTGTGGGGAGAGAGGGAGGGGCATATTAATCACAGGTTTCAACCTCTAAGCTCTGAGGAACTGGATGGTCACAGCTTAGGGAGTAGTTCAAGGTTTGTCACTGGATTGCACAATCTTTCCATCTTCCTTTCTGTGCCTCGCCCATCACAGCCCTGTCCGGGCAGGGGGTGGGGGGGCGGGCGGGGAACAGCATGACCTTGAGCTCACTCCCCGCTACAGCCCAGCTCCTGCCCTGAAACTCACTTCCTTCCCTACCTAAAGATTTAGCTAGAAAACAAAAGCAGCTCCACAGAGGTCACTCACCTTCCTCTTTCTCAGAGCTCCACATGGATCCCTACTGGGTCTTGAAAGGATAAGGTGTTACAAACCCCCAAATGTCTTCCTACCCCAAAACAGTCTTTACAGTACTATTGCCCAAAGCCCCCTCTCCTTGTGTCTATTAGCTCTTACAATTACTTCTTTCCTTGCAGATGTCTTACCCTTCCACCAACCAACCAATCAGCTAATCAACCAATCAACCAGACCTCCTGTGTTCCCCGTGCTCTGTGGGAAGCCTACAACTTTAATAGAATTCTACATGACAGTTTAAGTAGTGAGCTTTGGTGTGTGGGCTCAGAGAGCTGGGACGTCCAGTCTAGCTGAAGGGTGCGTACAGGGATAGAAGCGTAGGGGAAGAAAACTGTCATAGAAGACTTGGCAAGAGGTCCCTGGGAGGTAGGTCCTAAGGTTAAGTGGCAATTAGCCCTGGGAGGGTTTCCAGGTGGAAGACAAAACAACTAGATTGGGAAGGGTGGTATGACTCGTTCTGCAAACTTCAGAGCCTGAGTCGAAACCTTGATTCTACTGCTTCTTGGTCATATGACCTTGGGAGAGGTAGCAGTCATGGCTCCCTTGACATGGCCCTGTCCTAATATCCATATCCCATGACTGTATTATCTTACATGATGCAAGGGCTTTTGCAGGTGTGATTAAGCTAAGGATCTTGAGACGAAGAAGATTATCCTGAGTTATCCAAGTGAGCCTGACGTCATCACAACGGTCCTTAGGAGAGAAGGCAGGAAATCAAAAAGCAGGAGGAGGAAAGCATGGGTTGAGTGATACGGACAGGTGGCAAGGAACACAGGAGCTTCAAGTAGGTGGGAAAAAGTGGGAGAAATTGGGCGTCTCCCTAGAGTCTCCAGAAGGAAGGTAGCTCTTGCAGATATCTTGATTTTGAAATCTGATTTCGGACTTCTGGCCTCCAGAACTGTAAGAGATGTTTGTGTTGTTGTCAACCACGAAGTTTGCAGTGATGTGGTACAGCAGTGACGGGAAACTAATAATGCAGGGACAAGTTCTCTAATATCTCAGGGCCTGATTGCCTCAGCAGTGGGGCTCTGATAGCATTTCCATCCTAGGGCGACAGTGCCTTGCATCTGCCAAGTACTCAAAGTACTCAATGATCACATTGCGCTAAAAAGTTTGTCTTTTTTATTCCATACTAAATAAGGAGCTATAGGAATATTTTAAGAAAAAAGAAGATATGAGTAAGTGTGCATTTTCGGCAGATCCAACGAGGCAAAGTGAAGAATGGGTTCATGGAGTGGGGGAGGGGAGGATGGCAGCCAGAAGATCTAGGAAGACTTAGGAAGCTTCCAGTCAGTGGCAGTGGAATGAGATCGAAGGCAGCCTTTCCTGACCCCTCTGTCTTATTATCACATCTTATTTTTAATGCTTTTTATATATTTTGTCAACACCGTTGACTGCCAACCCCCAGAATTTGTTCCCCTCTTTTTCCTTTTCACAAAACCCTAATTTTGGATCAGATGTCACCCTCCCACATACCCCCTTGGGGCAGAGACTCCATCATGTTTGGTCCAATGGTAATCCTACGCCCTCCGCGAGTTTGGGGTTCTAGAATGGGCAAGTGACCCAATTCCAGCTTCCAGGATGAGGGGAAGTCTGTGAGGGCTATCCTTTCTCTCCTGGGAGAGCCACAGGAAGAGAAGACACCTTCTTCTCCCTCTGGTCTTGGTCAGCCTGGAATTGCTGCAGCCATCTTGCTTCCAGCGTTGCGATAAGGTAAAACAAGAATGAAGAGCAGAGAGACGGACGGAACTGGCCCTTGATGACCTTCTTGAACGACCGGTCACAAACCCCTGAAGTCTTTCCCACAACTGGAATGAAGCCACTTTCTTTTGCCCAGCAGACCAAAGCAGCCTATCACACAACCAGAGGTGATTTGTTTATATGCTTATTCCTGTCTCACCTGATCAAATGGTAAGCTCCTGGATCACGAGGTCCTTACACTCTTAATTTAGGACCTGAACTTGGCTGGGCACGTCATTGGTGCAAAACCCGTGTATTTTATTTAACTTTTCAGCCAGACCTGAAGACAGCTGGGGTACGGAGGGTGAGGGGGAGGAGAGAGCCCCAGCACCCAGGTTGATGGGCAGGCAGTGAAGAGAAAAATGCTGGAGATAGAAGAGCCCAGATATATGACACCATGGGGTATTTTTATGGTGACCTTTTGAGCTCTGTCTCCACTGTGTCCCCAGTTGCTATGAAGGACCCTTTGTAAAAGCAGTGAGTAAGGGAAAGTATTCTAGACACCAAAGATCAAGACTAACCACTTACCATCCTTCCTCGACCTCTTCCCGTACCCCGGTGGACGGTGACCCGCTTCTCCGTGAAGGCGAACCTCATTCCAGCTTACTATTCTAGATCATCGCTCTTCTGAGCTGTTCTCGTCAAACAATGTCAGGATTCTGATCTTCCAGGTGCCATGGGAGATGAAGCTGAGTGATGACCCCACCAGGTGGGAAGGAAGCCCCCTCTCTTCACTATGTACATACAATGCATTTCCATCACTAGCAAGAGATGAATATGAAAACCCCTCTCTCAGTCTCCCCCGTGCTCGTTGCCCACCCGAAGGTTACAGAGCAGTTGTCCCTGGAGCTTTGAGATTCTGGGTCTTCCCAAGGACCCAGCCAAGTGCAGGGAGGGGCCGTGCCCCCTGACCCTCAATCCCCCACCCCCAGTCCCTCCACTGTGGGCATTTTGTTTTCAGGCTTTGGAGGCTGCTTTTTTTTTTTTTTTTTTAAGATTTTATTTATTTACTTGACAGACAAAGATCACAAGTAGGCAGAGAGAGAGAATGAGAGAGAGAGAGAGAGAGAGAAAAGGAAGCAGGCTCCCCGCTGAGCAGAGAGCCCAATGCGGGGCTTGATCCCAGGACTCTGGGACCATGACCAGAGCCAAAGGCAAAGTCCCTAACCCACTGAGCCACCCAGGCACCACAGGAGGTTGCTTTTTGTTTGGAGGTTCACTTCTACTCCCCACGTTCTCCTGCCCATCAGGAGAAAGCCCTTCCCCCTCTTTGCAGGCCACCGGATGGAGGCCTGAGGGCCACGCCCACCCTTTCCTTCCCACCGGGAGAGATCGTCAGCAGGTACACCCTGACCCCCGTCACCTCTGCCTGCAGAGACAACCACCCGCTCTCGCCCTGGAGACTGGGTGAGCACAGCTGCTCTGGAAATTGGTTTGCTCTCTTGCCGCTGCCTTCCTCTCGAATTAGATACTACTACTGATCACTTAAAAAGTGAAAGAAGCCAAGGGTTGGAAGGCAGGCGCCGAGAAGAAAACCCACTCTGGGGTGTTGCCTCCACAAGTCCCTGATAAAGCTGGGGTAGTCGGGAGAGGACCTTCCCGTGTCACCCGGCTGTGCTGGAGGGATCTGCGTGCTGATGGAGACTCGCCCCCGCGCAACCCCTGGGACAAGAAGGGCTTGACCGAGAGGCTCCGGTTGACGTGTGGTCTGCTTAGGACGGTTGCATTTCGGGAGAAAGCACACGTCACACCACACTGGCTCCGGTAGAGGCAATAGGAGCTCATACTGCGGCCCTCGCTCCATCTGTTGCGTGGGCAGGTCAGGATGAGGCGTGTCCCTTGCCTGCTGGGTGTTCCCCACTCGCTTCCCTCACCGTTCCATCTACTGCCCTTTCTCCACCTTGACCTTGGCCCGGGAGCTGTCTCTGGACAGCCTCGCCAAAGCCCCTGCCCCAAGGAGGGGCACGTACAGAAGACGGAAGGGTGACAGGGCAGTGCCGCCAGGGGCTGCGTCCCCCAGCTCCCCGCGTGCGTGCCGTCCCTCTCCTGGCTGCAGCCATCCCTGCGTACCACTTCCCTCCCTTTGTTCTCGATGTCCTAGCAGTTGTCACAACTCTTGGCATTCGTTGTTCCTGGGGGCCTCACCACCCCCTGTTGCTTCCTCTCATTCTGCCCACACTTCTGCGAGAGAACACTGTCTTTGTTAAGTTCTTTTCAGTGAAACACTTGGGAGTAGGCACCGTCTGTTTCCTGCCTGGATGGAGCCCCAGGCGATAGCAGCACTAAACCTGTCTCTCATTTAGGCAACAGGTGGGCCGGTGTTGCCTGCGGACCCAGATTTAGTAGAAGCATCTACACTCCACTGCCTGTGGGCTGACCTCTTGGGTGAGCACCCCTTGCCAGGGGCCGGCCTGCTGGCTCTGTAGTCCCCAGACTTTTTATTTGGGTCCCTCTCTATTTATTACTTCATTTTCCTCATCTGAGTTTCTAATTTGTAGTGAAGCAGGAAGATAGCGAGGTGTAGCCCTGTGACCTCAGGCAACCACATAGCCTCCTTGTGCCTCTGTTTTTTTTGTTGTTGTTGTTTGTTTTGTTTTAAAGATTTTATTTATTTATTTGACAGAGATCACAAGTAGGCAGAGAGAGAGAGAGAGGAGGAAGCAGGCTTCCCACTGAGCAGAGAGCCCGCTGCGGGGCTCGATCCCAGGACCCTGGGATCATGACCTGAGCCGATGGAAGAGGCTTAACCCACTGAGCCACGCAGGCGCCCTGTGCCTCTGTTTTTCTCATCCTGCAAATGGGTACAATGTTAGCATTACCTTCTCTGAGAGGGTGTTCCTGAGGTTTAATGACCTTTAAATGCGTCAGGCACCGAGGAGAGGACATGACACTCAGTATATCTGAACAAATCGTAGCTAGTGTTAGGTTTTACTGGTGAAAGGATTTTACTTGGAAAAGACAAGATTGGAATTCTAGTTCTGCCCCCGAGAAACTGGGTGTCCCTGCAATTATCACTTTGCTTTTCGTGTCTGAGGTTCTACTTAGATTAATAATTATTCATTGTTAATTAATAAGACTTGCTTTGCTTGACAGTTGACAGACTAAAACGTGACCATGGGTGGGAAAGGTCTCCGTGAATTCCACAGCACTGTGTGTGTGTTATGTAGTCTGGACCACTCCGCGGTGGAAGATTCCTTCCCGCCACGTGTGGGTCTTTGCTCTGGTCTACTGGTTACCACGTCCCCAGGCGGGCCCCAAGGACAAATGAGTGTGTCAGTTCCCCATCGGATACTTGTGCAGAACACAGTTTTATCCAGGGAAGGAGAGAGGAAGGTAGCATAGTGGTGATGGAGGAGGCTGTGATGGGTAGGAGGGCTAGAGGCCAATATTTTCTTCAGCTTTCCAGAAGCATGATGCTTCAGAACCCCCAGGCCTGCACTGCTCTGCTGACGGAGGGTGTGCTTGGAAACCTGAGTGACAAGGCAGGGCAAGGCCCAGAGTGGTCATAGAATATTCCGCCATTAGGAGAGAGAGAGAGAGAGAGAGGCTGGCTGGAATGGAGAGTGCTGGAGAGGGCTACAGAGACCCCGCCTGTTCCCCGAAAAGCGCCCCCCACTGTGGGGCCCTGAGCCCCGGTGCAACCGGATACTTGTGTTTGCCTTTCTTCTAGAGCGGGGCCCCTCTACACCAGCCAACTTTTGGGATGCCCAACAACTAGAACCCCCACCCCCTCCCCAAAGGGGCCCTTCCTCCAGGGGCCTTTCTGTTAAAAAGGCGCAGAGCGATGCTTGTTACTTTGTCTCCTGTATCCCCAGAACTCTGGGTGTCCATCATCCTTATACAACATACCCAGTTCTCCTTGCTCTAGGTGATTTTGGAAAATCTCGTGGGGTCAGTGTTGACAGGGCCCAGGAGGCTCCTCCTTGAACTTGCTGACTTCTTACAGTGTGGCCTGAGGCCCACGAGGACTCTGCGTGCTTGAAGCTGGCCTCCTTGGCCGGCCGCAGAGGCTACCCCTGGCCAGCAGCCAGAGGCTGTGAGGCTCTCCCAGCGTCTGTCTCCTAAGGGCCGTCGGGCCAGCCTTCGAGTGACCCAAATACATATTTTCTGCGTCTCCAGGCTCTCCTCTCCTCCCCAGCGGCCCTCTTCTTTTTCTGGCAAACATACTCTTCTGTGCCTTTCATTGGCTTGCCTGCCCTGGGGTGATGGGTTGTTTCTGTGCTCCTTCTTGGGTATTTTTAGACGCTGACAGACTGACCTGCTCCCCCTTCCCAGGATGTTTTGTTTTTGTTTTTGTTTTACCCAGTTGGCAGAGACACCTGCAGGCACGGTGGTGTGGTGTCCCGTCCGGCATTGCCTGTGGTCAAGCCCCAGTTAAAAAACACCGTTTTGGATCTGCTGCTCGGGGGCTCCTGGCAGCACAGACATGTTGATGTCGTGCCCCATGGGGTGTCCCGGGTCTCCAGTGAAGCTTGGCTCTCTCCTTGCCCAGCCCATACCTTTCCGGACAGAAAAGGACAGTCAGAGGTCTGGAATGTCAAATCAGGGTACCAGGAGAGCAAGGCTCTCATTATACTGGACAAGATTTCCCAGCAAACAACTCCCCTAAAAACCCGATTTCCATTTTCACTTAGAAACAATTACACCGAGTCCCCATTTTCAAGCCTGTTTGGGCCCCGCCGATGAATTATTCAGGAGACATTGCAGATGGGAGACTCTTCTTTTCTGTCCACTTCAACAGGTTCTCTGACCCAGTTCTGCTTGTGCTGAAAAATGTTAATGTTTTCTTTTTATTTTGCAAATTTCAATATAGAGTATGAGGTTTCTGAAAATACCTATGCTTTACATAATAAAAAGGCTTCAACCTTCAAGAGTGCATTTATTATTAGGTGAGAAAACTTCTGTTCTTTTTTTTTTTTTAAGGTTTTATTTATTTATTTGTTTATTTATTTATTTGACAGACAGATCACAAGTAGGCAGAAAGGCAGGCAGAGAGAGAGGAGGAAGCAGGCTCCCCACTGAGCAGAGAGCCCGATGTGGGGCTCGATCCCAGGACACTGGGATCACAACCTGAGCTGTAGGCAGAGGCTTTAACCCACTGAGCCACCCAGGCACCCCGAAAGCTTCTGTTCTTAAAGAAAAATCAAAGGTCCTAAGTAACAACTTTGGTTCTGGTGGGGCTTTTTCACTGATGACACCACTTAGCTAAAACAGAAATAGGAAGCTGGATGCGAATATTTGCATTTATATACAATTTTAGAAGAAAATATTCTAAGCTTTCCCCAGGCCAAGTATGAGAATTGTAGGAGCAGAGCACTTTGCATTTTAAATCTCAATACGGGGATTTATATGATAATGTGATGGGTTATCTAGACCTTTGAAAAGCAAATCTCAAAGGCTCTTATCAGCTCCTGTTTGAGTTGTAGAAAGCCCTAAAAGACACGCTCCACCCATTAAAAAAAAAATTTTTTTTTTAAGATTTTATTTATTTATTTGACAGAGAGAGATCACAAGTAGACAGAGAGGCAGGCAGAGAGAGAGAGGGAAGCAGGCTCTCTAAGCAGAGAGCCCGATGTGGGACTCAATCCCAGGACCCTGAGATCATGACCTGAGCCGAAGGTAGCGGCTTAACCCACTGAGCCACCCAGGTGCCCTGAGCAGGAAGCCTGATGCAGGGGCCCAATCCCAGGACCCAGGGATCATGACCTGAGCCAAAAGTCAGATGTTTAGTCTACTGAGCCACCCAGGCACCCCTCTGCCCAAATTTTTGACAATGTTCTTCCCTCTATGCGATACGATGATCATTTTAATGGCCTCTGTGTTCTTCAGTTATACCTTAATGAGGACTTGCTGGTTGACTAGGAAGAAGGAAGCTACGGATCAGAGCTGGACAGAAGTACTTAAATAATTTCATTATTAAAACATTCGTCTTCCAAGTGTAAAGAGGGTGTGTGAATTCTTCCTGTCGTTATTGGGTTGGAACATGGCAGTCTCATGAATATATCTTACAAATGATTTAAGATAGAAAATTTCAGGTGATAATGTAATGAAACCCCACTTAACCATTGTTAGGGCCCCCCCCAAAATGGGTATGTGATTAAAGGAGCGAGACTGATATAAAGCGAAGGTCAAGCAAAGTTTTATTCCACGCCAAGCATCAAGAATCAGACCGAACATTCGGGGACGCACCTCTTACAAGAGAAGGCGACCCTTCTCTATTTCACAGGGCAAAGGCCATGGGGTCGGGCCTGGCCACGCACAGGTGGCCAAGGAAATTGTAACACACAGAGAAAGCTGCACAGTGATGCTAGGTGACCAATTGAGTTACAATTTACCCTATAGTAGACATTTGACCTAGCCTATCACACCTTGGTTAGAATTGGTGCCCAAAAGGCTCCCAAAGGGCGGGGCCCATACTCCTTGGTAGCTAGCGAGACAGTATGCAACCCCTGCATTGATCGGATGTCTCCACCTGGCCTGACCCACCCTTGTATCTGGGCTTTGTTACCTGGGGCTGGTTTCCGGGACTTGTTTTTAAGTCAGTCCCCTGGGGGAAGGGAGCAGTGACAGTTTAAGAGTTAAACAACAACAAGGTTGTTTTTGTTTAACTCTAGTGGAAGCCTCTGGTTAAACACCCATCATTATCAATAATTATCAACACTTGGCCAATTACCTTTCATCACTCTCCCTGTTTACTTTTTGAGTATTTTAAAGCAAATTCCAAATCAGAGAGATGCTTGCATGCTGGTTAATTTTATGTGTCAATCATCTTGGGCTGCCATAGTAAAACACCACAGGTGGGCTTGAACAACACAAGTCCATTTTTCACAGTTCTGGAGTTTGGACGTCAGAGATCAAGGTGCAAGGTAGGTTTCATTCGGAGCCCTCATCTGTTGGCTTATAGATGGCCACCATTTTGGTATGTGCTCACATGACCTCTTCTTCCTGTCTACCTTATAAGCCACTGATCCTATTAGATCAGGGCCCCACTCTTACAATCTTACTTAACTTTCATTACCTCCTATCTTCAAATGTAGTCACAGTAGGGGATTTGAGTTTCAACATGTAGATTTGGCAGGGGAACACAATTTAGTCCATAGCATCCATTATGTCTGATATTTGATCAAATATTATTCTGGAATTTTTTGTGAAGGTGGTTTTTGTTGTTGTTGTCTTGTTTTATTTTATTTTTTGGGGGGGGGTGATGAGGATAACATTTAAATCTGCAGACTCAGTAAAGCAGATTGTGCTCCATAACGTGGGTGGGCCTCATCCAATGAGTTAAAGGCTTTCATAGAACAAAGACTAAGAAAAAGGGAATTCTGCCAGTAGAGAGACTCTGTTGAGATTCAAACTGCAGTTCTTTGGATCTCTAGACTGCCAGCCTACTGTGCAGGTTTTGCAGTCGCCAGCCTTAAAATTCCCAAATTCCTTAAAAGAAATATCTATCCACATCTGTATCTATATTTGGCTCTGTTTCTCTGGAGTATCCTGACTCATACAGCCTGTTAATGCTTCAGTAGGTATCTCTAACAGTAAGGGCCTTAAAAAAAAAAACCCAAAACTCACAATTACACATAACAAAATTAACAATAATTTAGAATATCACCTAACATACAGTTCATGGTCAATTTGCTCCAACTATCTCAAGATGTCTTTTTAATCACTTGTGTGTTTGACTAAGGGTTTAACAAGATCTATACATTGTGCGTGGTGGATGCACAATGGTGGATGTTTCTTGAGTCTCTCTCCCTCTCTCTTTTGCATTGAAAATGTTTTTTATTGTTATGAAAAATCTTTACATCAGTATAGAGAGAATAGTATAGTAAAGTCCTAAATGCCCATCACCCAGCCCCAACAGTTATGCATACATCCAAGAAGTATTATTTATCTATATTCCCTTCCTCATTCCATCCCTGACCCCTACACGTTATTTTAAAACAATCCCAGGGGCACCTGGGTGGCTCAGTGGGTTAAAGCCGCTGCCTTCGGCTCAGGTCATGGTCTCAGGGTCCTGGGATTGAGTCCCACATCGGGCTCTCTGCTCAGCAGGGAGCCTGCTTCTTTCTCCCTCTCTCTCTGCCTGCCTCTCTATCTACTTGTGATCTCTCTCTGTCAAATAAATAAATAAAATCTTTAAAAAAAAAAAAATAAAACAATCCCAGACTCTACATAACTTCAAAATTACATACTTCTGTATATAATCTCTAAGAGATAAAGAATCTATTTTAAAAACACCCACAACATCCTTGTCACGTCTACAAAAAAATAACAATAATTCCTTAACTTCATCTAGTATCCAGTAGGCATTGTTAAAATTTTTCTGTCCCATCAGTGTGTTTTACAGTTGGTCTGCTGCAATCAGGATTCAAGGAAGGAAGTTCTATGCGTGGCTTCTGGTTGGTAGGCGCTGTAGAATGAATTGTGCACCCCCTACCCAGATTCATATGTTGAAGCCCTAGTCCACAGGGTGACTATATTCGGAGATTGGGGAATTAAGTTTAAATGAAGTCATAAAGGTGGGATCCCCATCCAACTGGGGGATTAAGGATTAAGGATTTATAGGCAGAGTATCTATGTGCATGCACTGAGGAAAGGTATATGAACACACAGCAAAACGGTAGTTACCTGCACGCCAGGAGGAGGGGTCTCATCTGAATCCAACCATGTTGGTCTTGGGCCTCCAGACTCTGGAACTTGGAGAAAAATAGGTTTTCATTGTTTATGCCACTCAGTCTATGGCGTTTTATTATGGCAGCTTGATGACGGACTCAATATATATGTTAAATTTCTTACATTTCCCCTCCTGTGTATGCCATTCATTTGTCAAAGAAACTGGGTCATTTGTCCTACAGCAATCCTTACATTCCAGATTTGACTGATTGTTTTCTCCTGGTGTCGCTTAACATAGTCCTTTTTTTTTTTTTTTTTTAAAGATTTTATTTATTTAGTTGAGAGAGAGAGAGAGTACAAGCAAGGGGAGCAGGAGAGGGAGAAGCAGACTCCCGGCTGAGCAGGGAGCCCCATGTGGGGCTGGATCCCAGGACCCCGAGATCATGACCTGAGCCGAAGGCAGACACCTAACCAACTGAGCCTCAACACATTCCTCTTACCCCCATATTTTATGTGAACAGAGACTAAGAAAAAGACTTAGAGTTAAATCCAGAATCTTGATTAGATTCATGTTCATTTAGCAACAGTTCTTTAATGGTAGTGCAGTGTGTATTCCTGCTGCATCACATCAGGAAAAAATATGATGTCTGGTGTTCAGTGATTTTAAGTTGACTGATGGTTCTAGATATTGTCAGCCTGATATATCCGTAATACAAATCCCCATGAGCCTTTTACCTAATGGCTTTCATACCCATTGATGTCCATGGCCTAGATCCATTAACTCAATAGGGATTTGAGAATGAGGATTGTCTAATTATGTCCTTCCTGCTGCTTTTATTAGCTGTGATCTTCCTACAAAGAAGGTATTTCCCATACCGACAATGACAACGCAGTTACCCTGAAATACAGGTTATTCAGAATAGGCAGGAAAAGATCTGTTCCTTTTATTTAACAGCCTGTCTGGAGCTGGTCTCCTAGCAACCTCTAAAGGAAATCACTAATTTGTTTTAAAATTGTCATTATATGAGCTATGGGGTTTTTCTATATTGGATGTGTTTCAGTCTATTATGAGTATTCTTTGGTGTTCAGATTGACCCAGCTATGGCCAGAGAGAGAGACCCTTCAAGTTAATTTCTGTACCCTTCCACCATGACTGCAAGAGCCTTTGATGGTGACTTTGATTTCGGGCTTAACAACATATTGTAGCCTTATCTCAAACAATTCCTGTGCCAGATCTTGAGTCACTTGTTTCACCAAGAGCCCTGGTTTCTTTTAGTAAAAAGTGGTATTTAGAAACTATATCTGGTGCTAAGCTTGTTTATTGCCACTGAACTGTCTGTCTTTGCTTCCTGGTCTGATGAATAATATTGAAGAACTAAAAATGTCTTACATAATGAATGGAACCCTAAACATCCCTTTAATTACTGAGACTTTTAAAGGATTTTTTTTTAATTGAGAGAAAAATGTAATAATTAAGAAAACTGAGTATTAGCAGAAAATAAGTGCCAGCAAAAAAATCAAACTGCCAACGTGGATAGATAAATATTTTATAAAAATGATGACACAGGGGTGCCTGGGTGACTCAGTGAATTAAACCTCTGCCTTGACTCAAGTCATGATATCAGGGTTCTGGGATCGAGCCCCACATCGGGCTCTCTGCTCTGCAGGGAGCCTGCATCCCCTTCTCTCCGCCTGCCTCTCTGCCTACTTGTGATCTCTTTCTCTCTGTCAAATAAATAAATAAAATCTTTTAAAAGAAATGATGACACAAATATATAATTAAATATTATATATTTTGCTAAGTGTTATATTTACTTTTATGTTATTTTATTCTCTCTAATAATGGTGTTTTTATTTTCAATTTAAAACAAAATGTTATTTATATATTATGTAATATAGAACAATATAACATTAATAATACAATTACTCAATTATGTTATTATATAATTATTTAACATTATTATTAAATATTAAAGAGCCATTAAAGACAGCTACATGAGTGAATGACAACCACAAATCAGGTTAGAGTTCTTTGTTAAGCCCTGTGTTCTGATTTGAGGCTCAGAAACTATACAGAAAATGGAGCATCAAACGGTCACAGATGGATTATTTGATCAGTGGGCTTCATTCCAATTCCTGCTCACCCATTAACCTTCTGATCAGGGTCTGCTTTCCTTTGTAGACTACTTTACAGGGAAGAAAGCGCCCTGACCAACAGACATGAATATTTCAATTTCTTAGGCAATGCATTTTTTTATGTCAAAATTATACAGAGGCACTCAGATTTATACATCTGTTTTCCATGACATTGGTCAATGTGAGTCAATCCCCTGACTCGGATTGACCAGATGAACTGGAAAAACTGAATTGCTGGATGTTCTCAGATCAAACTCCGGACTGACACCCCTATAAGATTCCACCTTTAGGAGGGAGGCTTTGCAGTCAAGGGGTTGGGGGGTACGGGGTGGTGGGGGCTGGGCGGGGAACCCTTCACCATTGAGAACATTGAACAGAGCATTAGCTTTATTTTCTTTGTTTCTAATCATTTTACCTTTTTAAAAAATGGGGCTCAACTGTATATTTTGTGGCTCTCCGTTCTCACAGAGTCTTTGTCCTGCTGTCTCTTCAGCCCGGGAGCACCCACCTAACCTCAGTGCACACACACAGAGGAACATGATTACTTCTGATTCACTTCTCAGATCTTAGCTCAGTTATCCTCTTCTCAGAGAAACCTTCCGCAGCCCTCACACGAGATGTCCTTCTGTTAGATGCTCTCATTGCACACTGTGTCCCTTTCCTTCTCAGCTCCCCTCACAGCTTGTAATTAAACACTTACTCGTGTGATGACCAGGTCAGGGTTGAGAGACAGGGGCCGCCTCTGCTGTGCTCCCCTTTGCACCCTCCGTGCTGATCACAGGATCTGGCACAGCAGCAGGGCTAATGACCAACATCAGGAATGAAGTGCATGACAGACCCGCCAAGGGACGGTGAACACAGCAGCTGGAAACCCACTCAGCTGAGCCCACGCGATGGGTAAACTCCGCCTTCCTCTCCCAGCAGCTCAGCCCCATCCCCCAAACCTGCACGGAGCTAGAAGTATATTAGCATCCTCTGATCCAGCAGCTGGTCCAGGATAGGCACGTGCTGTCAGTTGGCATCCGGCGGGTTCTGGGGGCGCCCACCCTCACGCATTCCTCCCTTCCCACCATGCTGGCCCCTGGCTTCTGACTGACTCTCCTCCACTTTGCTCCTGAGACAGGGACTCTGCCCTGATGCCTATCCTCCTGCCTATGCCCTGCTCAGCATCCACTCTTCTGCTCCCCCCACCACTCCCGGGGGACCTGCTCCACCAGCCTGGGACTGGGCTTTTAGCTTGTCCCTTCTTTGCTGTGTGACCTTAAACATGCCATATTGGCGTGTGCTGATGAAAATTGAGAGTTTCTAGCATGCTCTGTGGCCACGCTGCCGGGTGCCTAGGAGCAGCTGAGAGGACTCGGAGGGCAGCAGTGTGTTGCAAGGAAACAAGGAGAGCCCGGCAAGTCTAGATCTGGAGAAAGCATCGCTGAAAAGGTGACATTAGAGGTGAGATTGGAAGGATAAAGGGGAGAGCTGCTTGAAAAGCTATTAAGGAGCCATGAGGACAACAGGTGTTCTATGGAGCAAATCACCAGATTTCCAGATTTGGCTCATTCCTTTGTGCCATGCAAAAGCCTGCATCAAGCATCCCTGGCTTTCCATGGAAGACAACTGAGTTACAGAGATCACATAGATACGTACACCGGTTGTTCTCTCTCTCTTTTTAAAGATTTTATTTATTTATTTGAGAGAGAGCACAAACAGGGGAATGGCAGAAGGAGAGGGGGAAGCAGGCTTCCCGCTGAGCAGGGAGCCCAATGCAGGACTCCATCCCAGGACCCTGAGATCCTGACCTGAGCTGAAGGCAGATGCTTAACAGATGAGCCACCCAGGTGCCCCAGGATCAGTGGCTCTCAACCACAGGTGATTTTTCTCCCCAAGGGAGGAATATCCAGAGACATTGATTGTCACGACTGAGAGAGAGCTGTGTGTTATTGGCGTCTAGTGGGTACCGGTCAAGGATGTTGCTAAGCATCCACTCCTTCCCAGGACAGCCACACAGCTCTCCGTGGTGTTGGGGTTGAGAAGCACGGCCACAGCCAAAGCAGTTAGCCCAAAACACACTACTGAGCCTTAAATACCAAAATGAGGACCACAGAAATTCCTACCCCTTAATACTGGACTTAGTTTTCAAGATTCTTCTTACATCTCTCATCCTGAAGCCATCTCCAGGTGCCCCTTCTCAGTCTTACTGCTAAAGACCATGGACCGCAGAGGCAGACTCCTCAGGGCTCACACCACAGCTGCACAACTGGGGTGCAGCTGGTGTGGTTGGCTGGGTGGCTTTGCGTGAGTGTTCCCGTCCCTCTAGGTTTCTGCTTGCTCATACATGACACATGGGAGACTCTCCCTCCACACAGTGCTGGGGTGGTGAATGTAGATCCCACATAGATCATAGCGCCTGGCACCTAGGTTTATATCTGGGAACTGGTAACAGTTCTTTCTATTCCCACAGTGGTTTTGTTGCTAATTTGGCTAATTTCCCCTGTCCTAGGTATGTCCCTGTGTCCTATGTACCAGGAATGCCTTGAGGGGCTTGACATATTCCAATTAATTGAATGTTTATAATAACGATTATGGACTGAATGCCTGTATCTTCCCCTAATTCATATGTTGAAGTCCTACCTCCCAATGGAATGGTATCCAGAGGTGGGAGGGGGCCTACTGGAAGGTTATTAGGTTTAGATTAGATCATGAACGAGGGTGGAGCCCCCTGAAGGGATGAGTGCCCCTCTAAGGGAAGGAAGAGCTCACTGGCCTCTGTGGTTGGACAGAACATACTTTGACGCCTCCTCGGTCAGGCCGCTGTAAATCACTGTTGGGTCTATAGGCGATAGCCAAAAGGAATGCAAGATTAATATGCACTGATTCATCTTTTTATTTTAATTTATTTTTTATTTTTTAAATTATTTTTTTAAATATAGTCTTTTTTTTTTTAAAGATTTTATTTATTTATTTGTCAGAGAGATAGAGAGTACAGGCAGGCGGAGTGGCAGGCAGAGGCAGAGGGAGAAACAGGCTCCCAAGGAGCAAGGAACTCGATGCGGGACCCGATCCCAGGACCCCGAGATCATGACCTGAGCCGAAGGCAGCTGCTTAACGGACTGAGCCATCCAGGCATCCCCTATTTTTTATTTTTTATATATTTATTATTATTTTTTTAAAGTAGTCTCCACACCCAGAATGGAGCCCAACTGGACACTTTCCCAACCGTGAGATCAAGACTGAGCCTCCCAGGGGCTCCTCTTTCAGTAATCTTTTTGAGTGCTTTCTGTTTATCGGGCAATTGCTAAGGACTGGGGATATACAGCCGTGTTTAAACAAGTCTTCAAGTGTTCCTCACATCAAGACAGAGAGCTATGCAAATAGATCCATGATGACGGGGACAGGTGATAAATTCAAAGATGCAGCAGGCTGACAGAGGAGAGAGCTTTAGGACACAGTGGGAGAGGGTGGGTAGGAGACAAAACGTGACTTTGAATCTCAGCTGTGCCATGTAGCAGGATTTTGACTTCAAGCAAACCACTGGACCTCTTGAAGCCTTGGTTTCCTGGTCCGAGAAAAGGGGATAGCACTGACTGGCAACTTTTGCAAAGATTAAATGAAACCCTGTATTTGGAAGAGATTCCCTAAAATGAGAAAGAGCCCGGTGAGCAGGTAGCTGGGAGGGCTTCCTGGAGGAGGAAACATGTGTGCTTGTTTGGTTTGGGGTGAGGAGGGAGCATTCCAAGATGTGATAACAGCCCTTGGACACACATGGGGTTCATCAAGGTTTAACTGCTGAAGAGTAAGCCTGGGTTGAATTTCCCTCTTGTCAATGTCTCATGTGGGAACAGCTTATGATCTTTTTAATGTTCTTGGAAACACTTCCCCCTATTTCCAACTACAGTAGTTGGTTTCTATTGAAAATGTTTGTGGGGTGACTGAGTGGCTCAGTCAGTTAAGCATCTCCTCCAGCTCAGGTCATGATCCAGGGTCCTGAGATCAAGTCCCGCATCAGGTTCCCTGCTCAGTGGGGAGTCTGCTTCTCCCTCTCCCTCCGTGGACCCCCATGCTTGTGCTCTCTCTCTCTCTCTCTCTCAAATAAATTTTTTTTTTTTTAAGAAAGACAATGTTTGTTAATTTGCTTAAGTTCACGGGAATGACACTGATTTAACAGTGGGGATCCCAGCTTCTCTTTGTATTTTGTTTGTTTATTTTACTAAAAACCCAAGGATGATACCAACTCAGGCTGGCTGACCCCGCTGTGGATTATCTAAACTGAGTGACTGGAATTACTTTTTAGATATTTTGGCAACAAGGAAATCCCAAAATGTATTTTTCCCCAAGTACTTTTTACACTTGTTACCAAGAAAAATATCTGTAGTTTAGCAAGAAATTAATTCTCTGAACCCTTAATTACCTTAAAGTTTACTCATTCAAATAGTGTTTGTAAAAAAGATATTTTGTTCCAAGAAGCCTGGAAGACATTAAAAATCCTACTCACTCAACTTTCCCTTGCCAGAAATAGAAAAAAAGTGTCTGCCAAAATAAATGAAACTTCACAACCACTTTGTAAAACTCTTTGGCATTATTTCTCCAAATTGAGTGTTCCTATAACCTATGACCCAACAATTCATTCCTGGGTATACATTAAGACAGAAATCCACGCAGAAATATGTACTAAAAGACATATACCAGAATGTTTATACCAGCACAATTGCTAGCAATCTCAAATTGTAAGCAAACCCAAATATCCACGAACAGTAGGGTGAATGAAGAAGTCATTGTATAGTCATCACATGGAATATTACGTAGCAATCAAATGAATGAAACATATCAGCCACACGCAAAAGAATGAAACTAGATGACATTCTTATACCATACAGAAAAATAAATTCAAAATGGATTAAAGAACTAAATATGAGAACTAAAACCATAAAATTCCTAGAAGAGAGCAGAGGAAGTAAGATCTCTGTTTGACATTGGCTGTAACAACATTTTTCTAGATAGTTCTCCCGAGGCAAGGGAAACAGAAGCAAAAATAAACTACTGGGACTTCATCAAAATAAAAACTTCTGCACAGCGAAGGAAACAGTCAACAAAACTAAAAGGCAGGGGCGCCTGGGTGGCTCAGTGGGTTAAGCCGCTGCCTTCGGTTCAGGTCATGATCTCAGGGTCCTGGGATCAAGCCCCACATTGAGCTTTCTGCTCGGCAGGTAGCCTGCTTCCCTTCCTCTCTCTCTGCCCGCCTCTCTGCCTACTTGTGATCTCTCACTGTCAAATAAATAAATAAAATATTAAAAAAAAAAAAAACCCAAACTAAAAGGCAACCTACTGGATGGGAGAAGATATTTGCAAACGACATACCTGATAAAGGATTAGTATCCAAAGTATGTTAAGAACTTATACAAAATCAACACCCAAAAAACAAATAATCCAATTTAAAAATGGGGCAGAAGAAATAGACATTTCTCCAAAGAAGAGATCCAGATGGCCAACAGACAGTTGAAAAGATGCTCCACATCACTCATTATCAGGGAAATGCAAATCAGAACTTGATGAGATATCACCTCACACCTGTCAGGATGGCTAAAATCAACAACACAAGAAATAACAGGTGTCGGTGAGGATGTGGAGAAAAAAGAATGCTCGTGCACTGTTGTTGGGAACGTAAACTGGTGCAGCCACTGTGGAAAGTAGTATGGAGATGCCTCAAGAAATTAAAAATAGAATTAACCTACAATCCAGTAAAATACTACTGAGTATTTACCCCCAAAATACAAAGACATTAATTCAAAGGGATTCACGCACCCCTATGTTTATAGCAGCATTATCTACGATCGCCAAATTATGGGAAGAGCCCAAGTGTCCAATGATAGATGAATGGATAAGGAAGATTTTTACACACATACATACACACACACATGGGAATATTATTCAGCCATAAAAAAGAATAAAATCTTACAATTTCCAGCAATACGGATGGAACTAGAGTGTATTATGCTAAGAGAAATAAGTCAGAGAAAGACAACTACCATATGATCTCACTCATATGTGGAATTTAAGAAACAAAATAAATGAGCAAAGGGCGGGGGGAAGCAAACCAGCAAACAGATTCTTCACTCTAGAGAACAAACTGATGGCCGCTGGAGGAGAGGGGGTGGGGGATGGGTGACATAGGTGATGGGGATTAAGGAGGGCACGTGTGATGAGACCAAGTGTTGTATAGAATTCTTGAACCACTATATTGTACACCCGAAACTAATACAACCCTATGTTGGCTGTACGGGGAAAAAAAAAAGAAAAGAATGAACTACAACTACACAGAATACCCTGGGTGATTTCCCAAAACATGTCAAATTAAGGAAGTCATACAAAAGAAGAATACATATTATATCATTCCAGTTGTATAAAAATGTTTAAACTAGCAAAACGAGTCTTGTTTAGATGTGGGAGTAGTACACAGTGGGGAGCCGCGAGGGGATAGTGTTGGTGGGGGTTGGAGGGGGCTTCTAGGGTGCCAGAAATGTTCTACTTACTGACTCGGGAAGTGGTCACACAGGTAGAAGTACTCGGTGATAATTCACGAGCCACCTTTGATGCGTGAACATGTTTTTAAAAATCAAGAAATTGCTAATAAGTGCATTCTAAACCTCATGAGTTTTAATACATTTGGGGAGAGCAGACTAAATCTGAAAAAAGCTATTCCTTTCTTCCAAATCTCATCCCCATGACTTCATCTAATGGGAAGGTAGCCTCCGTTATAAGGTACGTAAGTGAGTATTTGAATCATCTGAAGTACCCGGAATGCAATCAGTTTAACAGTTAAGTTTGGAACAAAAGTAGTCAGTCAGTTGGTCTCTTGATTGTAGATTCTTATAGTTGTCTTTACAGATGAAGTGAAGTTTTCTCATAGTGCATTTAAAAATTCACTTCTCTGTTAGTTAAAAAGAAAAAAAGAGGAAGAGTTCACGTTTGAATAGCTCAACTCTTTTCTAGTGCAACATGGATTTTTAAATCTTTTTTTTTTTTTTAAGATTTTATTTATTTATTTGACAAAGAGAAACCACAAGTAGGCGGAGAGGCAGGCAGAGAGAGAGGAGGAAGCAGGCTCCCCGCTGAGCAGAGAGCCCGATGTGGGACTCGATCCCAGGACCCTGAGATCATGACCTGAGCCGAAGGCAGAGGCTTCACCCACTGAGCCACCCAGGCGCCCCATGGCTTTTTAAATCTTGACACAATCTTGACATGGGATTGGAACACAAACTTCTCCGTAGAAAAAAAAATTTTTTTTTTTTTT
>NC_081561.1:13231127-13238983 GCF_022355385.1 Mustela nigripes | reverse complement strand
CCGGAAGCAGGCTCCCTGCTGAGCAGAGAGCCCGATGCGGGACTCGATCCCAGGACCCTGAGATCATGACCTGAGCCGAAGGCAGCGGCTTAACCCACTGAGCCACCCAGGCGCCCGAAAAAAAATTTTTTTTAAGATTTTACTTATTTATTTGTCAGAGAGAGAGAGAGAGGGAAAGCACAAGTAGGGGGAGGGAGAAGGAGAAGCAGACGCTCCGTTGAACAGGGAGCCCGACACGGGGCTCAATCCTAAGACCCTGGGATCATGACCTGAGCTGAAGGCAGACACTTAACAGACTGAGACACTCAAGGGTTCCTTAGGCAGAGAAAATTTTCAAGGGTACAGATGATAAAAGATTTTGTGTATATTTCAATTTCCTTACTGATGAATGACATGCTCCTACAAGGAGTAACAACTCGTGGAGTTCTTGAAGGATGAAAGCCAATCACCCCCAGCCGCCAACATCAACCCACCAGTCGGAGAGAGGCTGGGGGTTCCCCTTGGTCTTGTCTCATTCTCTCTCTGCCCCTCTGGCTGGCGGAACAGGGCAGCTGTTTGCTGCTCTACTTGGCAGAACATTGGCTAGAGAAGCTGATCCAAGAATCAGAGGTCACAGCAGAGTTTTTCAATTCTTGTCACCCTGCTGCCCACGTGTATATGGTCTCGCTGACTTTGGAAAACTGTTATCCCTATCCTGCCATCCCTGGGGCTACCTACAGCTTCTATTTCCAAACTGTGGCTTTCAAATCGCCATCTCAGATGTTGCTAATAAAAGTCCTACACTCTTGACTGAGAGTTCCACATAAATGCCGTGATTTTCAGCTGGCTGCTGGTTTCCCCCCTAGGGGCTGGACAGATCTTAAGATGCTTCTGTGGTTACTCTAAACTATTCTACAGACACTTTTTATGACATACAATGAAAATATGGCTTCATTGATGTTTCTGTAATGTATTGCAGGAGTGAACCGGTCACCCGCTGGGCCCTCAGCCAAGTGCAATCTTTGGCAAGTTGAAAATGACTCAAAACCAAAGTCATCCACAGAAGGAAGAAATCCTGAGCAGCTAATAAAAAAATGTAACTGGGGCTTCTGCCTTTGGAAATCCTTAAGTAACATGGCTATGCCACCTCTGGGATCTGGGACAAGTTCCTGCCTTTAATCTAGGTGCTCGGCGGTCACTGGTCCACAGATGCAAGCCCTGGTAACTGGTACAGATGCCACCATTGTCCCCTTGCACATCCTGAGACTTCCAGAAATGAAGATCTCATTTCCGAAAAGAACCAGGATTTGGTTGGCATTTCTGGGTGCCTTCAAAGAGTGTTTGAAATTAAAATACATGATTCCCCAAACAAGAGGAGATTCCATTAGTCTGAAGAGAAATGGGAATTTAAGACCACCATACATCTATGTGTATATGTATATATGTGTATGTTTAATCAACTCAGTATACATCCATCCATTTTTTGAATATATATATACATATTTAAGATTTTTCAGTTTGGTATTGGCACAAACAAAAACTCTATGTTATTAAACAAAGATTTGGGGATTTTATTAGAAATTCCAGGAAGCTAAAGCTTTCTTGGAGATAATGGATAAACCACAGAGAAGATATTGGTCAAGGCAGTCCTAGAGGGCCCATATTTCAGTGCTGACAAGGGCTTGGGGAAGTACAAATTGGTTTTTTATAACTCTGGAAAGGTTAGGGAAGTTAGCTTGGCAGTGTATTTCAGATGCTTTTAAAGTGTAGGGTGAGTTGATATGCTGGATACTCAGGAAGAACTCATGTCTCTGTTCAAGTCCAAAGGCAATAAAATACAGAAGTCCCACTTTGAAGACAGGCAGGAAAGTATTTTCTCTTATTTGAGAGAGAGCCAGCCTTTTTGTTCTACTCAGGCCTTCAACTGATTGGATGAGGCCCACCAGATTAAGGAGAGCAATCTGCTTTACTCAGTCTGCCAGTTCAAATGTTCATCTCAACCAAAAATATCCTCACAGAAACACTCAGAATAATGTTTGACCAAATATCTGGGCACCCTGTGGCCCATTCAAGTTGACCCACAAATTAACTGTCTTCCCAATCTATTTTTTTTAAATCTCTGACTGAGGTTTAAAATCTTTTTTTTTTTAATTATTTTATTTGACAGAGATCAAAGTAGGCAGAGAGAGAGGAGGAAGCAGACTCCCTGCTGAGCAGAGAGCCCCATGCGGGGCTCAATCCCAGGACCCTGAGATCATGACCTGAGCCGAAGGCAGAGGCTTTAACCCACTGAGTCACTCAGGTGCCCCATCTGACTGAGGTTTAATTTACTTCTGGTTCTAGTATATTATACTATGAGTTCTTCCAATTTCTTCTAAACACACTGAAATCACACAAATATCCATAAAAAGATAATTATTTGCGTGTGATATAAAATTAGAATAATATTATACTTTTATTTTAATCAACAATATGTTTCTGTAGCATATTCTTTTATTCTGGTGTAGTATTTGGTTTATTTTTTTTTTAAAGTTTTTAATCTTTTTTAAGATTTTATTTATTTATTTAAAAAGATTTTGTTTATTTGTCAGAGAGAGAGGGAGAGAGAGCGAGCACAGGCAGACAGAGAGGCAGGCAGAGGCAGAGGGAGAAGCAGGCTCCCTGCCGAGCAAGGAGCCAGATGTGGGACTTGATCCCAGGACGCTGGGATCATGACCTGAGCTGAAGGCAGCTGCTTAACCAACTGAGCCACCCAGGCATCCCAAGATTTTATTTATTTATTTGACAGAGAGAGATCACAAGTAGGCAGAGAGGCAGGCAGAAGGAAAGGGGGAATCGGGCTCCCCGCTAAGCAGAGAGCCTTATGCAGGTGTCCATCCCCCCGAGATCATGACCTGAGCCGAAGGCAGAGGCTTAACCCACTGAGCCACCCAGGTGCCCCTAAAATATATATTTGGTTTAAATATACCATTTTTAATATTTCTCCATCCTATTAATGGACACTTGGGCTTTTCAAATAATCTCTACCATAACTGATCCAGCAATAACTATCTAATAACTAACGGTGGGCCTTTTTGTGGAATGGGGCCAGAGATTCTCTCTGGAAACTCTTCAATGGCTAGGAGTGGAATTGTCAGATCATAGTGTATGTACACATTCAGTTCCACTTCCTACTGCCAACCCTCCTTCCACTCTGGCTGTAACAATTTATAATCCAGCAATGTATGAGAATTTCCACTCACCCACATCCTTGATATTTTTAGATTTGTTAATTTCTATCAATGGGAGGGATTAGAAATAGACTCTCACCCTGGTTTAATTTGCATTTCTCTGGTTACTAGTGAGATGGTTAAGGGGTATCTGGGTTACTTATTTTTCTATTGGGCTGCTTGTCTTTGCTCAGTTATTTGATGGGGTTCTTTGAATGTTGCAAATTACCTTCTTCTTTTATCCTCTCATCTTGGTGGTAGTGTCTTTACCTTTATGGCATGTGTTTGTGTGTATGTGTCTGCTTTAAGAAATCTTTCCTATAGCCATAGACATTGTCCCACATTATCTTCTAGAAAGTTCTAAAATTTTGTGTGTGAAGTGCGAGGATCCAATTTTGTGTCATTTGGGGTATTGTATGTTGGTTACCTATTGCTGCATCACAAATTACTCCAAACTTAGCAGCTTGGAACCACAAACATTTATTATCTCAACAATTTCTGAGTGTCGGCAATCTGGGAGCCTCTCCGCTGGGCGGTTCTGGCTCAGGGTCTCTCCTGAGGCTGTGTCAGATGTTGGTCAGGGGTACAGTCATGTGAAGGCCGTGCTTCCAAGATGACTCACTCACATGGCTGTTGGCAGCATCCGTCTCTCCCCACAGAGGCCTCTCCACAAGGTTGCCCAAGAGTCCTCCTGACGTGGTGGCTTGTTTCCCCCAGAGCCGGTGATCCATTCAAGACAAAGCGTGAGCGAGCAGAGAGCTGTAGTGCCTTTTAGGATGTATTTTCTAAGGTCTCACACACTGTTACTTCCATTTCATTCTATTCATTGGAAGTGAGCCCACTTCTATACATGAAGTCTAGCTCAAACTCAGTGGACGGGAATTACATTCCATATCTTGAGGGGAGAAATGTCAACGAACTTGTGGAAATCCCCCGAACTTGTGGAAATCCCCCGTCAACATGATGAGTCATTCATTCCCTCCCTACTTACTTTGAAAAGCCCACCCTTTCCTTACTTCTCTATAATGACACTTCTGTCATTTGTCAGGTTCCTCAGAAGCTAATACCTGTTTCTAGCCTCTCTGTTCTGATCTGCTGGTTTACTTATCTGGTCGCGCACAACACTATACTTTACAAATCTTGACATGCGGCAGGTCCCTGCAGGACCAGTGAACCACACCTACAATATGGAGACCGTGGAGTCACCACCTCTTAGATCTAGGTTGGCTTAGTGACATGCTTTAAACTTAGGGTCAGGAAGAAGTCACGCTAGGCCAGTTCCTGGTGCAAACCTTGGGCTGTCAGCCTTTATTTTGTGCTCTGGAGAGCTGAGCCATTCTGTAAGCTGTCTGGCGGCCCTCTTGGAGAGACCTACAGGGGGAGACCCAGTGGACAGAGATAAGCTCTGACACTCTCTAGACAAAGAGAGGAGCCTCGCCATCTTCGCAAGCCACCTGAGCTGAGCTGTTGGCTGCAGGTAGGGTCACCTGCGTGACCCTCTGAGGACAACAGACCTGCCCGGCTGAGCCCATCTGAGGCCGCAAAGTCAGAATGATGGTAGCAAGCCACTGAGTTTGGGAGAGGTGTTTTATACATCAGTAGATAACACAGACAGCTCTTTCCCCATTGCTGCTTGTCTTTCTCAAAATTACCTTTTTTGAACTTATAAAGTCAATAAGGGAAGAATACTGAGACTTTCTGTTTGTTCCTGTGTTCAGCTTTTCTTTCTCTCTCAACACGGCTTCTTGTATCTTTCCCACCAAGCCCTGACTTTCCTTCGGTTAACTCATTCTTAGAGTCAATAAAATTTCTTTTTTTTTTTAAGATTTTATTTATTTATTTGACGAGAGAGATCACAAGTAGGCAGAGAGGCGGGGGGGAGGGTGGGTGGGAAGCAGGCTCCCTACTGAGCAGAAAGCCCGATGCTGGGCTCGAACCCAGGACCCTGAGATCATGACCTGAGCCGAAGGCGAAGGCTTAATCCACTGAGCCACCCAGATTCTCCATAGCGTCAATATAATTTCTATTGCTATTTCAAATGAGAATTTTTTTCCTACCAAATTTTCTAATTGGTCATTGATGGGATAAGGGAATGCTATTTTTTTTTAAGTTGATCTTTTATGAAGCAAACTCATTCTTTCTAATAGGTTGCCTGCAGATTCTCTTGGACTTCCAATGAAGACAATTTGCAAAAGATGAGCATTTTCTCTCTTTCTCACTGAGTCTTTTGCCTCTTCTTTTCTTGTCTCTTTTCACTGGCAAGGAGTTCCAGTTCGTTACCAGACAGTAGGGCTGAAAATGGGCACTTTGACTTGTACCTTGACTTCAAAGGAATGTGTTTAAAGTTTCATCACTAACTATGATATTACTATAGGGGTTTTTTTTGGGGGGGGGCATTTCCTCAGGTTAAAGAAGTTGCTATCTTTTGCTAAAAGTTTTATTATTTTTTAAGATGAATGAATGTTGAATTCTATTGCCGACACTTTTCTGTATTTCTTGAGATAATCATGTAGTTTTCTTGCTCTTAACATCTTAATATTTAATAGTGATTTGATACATTTTTCTGATGTCGAGTCATATATTTTTACAGAATAACCTTAATTATGACAATTTTAATATACTGCAAAATTAGATTTGCTTCTTTTTTATTTAGAATTCTATTAAAGTTTTTTTGTCTTTTTAATTTGAGAGAAAGAACTGAAGGAGGGGGAGGAGCAGACAGACTCTGTGCTGAGTGCAGAGCCCCGATGTGGGGCTTGATCTCATGACCCTGAGATTATGACCTGAGCAGAAATCGAGAGTTGGATGCTTAATCCACTGAGCCACCCAGGCACCCCTAGAATTCTTGCATTCATATTTATAAATTATATTGCTCTATGCTTTTCTTTTTTGTTTTAAAAAATACTTTTCTACCTATAGTAACCTCATAAAATGAACTACATATCTTTTCCCTTTCTTCCACTATGTGGAACTGTTTGACTAAAATAAGAATTACTCGTCCCAGGGCACCTGGGTTGCTCAGTGGGTTAAAGCCTCTGCCTTCAGCTCGGGTCATGATCCCAGGCTCCTGGGACCGAGCCCCACATTGGGCTCTCTGCTCAGCAGGGAGCCTGCTTCTTCCTCTCTCTCTGCCTGCCTCTCTGCCTACTTGTGATCTCTCTCTGTCAAATAAACAAATAAAAATTAAAAAAAAAAAAAGAATTACTCATCCCTAGAAGGTTTAATTAAACTTGCCTGTCAAGATGCTTGAACTTGTAGCCTTTCTTGGGAAAAGATATTTACTAGCCATTCAATTATTTTCATAGCGGTTGTTATATTCAGTTTTTCTATTTCTTCTTGGATCACTCTGTAATTTATATTTTTCTATAAAGTTGTCCATTTCATGAACGTTTTAAAGATTATAGGCAAAAGTTTGTGGTATTTTTGTCCCTCATATTGTTTATTTTGCCTTTTTTTCTCTAATTAGTCTTTCCAGAAATTTGTCTGTTTTATCATTCTTTTAATTAATGATCTTTGGGCCTTATTGATAATTCTGATATTCTTGGTTTTAGATACTATTATTCATGTTTCCTAATAATTTATCCTTTCTTCTAGATTCTTTTATTTCTCAATCATTCAGTTGAATTGTTAGTTCATTAACTTTCAAATCTTTGTTGTTATCCCAAAATATGCATTTGAGCTTTGTTTTAAAAATTAATTTATAAAGATTTTATTTATTCATTTTGAAAGAGAGAGAGAGAAACAGAGAGCATGGGCAGGGGGAGAGGCAGAGGGAGAGGCACAGGCAGAGGGAGAGGGAGAAGCAGACTCAGCATTGAGCCAGGAGTCCACCATGGGGCTCCATCCCAGGACCTGGAGATCATGACCTGAGTGGAAGGCAGACGTGTAACCACCTGAGCTACCCAGGTGCCCCTGCATTTGAGCTTTAAATTTCCCCCTGAGCACAATTTTAGCTGTGCCTCATACTTTTAAAAAAAAAAAAAAATTATTTTTTTATTTGAGAAAGTGAGACAGAGAGCATGAGCTGGGGCGGGGGGGCAGAGGGAGAGGGAGACACAAAGTTCCCATTGAGCCAGGAGCCCAACATGGGGCTCCATCTCAGGACCCTGAGATCATGACCTGAGCTGAGGACAGCTATTTAACTGACTAAGCCACGCAGGCACCTCTGTCACGTGTTTTTATATGTGTGCTTTTTTCGTGTATCATTTCTAAATATTTTTCATTTTCATGATGGTTTCTTTTTTAATTCTGAGATTATTTGGAATGATATTTTTCACTGTCAGGTATATATATGTCAGATGGGAGAATACCCATATACTATTGGTTTCTATTTTCAGTGCATTGCGGTGAAAGGTCATGATCTGTATGACATCAGTCCTTTGGAATGTGTAGTGATTTCCTGTGAGGCTGAACAAATGGTCAAGTGTAGAAACCTTCTGGGTGGGCTTATAAAGAATATGTATTCTGGGGACGCCTGGGTGGCTCAGTTGGTTAAGCAGCTGCCTTCGGCTCAGGTCATGATCCCAGCGTCCTGGGATCGAGTCCCACATCGGGCTCCTTGCCCGGCAGGGAGCCTGCTTCTCCCTCTGCCTCTGCCTGCCATTCTGTCTGCCTGTGCTCCCTCTCTCCCCCTCTCTCTCTCTGATAAATAAATAAAATCTTTAAAAA
>NC_081561.1:13211005-13231027 GCF_022355385.1 Mustela nigripes | reverse complement strand
ACGGCAGGGAGCCTGCTTCTCCCTCTGCCTCTGCCTGCCATTCTGTCTGCCTGTGCTCACTCTCTCCCCCTCTCTCTCTCTGATAAATAAATAAAATCTTTAAAAAAAAAAAAAAAAAAAAGAATATGTATTCTGTATTCGTTGGGTGAAGGTTCTCTCTAAATGTCTGTTATTATTTCTATGTATGATTATTGTTTTACTAATAAATACATAACTTACTGTTTGGAAAAGAAGAGTAAAAAAGAAACCTCATCTTGTCAGGAAGGGAAGCAGAACCTGAGTAGGATCCTGGGAAACCAAACACAACAGCAATTATGTACTCCTGGAAAAACAAACTCCCTTTCTGACCCCCAGACGGGGGAGGGTCTAATGGAATAGTCCTGCCCTCGGAAATGCCAGAACAGGTCAGGACAGTGTAAATGCCAGCTGTGTCACTGCTCTGCACTTGCAGTCATCCTGCAGGTGACACGGGAGTAGCCTCTGCTCAGACAGCAGAGTTATGGCCCCCTGGTTAACTGAGCCCTTCTTGTTTTGAGTATTTCTCCTTTGCTGATGCCTGACAAGGTTCTTTCATCAGGGATATTATCTGATTAGATCAGATTGGATTGAACTAAAGTGAATTGGATATTCATTTAGCTTAGCCCTAGGTTGGTGTTCTACCTAAGGGTGGCTAGACAAGGTCTTGGTTCTGTAACCAGCCTTTCTTTTAGTTCCATGTGAACCCTTGTGAAGCTGGATTTTTCTTTTAGCTAGGTACATTGTCACCAGTATTCAGTGGGGCAGGAATTTGGGGGGGGGGGACTTCTCTCTAATTTTCTTAGTTTGGACTCTTGTAGACAAGGCTTTCCTCCTTGGTAGATGGGGACCCCATCTTACCTTCCTCTTCTCTCTCTGATTGTGATTTTGCCCATTTACGAGTGCCACTCCACGGCTTGATGACATCCTTCCAGTCGGGGCACAGCAAGCACTTCCCAATCCCTGTGGAGAGGGGTGGGCCAGAGGGATCTCTCAATCTACTGCCCACAGACAGGTCACCCCAGCTGCACGAGATGTTCCTTATTTTCCCCCGGTGTGCTGTGAAATACTATTCTTCTGTGTACCAAGATATGAGAAAGGTAGGGAAGGTCTTTGAGGGGCTCTAAGCTGAAGATAAATAGGTTTAATTTGTTAGCCATGTTCTCAAGTTTGAGGCTGTACCTGATATTATTTCCCAGCCCTTAGCTCCTAGACCTCTGCCCCTGCTCCTAGCCCTTTGTTTAAAACTTGGAGTCATGTCTTGGCTGTGTGTGGAGCGAAAAAGCAAAAGGTGAGTGTGTGTGGCATGGGCGTGGAGGAAGGGGTGACGGGGAAGGACAGCTGAGTCATTGTGGTGGTAGCGATAGCTGGTGAGAGATTCCAAGGGTGAAAAGAATTCCAGAAAAATTGGGGCTATGGCTCCCACGAGGACTGTCTGTCCACTGCTTACTATAGAGGATCAAAAATTAATTTTACTGAGGCAAGAAGCATTTCCAGTTCCTTTCTCATACCTTGCCCACCACCTCTCCTCTGCTTCCTCTCCACCCCTCACCAGGTTCGTGTGTGTCACTCCCACAAAACTGTGGTTTTCCTCCATGATTTTGCTTGGCTCACACTCTATCACAAGTATCTGTTTTCTTATCTGATGCACAAAGCTACGAGCACCCTATGGGACACGATGGAGTCTTCTAGCTCTATATTCCCAAGGAGCGATTCAGACCCAGACAGAGCGGGCACCTGCTGTGCACAAACCCAGTACAGGCTGTACTTCATGTGGCAATGTTCAGACACTGCTCTGAGCTGTGGGGGCTGCTCTACCACCCCACTGCCTTGACCTCTCCCCCAGCTCTCCCAGGCCTGACCATGACCCAGGAATACTGTGTTGATGCTTGATCTAGCAGGGGACTGTCAAGCCCGTGCTTCAGGGATATCCGTGTTTGTTTGGACAGGCTGATGCCTATGCTACACCAGATGTTCAAGAAGTTTACTATCACCCTTGGATGAATGAATGAGTGAATGGCTTTGGTTCCCTTCTATTCTCATTATGATTGACATGTTCTTTCCAGCATCATTCTCCCAGGCCACATTTTGCCCCTGATCACCTCTACCTAAGAACAAGCCCTAGGTCTCTCAGCCCTTTGTGTAGTCCTCCACTGGAACACAGAATTACAGGGCCAAAGCCTATGTCGTGGACTCACTGTCCAGATATGAATAGTTGAAATGATTGATATGGGGTTCTGTATATTGCCTTAATTAATAAATAGGTGAGACATGTTTAAAACAGAGGATGTATTGTTTTATGTGCCTACTCTTTCAACCAGAAATTGAGGGAGCGGAATAATGTTCTTAATTTGAATTGCAAAGGCCGTGTTATTCTCTCTCCAATAATATTTACTTTATGCCAGACTGTTACGAGGGTTATTCTTCTGGTGCACTCCTCTGTGTGTGTAAGCAGCGTGTTAATGATTTGGGATGCTAAGTAGTTTTCCTACATCCTTATTGATCTGTCCAGAAAAAGCACCATAGTTTTTTTCTGTTTATTTATAGAGTAATTATATCATCTGCCCCTATGTCTTCACATCTAACTAAGGCAGCAGAACATTTTGTAGCATAGTGTTCTCCCAGAGAGACTGGGGGCAGGAAGAGGACAGGTGCCCTGAGGATTTTCAAATGTCAGGAAGGCAAGTTCTGGAGCTAGTGATGTCCAAGCCCCTGTGTATTTACTTTAAAACCATTTCCACAGTCTAAGAGCCATGGATTTGGTGATAGTGTCTTAAACAGTGTCTCCAATTCTCTTGGCCTGGTGAGTGACACAGAAACAAACAAACAAACAAACAAACAAACTGTTGCTGTACAATCTAGTTGGGTGACTATTACTTTTGGTATTTCAGAGGACTAGTAAAACAGCTAGATGCATTTGGGTTCCCTCCTTCACTGGGTTCATTGACTCAGAGTGTGAGTTGGGCATGAAAGAAACTTCTGAGCATGTGACCAGAACTAATTGTTCATTTAAACATTTAAATGCCTTTTTTCTTTATTCTAAATGCAAGGGAAGTACAGAAATGTAGGGCAAAATGGTTTTCTTTTCATTTCATACGGTATTTCTTCCTAAAAATAGAGAGTTGTATGCACAACGAGGGGAATTGTATACTTAAAAATAGTTAAAACAGTACATTTTATATTAGTATATTTTACACCAATAAAAAAGACAAAAAGACATAGTTGTAATATTATATATGCAACATGGTTTTGGCTTTTATTTTTTATTTATTTTTTTTTTGAAAGATTTTATTTATTTATCTAACAGAGAGTGAGAGAGCACTAACAGGGGGGACATTGGGGAGAGAGAGGGAGAAGCAGACTCCCCGCCCCAGCAGGGAGCCAGATGCGGGGCTTGATTCCAGGACCCTGGGATCATGACCTGAGCCGAAGGCAGACACGCTTAACCAACTGAGCCACCCAGGTGGCCCTTGGCTTTTTAAACATGACACTATGTCCTGAGCATTTTCCCATGCCATTATGTGATATTAGAAATTGTTTTACCGCCTACATGATTAACTTATCCTTTCAACAAGGACTTAACTGTGTCTCAGGGAGGTACCAAGTACTGTTTCAGGCTAAAGTAGCCATAAAGGAGACCAACGAGACCCCTGGACCCACCGAGCTTCTACTCCAGCCAGGGGAGACAGGCAGTGGTGGAGAAAGCAAACTCAGGCAGACTGTGGAAGTGCTGCGGCCGCAATGAACCCAGTGGTGTTGGGAAGCAGCCAAGGGGCTTGCAAAGAAGAGCTACCAGCCTACGGTGGGGAAGACGAGACATGCCCCATGAGCCCCCAAACCTGAGGAACAAGCCAGCAGGTGAATGAAAGGCTGAAGGACAGCATTCCCGGCAGAGGGAACAGAAAGTGAGGTGTCTGGAGGCCGGAGAGAACCAGGCAAGACCGAGGAGGAATCAACAGGAGGGGCGGGCGCGACTGACACAGAAGCCGGACCGTCAGCTCGAGGATGAGCGGTGTCGGTCAAGGGAGGTGCAGGTGAGACAGGGACGAGGGCAGCAAGCGCCAGGTGACGGACATTACACACCTGGGGCACTTAACTGCTGACTGAAAAGAACCAGGCTGGGGCCAGAATGCGGCCCCATATGCAAGCCAGACTCAGAACAGAGGGCCTGGGGTTCCAAAAAGCACCACCACACTGCCTGAGCCTTCTGCTAGTATCGACCAATCAGGACGAGGCCCTCCCAACCAATCAGCACGAGGCTCTCCCAACCAATCAGCACGAGGTCCTCCCAACCAATCAGCACGAGGTCCTCCCAACCAATCAGCACGAGGCCCTCCCAACCAATCAGCATGAGGTATTTTTCCTCCTTTCTCTCATTAATCTATTGGACCTGTGGGATCCTGAACGAGAACTTTCTCTAGCGAAGCAGGACTTCCTCTTGGTTGGGCGGGGGCAGTTATCCTAAGAGCTCTGTGTTGGTTCTTTGTCTTCCTTCGGCTCCATCTGTGGCCCCAACAAAGCCTTGCCTCTGCCGATGGTTCGTCCCGGCCTCTTTTCTATCCGTGTTGGGCCCAAGAATCCGATTTCTGTAAACGAGGGACAGAGCTGAGAGTCCCCCAGGCCATTTTGAGGGGTTTGGATTGTATTGAAGGTGCAAGAGGAAAGCAGTGGAGGCGTTTCATCAAATGGCCAATGCTTTTATTTTTATTCATTTTTCTTTTTTTTTTTTTTTACATAATATTTTAATTGAAGTATAGTTGATGTGTAATTTTTTAAGTTTAGGAAATATATATCTATTATATATAATAGATATAATCTATAAATATATTATGTAATATCTATTATATATAATAGATATGTTTCCTAAACTTAAAAATTATATATATAATATATAGATATAGATATAGATATGTAATTGACCTATAATGGCCAGTGCTTTTTAAAGCTCTGAGGGGCGCCTGGGTGGTTGGTTCAGTAGTTTACCCTCCCTCTGCCTTCAGCTCAGGTCATGATCCCAGGGTTCCTGGGATGGAGAGGCATGTAGGGCTCCCTGCCAGCGGGAGGCCTGCTTCCCCCCCTCCCTCTGCCCCTGCTCATGCTCTGTCTCTCAAATAAATAAAATTTTTTTAAAAAATTAAAAAAAAAAATAAAGCTCTCTCTGCTTACTTAGGGGTGGGAGGCAGCAAGAGTGTGAGGGTCTACCATGTTAAGAATCTAGGGCAGGAGTCCAGGGGAGAGATGACAGTCACAGAACTGTCCCATGCCCCTGTCCTGAGGAGCACAGTACAGGCTCAGTACTGCTTTTTCTGACCTGGACACAGCTCAAGGGAACCCCTGCTCAGGGAGCCTGTTGACCTTTGCTAGGGGAAGGGGAGAAAGAGGAGAAATGCCAGCATGTGTCTTATCTCCAGAAGGCCAAGGGTTCTGCTGTCCCAGGAAAGCAGAGGCTATGTTATCTACCCTAAGTTCAGGGGCTTAGTGGTAACAGACTATGATTTTGGAGCCTGGTGATTTCAGTCAAATGCCTGTCTTTATGACCTACCTCAGGCATGTTAACTTTGTGTGTGTGTGTGTGTGTGTGTGTGTGTGTGTGTGTGTGTAGCAGTTTCCTTCTTTGTCATAAGGGGGATAATTGTACTTAACAGCAAAAGCTGTGAGGAGTGAATACATGCAAAGTTTAGAGCCTCATGTGTAGCAAGCACTCAATAAATGGTAGTGATTATTAAAAACACCCCCTCCCAAAGAGTTGAAGGTAGAACCATTAATGGGTAATTTTTAAAACTCTACTAAGGATAAGTTCAGGAATAAACTTCAGCATTATGCATATTGGAGCTGCTTAGTAGGACTGCTCCAAGATCTTTGAGAGTCATTTGGCAAAGTTATATTTCTACCAAAAGTAGAATTTCATTCTACAATGGATTAAGATTTATAGGGATGTTGGGTATTTATGGATACTCTACTAAAAATAATCAAAACTTGTTTCTATATTGTGTGAAAAAGAATAAACAAATTTAACTAGATAGCGGGATTTTCTTATTTTTCATGAAAACAATATAATAGTTTTAAAATTGTGGAAGCAAACCAAATTATTTACAGTGGCTACATAAGGTTGGAGAGATTAAATCTTATTTCTGAAATTTCCATAATATGTATAAGTAACTTGTACAATGAAAATACATAAAATTATCATTAAGCTGAGTTAATATGAGAAGAAAATCCATTTTATCATCATCCTAGGACTGTGAATAAAAATATGAATCCCCACTATTTTTATTTCTAAAAAAAGGTTGAGAATGTTCTTCTTGGAGTCACATGACGATCATCTTAAATGACATTAAAATAGGCCTCAAATCTTCACCCAAATGCAAATGGTAGAGATCGGCAGATAAATCATGGAATGAGGGGAAAGAAATTTTTAGGCTTATTTTTAGAACCGTTTAAAAGGCTAAAATGTCAGATTGTGTCAGGATTCAGTTTCCAGGTTTCAGAGGGTCTCTCACAAAGAACATGAAGAATAAACGCCCCAAAAAGAAAGAAATAAATAAACTTTGTGCAGGTACAAAAAAAAAAAAAAAAGAAAGAAAGAAAGAAAGAAAGAAAGAATAAACACCAGATATTTGTGAGAGTATCATGTGCAAAAGCACTGGGGTTCAAAGGTCCATGTTATCAGAAGCTCAGGATCCATGCATGCTAAGAGCCATCCTCCTGTGCCCTGGACTGTGAACCAGTAAGACACAAATGTATAGCCAGCCTCTCCACCAACCACAACCTGGTACGTCAACTTTTTCTCACTTCCCACGTCCGATTAGCTACTCGGCCAGGGAGCCATCATCTTGTCATAGCAGAGTGCCTGCATCTTTACTCCCATGCCCGTGCCTTCCTTCACTCTCTGGGTATTGCAGTGGTCCCCTTGCAGGGCTGTGTGGGGTGCATCCCCTTGCAATTCCCCTCCATGATGGAGCCTGAGTGCTGATTCTAAAATGCCAATCTGGGGGTGTCTGCCTGGCTTAGTAGGTAGAGCATGCAACTCTTGTGTGTGTGTGTGTGTGTGTGTGCGCGTGTGTGAGTTGGGGTTGTGAGTTCAAGCCCCACCTTGGGTGTAGAGACTACTTGAAACAATTTTTTAAAAATCTTTAAAACTGTTCACTGTCTGCTTTACATCTTTTAGTGATTGTCCATCATGTTCTGGCCCCTTCCACACAAATCCTTCCACCTTGAGTTAGCCTATTTTTAGCCTCCCCAATCTAGAAACTTCTCCCCTCTATAGTCTAGCTAACAACTGCAGCAAGTCTTTCAAAACCTGGGTCTAGTGTTTTCCTCTCTCTGCAAGTCTTTGGAGGCTTCCCATTCTGATTGCAAAGCCTTCCTCTGCTCCCAAATCACCCCCTGGAGGTTCCTACCATGGCATGAACCACACTATATTGCCATTGTCCGTTCATGCCTCCAATCAGCAGGCTACCGGGCATAAGCAAACTGAAAGCAGGTGCCCTGCCTTACTCAGCCTTGGTTCTCCAGGGTCTAAACCATTCTTGCACATAGCACTTGGCACAGTTCTAAGCAGTTTATAAATATTAACTCATACGCTCTTCATAATATCACATGGTTATTAGAAGAACATATAAACATTTGTTCAACAAATGCATATTGAGTGTCTAGCAGGTGCCAGATCCAATTTTAGGCACTGGGGATTCAGAAGTGAACAAGACACAAAGACTTCTGATCTCCATGAGTTTATAATCTGTTGAGGCACATGGATGATAAACAGATAAACAGGTATATATTATGTTGTGGGGCAGTGAGAGGAGATATAAAGAAAAATAAATCTAGACAAAGGAATGAAACGTGACAATGATGTCACTGTAGCCAGGATGGTTGGGCAAGGCAATCTGAGGAGGGGATATGGGAGCAGAGACCTGAGTAAAGGGGGGAGAATGAGCCATGTAGATATGTCGGGGTAGAAGGGGTGCATGCAGAGGAAACAGCAAGTGCAAAGGTCCTGAGACACAAACAGGTTTTGAGGCCACTGTGCTGGAATGCAGGCAGTGGGGTGGAGAGCTTTAAGTGAAGAGGTGCCCAAGGCAAGGGGTTAGCTCAGGCAGAGCTTTTCAGGCCATCCTGAGGCTGTTGGGGTTTATTCACTGGTAGGTGTCAAGCCTGGGGGGACACGTTAGGATTTATCTTTTAAAGGTTCTCTCTGTCTGGGACACCTGGGCTGTATTGTTGGTTCAGCATCTAACTCTTGGTTTTGGCTCAGGTCCTAATCTTATGGTTGTGAGATCAAGCCCTATGTTGGGCTCTGCACTCGGTGTGGTGTCTGCGTGAGATTCTCTCTGCCTTTCCTGCTAGTGCTTGCTCTCTGTCAAAGAAATATTTTAATATTTTAAAGACTAGAAATTAGATTGTTAGATTTTAACATCTAACATTGTAAAAAAAAAAAAAAAAAGTTCACCCTGGCTGCTGTGTGGACTGCAGGGGAAGCAGTAAGTGTGCAAGGAGTGTGACCAGCGCAGAGGTGAATGTTGTGGTCTAGGCGGTGAGGATGGTGACCCCGAGTTCCCACCACGCAGGGAAGCTGTCAGACTCTCGATGCATTTTGCAAGCTGAGCAGACAGGGCCTGCTGATGCCTCCATTATGGAGAGTATGTGAGAGAGGAGCCCTGGATGCCTCCACGGTTTTTGGCCAAATAGTGGGCCGGCAGTGCCATTTGTTGAGATGGGAATGACTGGGGGAAAAATGGTTTAGGGGGTTTGGGGGGAAAGGGGGAAATTAAGCCTTTTCTTTTAGATCTATACATATGAGTTGCTGCCAGGATTTAGTTTTGTCTTCTATGAAATAGGGATGATGTTTGTTTTATGCATTTGATGAGAATCAAATGTCATCATTTTCTTTTGCTATTATACAGATTTATTTTATTTTGTTTTATACACAGTTTACTTAAAAATAAACACAGGTTTATTTTTACTTACATAGAAGCCAAGAGTAGAGTTCCCTTTAAAAGAACACAAACCAGCTACTTCTTCCTGCCTAGATATTACTGCCCTCGTATAATTGGCTCTCCTATCAAGAACCGATGTTGGTAATACACCTTCTCCATATTTATTTAACATTTATCTGGAGCTTACTATGTGCCAGACTCTATGCTAAGGACCTTAGAGAAATAGTCAATACAGTCTTCCAAAAGCCTTTTTTTTTTTTTTAAAGATTTTATTTATTTATTTGACAGAGAGAAATCACAAGTAGATGGAGAGGCAGTCAGAGAGAGAGAAAGGGAAGCAGGCTCTCCAATGAGCAGAGAGCCCGATGTGGGACTCGATCCCAGGACTCTGAGATCATGACCTGAGCCGAAGGCAGCGGCTTAACCCACTGAGCCATCCAGGCGCCCCCCAAAAGCCTTTGTATATGCCATTATTACCCTGACCTAGCAGATAGAACGGTGGCCCCAAAAGGGGAAGTAATTTGCTTAAGGTCCCACCGCTAGCAAACGACAGAGGACAATGAACTCCAGGTACTCTGGCTCTGGTTCCAATCCCAATGCCAAGTGCCACATCCCCAGCTCCAAATGAGCGGCTGCCATCGCTGACATGTGGCCTGGCCTCTTGTGCAGGGGGATGGTGCCTCGCATCTGACACCACTGCCTGGACCCTTTGCCCCTGTAGGCGTTCCTGCCTCTGTTCTTAACAAAAACATCTGCTCAAAAGAAGCCTGTCAGTACAGATGGCAATACTCCTTTTGTCTCAGACCTTCCCAGGCCGCTGGCAGCCACTCAGAGCAGTGTCCTCTGTGCTTTTCTTCTAACGCCCGGAGGTCAGCCACCTTCCCCCATTGCAACACACGAGCCTCTTTGGTATACTGCTCTCTCCACGCGCCCGCCCCACTGCCAGTTGTTACAAGCGGTTTTAAATGCTTGCAGATATCACGTTTTCCACTCCCGTGTTGAAGCAGACCATGTGCCACGGTAAGCTGAGTGAAGACAAGAGAGGAACATGCCCGGACCCCTGACCTCTCAAGAGACTTTGAGCTGGAAGCCAAGTCCCGTACCTTTCAGCTTTGGGTCCCGCATCCCGGCACCATCCCGGTCCACCAAGTGGACATTCGGTGAATATTCATTTATTTAGCAAGTGCTTATTGAGGGTTTACTACCTACCCGCCGGTCATGTGCCCAGGCAGGAGCAGAGGGTGGGGGTGGGGATGGAGGCTAGGGAATGGGTGGGGGTTGGTGTAGGGCGGCAAGCGGCGAAAGAAGCCAAAGCCAGAGGTCGAGTGACCTGGCGCAGTTTCTTCTGGCCAGGGCGTCCTCTCCGTCTCAAAACCCAGACTTGCACACACGTGCCGCAGCCGCTTGGGGACCCCACACCTAGCGTCTGCTTAGGCGCTGGCCTCGCGGGGAAGGCAGAGCCTATTAAGAAGCCTGGGAGGAAGGCGACCGGCCGGTGCTCCCACTGCGGGAGGGGTGGCACAGGACTGGAGCAAGCTCGCTTGGGAGAGAGAACTCTCCAGCTCACCGCCCAAACTCTGGAGCCATGCCTGGATTCCAAAGTCAGGCCTGCGGCTTACCTATCGTGTGACCTTGTGTAAGTCACTTACCTTTCCCGGGACTCAACTGCATCATCAGGTAAAGGGGTTGCACCAATAACCTTAAGGTTAGTGCAAGGATTAAGAGGGAGGGCCTGGAAAGCGTCCCTACAGTGGTTCTCTGCACGAAGGAAAAGCGCCCTCTCCGCCGCGCACCCCTCGCTGCCCGCCCTCCGCCCCCAGACTCCCAGGGGACGAGTCGCCCACTGGCCGCTTCCCAGGGACCGACGACACGCCCAGAAGGGCGCGCCGGGCCCTGATGGATTTATTGGCCTGCTTGGGGCGGGGTTTGGGAAGAGGCGAGGGAGGGAAGGAGGAGGTGAGGGCGAAGAAAGGGAAGCCACGGAGGGACCGCGGGCGCTCGGGGCGGGGCGGGGGGAGGAGCCGGGCTGGGTTCCTGGGCCCCGCGCGGCCCGCACCGGGAGCCCGCGGCGGCGGGGCGGGGGCGGCGCGCGGCGGCCAATGGCGCGCGGCGCTGCGGCGGGGGCGGTGCGGCACCACCCCGGCTGCTGACAGCCAAACTCCCCAACTCCGCCCTCGTCCCCGCGGGATCCCGGAGCCGGAGCCGGCCTGGGGCCGAGGCCGCCCGAGCCGCGCCGTGAGCGAACATGGCAGCAGAATGAGGAGGCTGGCGCCGGGTCGTGGCCGCCCGCGCCGCGCTGCAGCTCGAGATCCGCGCCCGGCGCCCTCCGAGCCGCGTGCTTAGCCGGCCTCCTGGCGGCCGCTGGATTATTTCATTCCGAGCCGAGGGCGGGCGAGAAAGGGGACCCCGCAGCCGCGCGGGTCGGTGCTCGGGCAGGCTGTAGAGGCTCGTGCGTGCGAGTCGCCGGCTGCGGAAACCACGCGGGAGAGAGCGGGTCGCCGGAGCTGCGGAGGCGCCGACGCGGGGATGAGCCGGCCATGGGGCGGCCGCGGCGGGGCTCGCCGAGCCGGCCGGCGCTGCGGCGGGGGTGCCGCCTGAGCCGGGGCTCCGCGGGGCTTCGGGGCCTCGGGCGCCCCGCGGGGGTCCCTGCCGCCGCCCCCGGGAGGGACGAGAGCCCCGCGTGGCGGACACTGCAGCAGACGCCGTACTGAGGCGCCCCGAGCCTGCTCCGCCCGCAGCTCGGTGCGCTCCCGGCACCCGGGCGCCTTGCCCGGGGCACGGGCGGCTGGCGCACCGCGGCGAGCCGGGCGCAGGACTGGCTAGAGGGGTGTGTGTGAGCGCGTTGGATTGGAGATCTGAGCTAAAGCAGGACCCGGCGGACCAGAGCAGCCATGCTTCCCGGGGTGGGCGTGTTCGGCACCAGCCTCACGGCCCGTGTCATCATCCCGCTGCTGAAAGATGAGGGCTTCGCGGTGAAGGCGCTGTGGGGCCGCACGCAAGAGGAAGCGGAGGAGCTGGCCAAGGAGATGAGCGTCCCCTTCTACACCAGCCGCATTGACGAGGTGCTGCTGCATCAGGACGTGGACTTGGTGTGCATCAACCTGCCGCCGCCCCTCACCAGGCAGATCGCTGTCAAAACCCTGGGTGAGCGACCCCCTTCCCTCTCCCCTCCAGCTCCTTCCCTCCCCTGCTGCTTTTCTGCCCTCGCCCCCTCTGCATCCCAGAGGCTTACGAGGCATCTACGCCGGCCCGGGGACCTGAGATGCCACATGCCACTCGGAGCTCCCTCCTTCCTCATCCCCGGCCTTCCCTGCCTCTGCGCTTCTCTCCTCCCTTCTGGCACCACCTGGACGCGCCTTCCCACGTGCGTGGCGCGGAGGCTGGAGGAGGCGTGTGTTCCGGGGCTGGCGACGAGCCGGATCCGCTGCGGAGGACTGGGCAGGAGCCGCGCTCAGGAAGAGAAAACTAAGTCCGCAGCTGTGCCTGTTAGTGCCCCGAGTGTGTGCGTGGGTGCGCGCCTGCGAGAGGCGAGTGCGCGGCCCAGGAACGCCCGAATGAGGGGCCCCACAAGTGTGGCGGATATTCCTGGGGGCGGTGGACTACCTGACGGGTAGCAGCTGTGGCGCCCTGCTAGGCCGGTTTGCTTCTTACTGCTCTTAGTTCGGTGTGAGATTAGAATGGGGTGTTCAACCGGGATGATTCCGCCTTCGCCGTAAGCGAGGATGGCGGGAGTGGTTGGATGGGGGTGGGGGACGACTGCCAGGGGGGTCCTGGGTCCGTAACCAACCGGTTTGACAGAACCACCAAGGGGATTGAACTGTCGAGTGTGGCAGCTGGGGAATTGGGGATTGTCTTCCGCGTGGGTTTGAAATGATCGATCTTAAATTTGGGGGGGATGGGCGCACTAGTTGCGGAGGCAGGGATGTTTTGTGTGGGAAAAGGCCCAACGCAGCCAGTTTCACGTGGGAGCATGCTGTAGTCCCTCCTTAATAACCATCAGGAAAGTTCCCAGGCCTGAGGTTGACAAGCAGGTTGGGAATGATTTCACCGCCCCCTCGCCATCCGGTCCCCCCACCAAACCCAAGCGGTCTGAACACTCAGAACTCAGGAGCATCAGCGTCCCTGCCCTGCCCGGAGGAAACAGGAGCGCATAGTTTGTCCACCAGCAGTTTTTGTCCGTTCGTACCTAAGACAGTCTCAGGAATACTGCTCACTTCTTACTCTCCCAGGAAATGGAACACCCACCTTAAAAGCTGGAATTTTTATTGATGAGGAAAGAGACAGAGCTTATGGCACAGGACACGACATTAAAGAAGAGTAATAGGGCACGAGCAGGGACAGTACTCAAGCCAATCAATGGTAATTTATGTCATCTTGGAAGGCATGTCTTATTTTTTTTTAAACTGGCATGAATTTAGGGTGGGTGAAATGTACCTATACGTCAATTCTATCTTCAGAGATCTAAGACCGGAAGATAGAACTCTTTCTTCCTAGAAAACCACTTTTTTATCAGGCCATTCTGCTCTTGATTCTGAGCAGGGACTTCTGATAGAATTCCTAAGAGGCTGCCCAAGGCTGTCCGTTTGTTTTCATGTTAATTTCATTAAGTTTCTGACCTTTATGCCTTATTTTCTTTGGTCTTGAATTGAATGGCATTGGGTTCTGACTTTCCTGTTTGATGTAATCTTATGTATTAGGTTGCTCACCTTTCTATTTACCGGGGATCTGTGCATTATCAGATAGCTTATAACCATCCAAATAGCATAAATCTGTTAGAACACTTTGTATCCAACAGGTCGGTCCTGAGCTCTGTTTTATAGAGAGCCAATGACTGGTTATATCAGAAAGACCTTGTAACACTGCTTTTCCCCACTGTGGCAGCACAGTCCTGCAGGTCAGCACTGGTAAGGCCTATCTCCAGGAGAGTGACCATTTGGAGAACCAGGATGTTCCTGTTTTCTGACCATCTCTTGGGGGCTCTGGGTTGGAGAGAAGTGGCACAAATAATACATTTCTGGATACTTCTGTTCTTATTTTCAAAAATTCCTATGACTTTTTTTTTTTTTTCCTTGACAAGATTAACATGAGTTACCTCTTGAAAACCAAGCAAGGGTCTTCAGAAATAGACCTAGTTTAATAATCATGACTGAAGATTAGGGTTTTGTTTATATTTTTGTAGTAAGTCTTGGGGCTTTTTTTTTTAAAAACCTGATTTTGCAGGTAATTTGAGATACTTCGTGATTATAGAGAATGCGGGGGGGGTGGCGGCATTGAATTTAGGTGAGGCTGGGCTTTGTCTCATTCCCCAGTTGTCTTCACTGGAAAATGCCCAGAGGTCCCTCTCTTTCACATTGTATCTGCAAGTTTGCAGCTGGGGCTTCATCTTGGTGTGCTTGGCTGTCATGGTTAGAGGTCCAACACACACACACACACACACACACACACACACACAACAGAGGAAGTGAAACACCCGAACAGTTACAGAGCTGGTTTGGCCGTTGGGGGTTTATAGATGGTGGTGTTTGCCTGGTGTTGAAACAAGCCAGTGTTGACTGGCCCCAGTGAAGTGTCCTAATTTTGGCCAAAGCCTGGCCTTTGAGTTGCTTGCCCAGCGATGGCAAGTGGTCTGCGGCCCTCCATCCACACTCAGGACAGGTCTCTGGTGTGTCAAGGTGAGGGATGGTCTGGGGACCGTGGAGCAATAACACTTGGAGTCAGTAGAAACATAGACATTTTCCTTGAATTTCTAAAAATTCCCTTGAGATCCGTCCTTTGGTGAACTAGGCATTTCTCTGTGGTAGAGACTTTCTGCGTCCTTTTGTACAATTTTAATGCATGCCAGGCAATGTGGCAAGTGCCTTGTATAAAACACTCCCCTTCACTGTGAGAATGGGCCCCTAGCATAGACGTTAGCCCCGTTGTACAAATGAGGCAAACTAAAATTCAGAGAGCTGAGCAGCCTTGCTCAGGCACAGACAGCTAGGGATTTGAACCCGCCCTTCTGCCTCTTTTCTTGCTCTTCTATCCCCTAAACTTGCTTCTTGGCCTTAGTTCCTTCTGTCAGATCCAAGTAGCTCGGATGAGATCGTTGGCGTTCTCCTCTGTTCCCCTTTACCCCACGCGTGGAATCTGTTCTCTCTTGACTCTGTTCCTTTTTCTCCATCATCGCTTCCTCCGTAGAAGGAACGAGGCCCCTACCCAGGTCTCTGAAGCGAGGTTCCCGCCTGCCCCTCCACACCGCCGCCTGCCTTTGTCTTCCACACCACTGCCAGCCTTTCCTTGAAGAACCGCAGGCGCGATCGTGTCACTGTGCCCCCACTTTCGTCGCTTCTAGGAAGAGTCTCAACTTCTTGGCTTGACTGGCAAGGGCTGGCCTGTGATGAACTTTGCCCAGGCTTCTGTCCTGCTGGCGGTTCTGGAACCCTAACGGGTTTTGGCTAAACCCAGAACTCCTGGTGTGTCCTCAGACGGACCGTATTTGATTATAGGTCCATGCCTCTGTCTGGAACCTTCTGCCTTGTGTTTGTGATGGATGCCTGTCCGTCCTGCAAGACTTGGCCCCAGGGTTGCCTCCTTCCTGAAGTCTCCCCCTTTCCCAGTCTCGCCCCTCACATACCCTGCTGGGCTCGCAGCACCAATAGCTGCCTTTTCTTGAACCTATTTTAGTGCATTTGGGTAAAATTTAAATTTCACTTAGTTATTTGGAATAGGTTCTATATCCACGTGTTACAAATGGTAAATACTATAAAAGTATACAGTGAGGGATAAGTGTCCCCCAGTCCCTGTTCTTCAACTAGAGGCAGTGCCAGGTTGTTCTGTTGTTGTTTTGTTTGCTTTTTTAATGTCAACCTTGGAAGGTTTTGCTAGGTATGTGTTAGCAAATAGGTGTCTGGGCATTTTTTAAAGCGTTTTGACACAGTTGGTAACAGCTCATACACACTGTTATATAGCTTGCTTTTGTCATGCAACAGTATTATCTTGAGAAGAATTTATGTATACGCTCACATACACACCCATATTCATGTAAAAAAAACAGCATAAGGAAGTATCCATGTTATTTTTTTGCTGTAGTATTTCATTATGTGGATAAATCAAAATTGACTTAACCAGTTCCTTATTACTCAGCATTTAGGTTGTTCCCAGTGTTTTGCTTCTACAAATGTGTAATGAATAACCTAGAACCTATTTCCCTTTGCACACATACCAGTGTGCTTGTAGGGTAAATATGTGAGCTGCTGGTCAAAAAGTATGTGCTCATTTCCTTTAACAAAGATGTTGCCCAATGAACTGGCCCCTGAAGTGACGCTGCTGTTTGTAGGTTTCCTCGTGTGCCTCACTCTGCAAGCCCCTTGATTGCCCCGTGCCTGAAGGCAGCCAGGATGGGCTCACTCACCTTTGTTTCCAGTGCAGCACAGTTCCCAGCCAGCCTTGGGGGTGAGGGATCAGTCAAATCCCATGTCTGATTTGTTCTCCAGCCCCTAGACTGGGCAGTGAGCCACCTGCTCGCTGCCTCCCTAGGTCCACTCTTGTTCCTTATCCGGTCTAGTCTCTATACAGCAGGTGAGTGGCATACAGACACGTATGTGGTTCTATGTCCTTCCCTGCTCAGAAGCTGTCTGTGGCTTCATGTTCTTGGTAGCGCTGTCGCTGTTAGTGATGACCTCTTTCCGTTTGTTTGCTTGTTCCCTTACTTGCTATTTCTCTCCCCAACTGGAAAGAAATTTCTTTGAAGTAGGGCCTGTGCCTGCTTTGCTCACCAGGGTGGCCTTATCTCCCCTAGACAGTGCCAGGCGCTGAGTCACCCAGTAGGCACACTATAAATATTTGCTAAATGACGAATGAATGCCTTTCCAATGAATGAATGAATGCTTGGGGAAGGCAAAAGATTATCAACAGGATGGGTCCATCAATCAGTAACATTTTGTGATGCCTGCCTAGCCCAGTGCCTCCCAGACATTCACACAGGAGCTCACCCCGTCTGCCCCCTGGGGAGTGAAGGGGGGGAAGGGCTGGGGGGCCTGGGTTGAGGAGATGTTGTCAAAATGCTGATTCCAGGGTGGGACCCAGGGTTTAGAATTTCTCTCTAGCTCCCAGGTGATGTGCCTGCGGTGGCGGCCAGACACAGAGATGTGGTAGCTCTCCGCCTTTGAGAAAACAAGACCAACCCTGCTGTGAATAATTAACCTGGCTGGGGAACTGTGTTAAAATAATTCGTTGACTTTAGTGTGTAATGTGACGATGTCTGTCTTCATGTTCCCTGCCCCAGTATTTGGAGACCTTAGCGCAGACTCTGGGGGAAGCCTCTTCATGGGAGGGCAGGCTCCTTTGGGATGCCGTCTTGCCCGGTCACGTTCGGCATCCTCAGCTGAGGACCTGGAGCACCGTGCCCTTTCCTGCCCTCCTGCAGAGTTTCCGTGGTTGCCCCCAGGTGGAGAGAGGCTGCAGGAAAGGGTGGGAACCAGGAGGAAGCAGGGCTGGGCAGGCATGGTGACCACACAGGCAGCAGTAGGGCTGGAGATGATCAGACGTCCTCTTTGGACGTGGTAGTAACCGTTCTGGAATCCCAATTCCCCCTCGACCTCTCTTCTGGATGTATTTCTCTCCTAAGACTGTGTGGAAGAGGGAATTGTGTTTTTCTCTCGGGCTTTCTGCCCCTGAGCACTGAGTGAAATGGTTTTGGTCTGTCAGCTTGGAATCGGGTTGAGGAAGCCCTGGGGCATTATGTAAATGGCAGAGATGACTGTGTACTGTTAGGAAAAGTCAAGCATCACCAATCTCATTTCATCTAATTGAAATTAGGTGCAGTTGAGTGATTATTTTGCTGATGATATCTGGCTTTGAAAATGTATGAGTGAGAAGAAGCTATAGGAAGAGATTGGGCATTTTGATCCTAAAACTGGGGAAGAACAAAAAAAAAAAGTGGAAGTAGGGGCACCTGGGTGGCCCAGTTGGTTAAGCATCGGCCTTTGGCCCAGGTCTTGATCTCAGGGCTGTGGGATCCAGCCCCACATCGGGCCCGAGCCTGCTTCTCCCTCTGCCTTTGCCTCTCATGCTCATGCTTGCTCTCTTAAAAAAAAAAAAAAATGGTGGAAGTAAATAGCCTGTTTTAGGGGTTTCACCAAGAAAGAAATACACTGGCAATTAGTTACATATATTGATTGAGGGCGGTCATGGCCCATCACTGTAGACAGCGTCGTGATTGACAGACCTGCTGATGATAGAAAAGGTTGGCAGGTCACAACTGTATAATCATCTGCTGAGCCTCAGTCCTCTGATCAATAAAATGGAGCTAAAGATACTATGATACAAGATTGGTATGACAGTTAAAATCAGAGGAGGTGTGTAAAGACTTAGCCACCCTGCCCCCCGCTATCTGTATAAGTTCCATAAATGTCATTCTATTTCCCCTCAGGGTGGTCAATTCTTCAGCCTATTCCAAATGTTACTTTTGAAGATTTGGTTTTTGTATGTATTAGACATGATTCCCTTCTGCCAGATTCAGAAAATACAGTTAAAAGGTTTTAAAAATTTTTTATGTATTTATTAAAAGATTTCTTTCTTTCTTTTTTTCTTTATTTTTTAAAAGATTTTATTTATTTACTTGACAGAGACAGACAGATCACAAGTAGGCAGAGAGGCAGGCAGAGAGAGAGGAGGAAGCAGGCTCCCTGCTGAGCAGAGAGCCCGATATGATACGGGGCTTGATCCCAGGACCCTGAGATCATGACCTGAGCCGAAGGCAGAGGCTTTAACCCACGGAGCCACCCAGGTGCCCCAAAAGATTTCTTTATTTAGAGAGAATAAGGGGAGGGGGAGAGGGACAGAGAGGGAGAGAGTCTCAAACAGCTTCCCGCCTGATGTGGGGCACGATCCCACGACCCTGAAATCATGACCTGAGCCGAAACCCAGAGTTGGATGCTTAACCCACTGAGCCACCCACATGCCCCTTTTCCAAAAATTTTTATTTTTTAAAGGGAATGCGCCTAAGCCAATCTTAAGATGTGGGGTTTACTTGCTTCCTGGGTCTAGGGTCTGGAAGGCACTGATGGTGTTCCCAGGAGTGCACCGTGTTGCTGTGAGGATGTACCATTACCTGTGGGAATAATGCAGGCCTTCCTCAGAGCTTAGGGGCAGGGACATAGCTGAGGTCTGAGCAGGTGCCTGCAAACGCTGAACTCTGTGTGTGGGCCCCATCCCCCATCCTTCTTTAGACCAGGCCCTGGGTGTGGGACAGAATTCCTAAATACAAATATTAAGGGTTTAGAGACCCCCCGCCCAGCCCCCGCTCCCGGTGGTCCCTGCTCGTGTCTGATGTCTGATGCTTTCTCTCGGCTCAGTCTTCTTGGAGGTTATTTGGTCACGTGGGGGGTTCATCACAAAACACCATGGGGACCCTCTACTGGAGGGAAACGGGGCCGTAGGGCTTAGGAGTGCCCCACTCCTAGAAGGCACTGATGCCAAGGCCACAGACTGGCTTGAAGATTCTGCAAACGCATACCGTTCTTGACTTTGTAGGTTCTCTATATCCCTTCTTCAAATACACGCTTGGCATTTCGCCACTTGGCATAATGGCCGTGGTAAAACAGTGGAAAGAGCACACGTATGGGACGATAAACTGATGCCTGCCTTGTCGTCATTATTATTACATTGAGGGTGTCCGTGTTGGTAAAATACGGGATGGGAAAGCAGATACACATAACTGGCTTTGTGAGGTGGTTCTATGGTCCAGCCCCTCCTGCCCAGCCTTCGCCCGCCGCCGAGGACCGCGGTGAGGCAGAGACCCGTCGTGTGCGCGTTAGGGTAGCCTCCAAGGTGTCAGGAGTCCAGAGAAAGACGGAGGTCCTGGGAAGAGGAATTTCTACCTTCAGATCGCTTCACACTGGAAACTGCAACATCAACCCTTCCTAGGTCTCCAAGCCTGCTGGCCTTGCCCATCTTGGACTTGCCGGGGCCCCATAATTGTGTGAGCCAATTGCTGAAAAAGAAACCTACCTTGCTCTCACTTGCCCACGCATGGTCTCTCTCCCCCTCCCCTCCCCTCCCCCCCCCCCCCCCCCCCCCCCCCCCCCCC
>NC_081561.1:13101417-13210905 GCF_022355385.1 Mustela nigripes | reverse complement strand
CTCTTCCTCCCACCTTCCTCCTCACCTCCTCTTTCTCCCCCTCTTTCTCTCTCTCTCTCCCTCTCCCCACACATCCCCCCACCTCACCCCATTACTGGTTCATTTTCTCTGGAGAACCTTGATGAATCCATGTTTTTTCTGGATCAAGTCCGCCCAGCCAGGCAAGCTGGGAAGTGATGGACCTGACGCGTGGGTCTGGCGTGGAAGCTGCTCCCTTGAGCCCCGCTGGTGCATGTGGGTCCCTCGGAGAGTACTTTTTGAGCATCTTCCTCTAAAGCAGGAAGACCTTGAAGGCAAAACAAATCTTCTGGGTTCAGACTCAACCAAGGGGGGCTGTTGGGGGGAAAAGGCTTTCAAATCTTCATTGCCAAGACCCACATGGACCCTTTAACCTGACCAGTTCTGCATCTGTCAACAGGGCTTTGGGGAAGCCGGCTTCTCAGGTTTAAGCAAGCCGGGACACCTTGGAGTTTAGACTTACCTTGAGAATTCTTAATGCCCTGTGGATTATTTAAAAAATTCAGAAAAAATGACTTTTCATTAAAATGATACGATGTGTTTGTAAAATTTCTAATTTCCAACTATAATAGGTTTTATGGTACCGAAAAGCTCTTTTAGCTAGCATAATATCTATAAACTGAAGCCATAGAGTTTTGAAGCCCCAGTTAAGTGGGTGTGTAGCTTTTGCATTGCTTTTTTGCTTTATTAAGATAAATTTGATAGAGCATAAGGTTTCCCCTTTGAGGTTCACTAACTTCTAGTAAATGTATATAGTCTTGTAGAAAGTTTTAGGATACTCCCAACATCCCCAAGAATTTCTTCCTGTCAGTTTGCAACTAGCCCCGATTCTTGTACCAAGCCCCAGGCAACCATGCGTGTGATCTATACCTATCATTTTGCTTTTTCTAGAAATCTCTTATAAATGAAATCCCATAACGTGTAGTCTTTTGTGTCTGGCTTCTTTCACTTAGCATTTTTTTTTAAAGATTTTATTTATTTGACAGTGAGAACACAAGCAGAGGCAACAGTAGGCAGAGAGAGAGAGAGAGGCAGGCTTCCCACTGAGCAAGGAGCCCAAGGCAGGGCTCGATCCCAAGACCCCAAGATCATGACTTGAGCCCAAGGCAGACACACTTAACCAACTGAGCCATCCAGATGCCCTTCACTTCGCATGTTTTTGATCTTCACCCACATTGCTGCATCTGTCAGAAAGCCACTCCTTTTTTATTGCCAAGTAATATTCTGTTGTATGGACATACCACAGTTTTGTTTATCCGTTCGCCATTTTGCTTGGTGTTTGTATGGTTTCCAGCTTTTAATGTAATGAATAATGCTGCTGTGAACATTTACACCCAAGTCTTTTGTAGACCCAGGCTTTCACTTCTCGAGGAAAGATCTCTAAGAACGGGCCTTTTAACTAACTGCCAAACTGCTTTCTGAAGCAGCTGTACCTGTCCAACTCTTGGTTTCAGCTCAGGTTGTGATCTCAGGGTCAAGATCAGTGCCAAATCTGCTGGAGACTCTTCCTCTCTCTCTGCCCCTCCCCCCGCTCATGCATTCCCTCTCTTTCTGTCTCAAGTAAATGAAAAAAATTGAAGTAGCTGTGCCATTATATATCCCTACCACCTATGTAGGAATATTCTATTATTTTTATTTAATTTTTATTTTTAAAGATTTTCTTTATTTATTTGACAGAGAGAGACACAGTGAGAGATGGAACACAAGCAGGGGGAGTGGGAGAGGGAGAAGCAGGCCTCCCACTGAGCAGGGAGCCCAATATGGGGCTTGATCCCAGAACCCTGGCGAAGGCAGACCCTTAATGACTGAGCCACCCAGGCGCCCCAATGTAGGAATATTCTAATTTCTCTACACTATCACCAACACTTTGGTATTGTCAACCTTTTTAAATTTTTTTAAAAAGATTTTATTTATTTGAGACACACAGAACATGAGTGGGAGGTGGGGGATGGGCAGAGGGAGAGGGAGACTCCCTGCTGAGCAGGGATTCCCAACATGGGACACAGTCCCAGGCCCCTGAGATCATGACCTGAGCTGAAGGCAGATGCTCAACCGACTGAGCCACCCACGTGCCCCATTGTCAGCCTTTTTTGAGTGCAGTCAGTATTATAGTTAGTATGTTGTGGGATCTCATGATTTTGATTTGCGTTTCCCTAATAACTAACGATGTAGAGCACCTTACTGTATGCTTCTTAGCCGGTCATAGGTCTTCCAATCTCTTGAGCAATTTTAAATTAGGTTGTCTTCCTATTACTGAGTTGTAAGCATTGGTTTTGTGATTTTTGTTGTGGTGTTAAGTTAGGGGTAGACTGTTGGGTTTTCAAATACTTCCCTTTGTTTTTGATTTTGGAACTAGATGCAGCTGAACAAATTCTCCAGCCCAAGTAAAATCAGCTTTGCCAAATATTCACTGAAATGGTTCATTATGTAGAAAAGCGAGACGGCCATGTGAGCGGATACTGACGCCCGGGACCCCGGCGTTGCTGTGAGCCCCGATGATGCGCTGAATGGTCTTTTGGGGACATTTCCAGTTTGAAGATTATCCGAGGTGGTCCAGGATCCTTCGGTCGCTTATTCTGCCCAGTGTCCAGAGAATGTTTCTCTTCTTCATTTATTTTTATTTAATTAATGTTTTTGAATGCCTGTAGCACTGTTGTTAGCTGTGGTAGCAATACCCCAGATAGTAAGATACGGTCTTTGTTCTTGACACAAAATAAATATATGCAAACACACAACAACGCAGTGAAGTCCGTGATTAAGTACAGAGTGAATTGTGATACTGTGAGGCCAAGAAGGATTTGCTTATGGCAATTGATTAGCCCCAAAATATCAATATTGGAATCAGGGTCTGTCAAGACCTGGGTAGCTTCCCCACGCCAAGCCACACGGGTACTAAAATGAAGGAGAAAAAAACAGAAAACAATAAAACCCCAGAAAAAAACAACCAACAAACCCAACAATAAGACAGAATTCCCCTCCCAAAAAGTGTTATATGTGTGAATGGGGGACTTGCACAGAAGTGAGATCTGGCAGGGTTGTCCTGTAATAGGTGGTGAATTATCGCTGTGTTGTCTTCTAGAAGGGCTGGATCTAGAGGCTGGTTAAAAAGTTCACTGCTGAGCCTGTGTTTCACTGAGTGGGGAACTTGAGTTTGAGGTTAGAGATAAAACGCGCGGGGCCTGTGAGGAAAGGCCACACGGGTCCCCAGGGGCCCTGCTCCTCAGGCAGCAGGCCTCCCTGAGGAGGTGGCCTTGCAGATAATGGATCCTGCCTGACAGCAGAGGAAAGAGGAATTTCTGAGGGCCAGATGGTCCAGGAAGACCTTCTGGAGGAGGTGGGGCTTATACTAAGTCCAGAAGGGGGGGTTGCGGGGGTCATAGTTACATAATTGTAAAGGAAGATAATAGAAAGTTCTATGATATAAAGTCCTTTCCAAGGCATCACTTGGTTCTGGAGCAACACTTTGAGGAAAATTGTGTATCCTATGACTGACCACTTAGGACAAAGAGTACTTTAAGAATGTCCAAAATTTAGGGGCACCTGGGTAGCTCAGTGGGTTAAAGCCTCTGCCTTCGGCTCAGGTCGTGATCCCAGGGTCCTGGGATGGAGCCCTGCATCAGGCTCTCTGCTCAGCGGGGAGCCTGCATCCTCCTCTCTCTCTGCCTACTTGTGATCTCTGTTTGTCAAATAAATAAATAAAATCTTTTAAAAAAACCTCCAAAATTAAAAAAAATTTTGTTCTTATCTAGAATTATTATTATTATTATTATTATTTTGCCAGCAGATCACCCCCCATGCCATCAGCAGTAAGTTCCACTTAAATCTTTCTCTCCCCTCAGTTCCAAATGGCGACAGTCACAGATGACACCGCTCTGGGGTAGGTGAGGGAAACAGCTTGGAGGATCATTGGAAAGAACCCCCTTGAGAGGAGCACAAATAGCCGCCTTATAGGGTGTGAAAAGAGCTACAAAAATCCATTCAGCGAGAGCACTGTAAAGACAAAAGCTCCCTGTGTGACGGACTTGGGGGACCATGCTGTGGTGGAGAGTGGGGTCAGCTGAGGAGGGGGGAGCCTGCTCCGTTCCTGGTTTTGTGTTTGTGTCCGATGGCAGTGGAAACTTGGAAACTTGCGTCCCCCTGTGATACAGTGGAACCCCTTACGGTACAAGGGTCAGTTCCGGAATGGGGCTGTGATTCATGGCATGAGAAAGGATAAGAGGATCTCCTTGGAGAAGGACACTCAGGGCTTGATGTGTGGAGGCACTTGTTGGCATCAGGAGGCCAGAGCTGCCGTGGTTGTGAGGCTCCCGCAGGGTAGCTGGCTGTCCGGGGAGATGGTTTTAGGCAAAGGCTGCAGTGGTGGGACGGATGGTTAGCTCTTGTCCTGGCATCCAGGAGTTGGTCACCAGAGCCTTGTGGGGTGATGGCATGAGCTAGACATCTAAAACATCTCCACAGGGGCTCCTGGGTAGCTCAGTCAGTTAAGCATCTGACTCCTGGTTTCAGCTCAGGTCACGATCTCAGGGTCGTCAGATCGAGCCCTGCATCGAGCTCCACGGTCAGCATGGAGTCTGCTTGAGATTCTGTCTCTCTTCCGCTGCCCCTGCACTTGCTCTCTGTCTCTCTCAAATAAATGAAAAAAAAAAAAAATCTTAGGAAAGAATAAAACATCGCCATAGGTGACACACCGTATCTTCATTGCTTTATTTCAAAAGGAAAAGGCCCCTGTTGAATTTGGTGTTGCCCTGTAGTAAAGGGACGCTCCCGAACGCTTTTTTTCATCAGTGGCAAAGTTGACCAGTTTGAAGAGGCCACCGGGTCACTCTACTTGGGGCTGGGTCCCGGTCTTGCCACATCCTGTGTGGCCATGGACTCTCCACTTAACTCTTCTGAACCTCAGTTTCTTCCTCTGTAAAGCAGAGTTAATCAAAGTACCGGACTCTGATGTTTGTTTAAAGTAAGTGCCCACTAAAATCGAGAATCCTGCTTCTCGCTGTCATTCCTGTGGTGAACCACTCACTGCATTCACTCTTCCCACGACCAGACACTTACTGAGCACCATCTGTATACCAGGCACTGTCTAGTTCTGTACTTTGTGATCGAGTAGCTGCTAGCTATACTCTTGCGTGTGGCTCTTCACATTTACACACACTACAAAGAACTAATATAAGCAATTCATGAAGTTCCTCAGATGCCCTGGCCACATTTCAAGTGCTCAAAGTTCACACATGGCTGGCTGGTGGCTTCCAGGTTGGACAGTGCCTCACAGAACATATCCCTCATGGCAGAAAGTTCTAGGCTGCTAGAATTTTGCAGAAAGTTCTAGCACACGGTGCTGATCTCCAGACTGGGGATTCAGCCATGAACATAGCACTCATTTATGCTTGGTCTACAAGTGGATTCTTCTTCTTCTTCTGTTTTTTAAAGATTTTATTTATTTATTTAGAGAGAGAGCACGTGAGCAGGGGATGTGGGCTTGATCCCAGGACCCTGAGATCATGACCCAAGCTAAAACCAAGAGTTGGATGCTTAACCGGCTGATCCACACAAGCGCCCCAGATGTGGATTCTTTTATTTTTTTTTTAAGATTTTATTTATTTATTTGACAGAGATCACAAGTAGGCAGAGAGGAAGGGAAGCAGGCTCCCTGCTGAGCAGAGAGCCCAATGCAGGGCTCGATCCCAGGACCCTGGGATCATGACCTGAGCCGAAGGCAGAGGCTTTAACCCACTGAGCCAACCAGGCGCCCCGCAGATGTGGATTCTTTTTTTTTTTAAGATTTTATTTATTTATTTATTTATTTATTTGACAGAGAGAGAGAGAGAGAGAGAGAGATCACAAGTAGGCATAGAGGCAGGCAGAGAGAGAGAGAGGAGGAAGCAGGCTCCCTGCTGAGCAGAGAGCCCGATGCAGGGCTCGATCCCAGGACCCTGGGATCATGACCTGAGCTGAAGGCAGCGGCTTAACCCACTGAGCCAACCAGGCGCCCCCAGATGTGGATTCTTAAGACATCCAAACCTTTGGGTGCATTTCCTTTTCTCCCAGGAACGGGACGGTAGTCTACAGTGGATAATGACTCTCATGAGTAATTGGTAGCAGCTTAATATGGTATGGGCATGACCTTCTCGATTTATTAATAAGGACTCTAACAAGGAAGACTCATGCTGTCTGTGGAAAGTTTCCTGAAATCCCCATTAGATGTTGGCAGTGAGGAAGCAGGTAAATGATACCCCTGCCCACCTGGGGGTCATCACAGGTGCTTTGGGCAGCAGATGGCACCGATGAGGCTGGAGTGAGGCCAGGGCAGGAATGCAGCTTTTGGCTCCCAGCACATGCTTCGTTAGCCCTCCCAGTGACCTTGGGAGGTTTTCCCTCCTTTCGGCCGGTGAAGAGCTCCAAGCAGAGAGAAGCACAGGAGGGCAGGAGAAAAGGGACTCGCAGCAGGCATTGGAATCCCACAAGAACGTAGAACACTCTTGCAGCGACTTTCTGAGGGCTGGCTTTGGGGAGGAAGCCCGACTTCATGGGAAGGTTGCTTTCCCTTCTACTGTCAAGATACTGGGGGAGATGGGGTTTCTGCCTGGTTGCCTCCTGTCCTTCTCTGCATCCGTGGGGGACGGTTGAAGGAGTCCTAACCCATGAAGCCTCAACAAATACTTCTGATTTTCTAGTTATTTGGGGGAGGGGGTCCCCCTCCCCCTTCAGGTCCCATTCACTTTGTGAAAGCAATACCCCTTTGTGTGAGCAGTGCTTGGGGGCCCTGGGACGGGGGACTGCGGCGCTCCCAGCTAATCCGAGCTGGTGGGGGGGGCTAGTGTGCCTTGGTGAGGGTGCGGCCCGGTGCATACCCAGTGCGCCTCGGCCGAATGGCGCCTGCCTGAGGTCAAGGGCGAGGTGGGGGTTCGAGGGGATTGTTCCTCAATCTGTCATCGGCAGCCCGTCTCATCTCCCACATGAACATGAATAATCAAAAGTGGGCGGTGGAAAATGAGATTCTTTGCCCTGCTCCGTCTCTTCCCCTTTCCCAACCAAGCTGGGGCCCTCCCGAGGAGGAAAAAGCAGCAGGTACACACATGTAGGGGGAAGAAAAATAATGCCACATGGTTCTGTTTGTCTCAACGTCTGCTCCTTTCAGCACTGCCCACGTGGGACATTTGTTTACTCCAAGCGGTGCTGCTCTCAGAGTCCTGGGGGACAGGGGTAGAGCCCCTGGGGACGTCGCCTGACTTAATATGCACAGCCGTTCACATCAGGGCACGGAGGCTGCCTGGCTTTCCCTGAGAGGCCCAGGGCTGCCTCCGAGGTGTTGTGTCTGTGGGACTGAGACGTGGCGGCTTGTGCTTCCCTGACCTGGGGGCCGGGGTAGGGGGGAGGCGCCCTGACACTGGCTTTGCTCCCTTCCGGACCCTGCAGCCCATTCAGGACGAGGACGACACTAGCAGGTGTGCTTGTTGCTTCCAGGTGCTGGGCAGCCCGTGGGGTCGCATCCGCTTCGTCTTCCGACAGCAGTCCCCTGCTCGGGCGTGGGTTTTCAAACTGGCTCAGCCGTTGTAGTCAGCGTCCATTAATTGGGTGCCTGCAGTGTGTAGGGTGGTATTCTGGGTGGTGGGCGGGGGGGGGGGGGGGGGGGTCAGGGATGTGTAAGATAGGGTACCTTCTGTGAAAGAGCGTATAGTCTATCCGGAACTTAACCCACCACTTTTTTCCCCCCTCTTAATTCCAGGATAGGGACCTATTACCTTTGTTTTTGTTTTTGTTTTTTTAAGCGGGCTCCATGGGTTCGAACTCATGACTCTGAGATCAGGAGTGAGAAGCTTGACCCGCGGAGCCATCCAGGCGCCCCAGTACCCATCACTTTTGAAATGGGAGGAGGATCCGTCATTGTGTCAAGCCCTCACCGCATACCAGGCCCGGAGTTAGGCACAGTACAGTGTCTTCTCATTCCCGCCTCACAGCCAAACTTCAAGGTGGACATTTAGCACCTTGTCTTACAAGTGAGACGTGTAACTGCAGAGAGGTTAAATATCACATAGCATTGATTTTTTTTGGTCTTTTTAAAATTATTAACATACAGGGGCGCCTGGGTGGCTCAGGGGGTTAAAGCCTCTGCTTTCGGCTCGGATCATGATCCCAGGGTCCTGGGATCGAGCCCCGCATCGGGCTCTCTGCTCAGCGGGGAGCCTGCTTCCTCCTCTCTCTGCCTCTCTGCCTACTTGTGATCTGTGTCTGTCAAGTAAATAAATAAAATCTTAAAAAAAAAAATTGTTAACATACAATGTATTATTTGCTTCAGGGGGACAGTTCTGTGAATCGTCAGTCTTACACAATTACAGCACCCACCATAGCACATACCCTCCCCAGTGTCCATCCCCCAGCCAGCCTCTCCTACCCCGCTCACCCCCCCAGCAACCCGCAGAGCACTGATTCTTTTTTTAAAGATTTTTTTGCTTATTCATTTGAGAGAGAGAAAGAGAGCTTGCATGAGGAGGAGAGGGGGAGAGGGAGAAGCAGACTCCCCACTAAGTAGGGAGCCCAACTTGGGGCTCCATCCCAGGAGCCTGGGATCAATCCAGGAGCTGAGTCGAGGACAGACGCTTAGCCAGTGGAGCCACCCAGGTGCCCCCTGCTTATTGTTGATTTTTTTTTTTAAGATTTTATTTATTTATTTGAGAGGGAGGGAGAGAGAGAGAATAAGAGAGAGCTCAGCAGGGAGTCTGATGTGGGACTCGATCCCGGGACTCCAGGATCATGACCTGAGCCAAAGGCAGTGGCTTAACCCACTGAGCCACCCAGGCGCCCTTATCATTGATTCTAAGGCACCTTTTCTCACACTTTAACAGCCCCGATAGAGATATGTCTTACAGTCGCTGGCCTGTCCTAGTTTAAATTGGCAGAGGCTTTCTCTCGTGGTAGTAAGTACAATCACCGTAGGTCTTTGCAGTGGTGTCCTCGCTCCTGTGACGCGCTGACTTCGTCAGGTCCGCTGGGCTGAGCGGCGGAATCAGAACTGGGTGAAGGTTTGCGAGCACAATGAGCTACAAAGTTTGTGGTGCTTACGCACAAAGGCTGCATGATTGTCACAGACCAGATACGAAATGGGGGACAACATGAGTACATTGGAGTTCCCGTCTGATTTCACAGACCGAGGGCACAACAGCAGGAGGAGCTCTGTGCCGAAAGATGGAGGAAATACTCTGGAACCGTCTCCCCTTCTCTACCGATCATAACTCATTGTTAAAAGAGGCCAATGATAAATGGCTCACTGTTGTCTAGGATAAGATTAAAACCAGACTGCTGTATTTTTCCATTTGTTCCGGTTGCTCTGGGTCAAGGGCAGGGTGTTTACCTGCAGACGTCCACTAGGGATGTGAACAGTGGTCACAGACACAGTGGCCTCTTTACGGTCCTGGAGAATCCCAGTAGGAGACACAGGCTGCCTCCCTCCCCCATGCACTGGCTTCTGGGACGTCCCCAAGCACCGGCCTGGATGTGTTTATTATTGTCACAGTACCCTCCGGTCACCACCCCCAAGTATGCAGCAAGGTCTGTGTAATTCCACGGCTGACCTGGATTCAGAGAGCAGCGCCAGGGACCACAGCGGGAGGAATAGCCAATACCACGGCCCGTTCTGCACACCTTGGACTTGATCTGCCCAGCCTCCATGTACTCCCAACAAATCTGGTCCTCTGACGGGCTCTGACAAAGTCCTTTTCCTGAGCAGCTGCAGTGAAAAGCAGAGAGGCAGGAGGGACACTGGCTTGGTGACATTTGGGCACGGTAGGCTCTGTGGAGCAGCAGACCGGGAACACGCCTGGCGGGCAGAGCACCGCGACAGGCCTTGTGGGGACCCAGCTCCTGAGGCCCAAGGGAAGCTGAGACTCAGGGGAATTGAGTGTCTTCTCGATGTTCACACGGCTAATCAAACCTTGGTCTCCAGAGAGGGTTCCTTTTAGCCTATCAGATATTGAGTCATTTGGGGCCCAAGTTTCTCCAACAGTGAGTAGTATGGGAGGTTGACTTCTGGGAAACTGCCCTAAGGAAATAACGCCCAGTAATAACTACGCAGAGACCTGCACGCATAGTAGTGTTCAGTGAAGCCCTATTTGTGTTACTGAAACACTGGAAACAAACCTAGATCCACAGCAGGGAGACAGGGAAGTATAGCAAATACAGCTGATGAAATACTAAACAGACATTGAAATTACGTATGGGAAGACAGCATTATGGGGATTTTTTTATGATATGGATAAAGAAGAAAGATACAGAAATATTTCTATATCATGATGGTAGCCTGTTGAAAGCACGCACACGCACACACACACACACACACACACAGAAAATTGAAGTCTGGTAGATAATAAGCCAAAATCCTAATGATGGTTCTCATGGGCTTGTGGGATTATTTTTAAAAATTTTATCTTAATGGAAAAAAATTAATTTATTTTTTTAAGAAAGAAACAATAGCACGGAGGAAAATCATTTGGTTGAGGTGACTCTCCGGTTCTTACATCCTGCGATCTGGATGAATCTGGGACAGCTGTCCCCAGGCACGTGTAGACATTTGTGGCAGAGAAAAATTAGTGCAGCCTTGGCCAAAGGGGAAAAGCAGTCTTCCAGGAAGGGAAGCGGATACATAAAGGTCGAGCAGCTCTGCTGTTTTGCAGAGGGAGTAACTGGATATGAATTTGGGGAGAAGCCATAGCCTCCTGGCTATAGGGTAATTGATTTGTACTCTGACCGTATACAGCTGAAACCCGAACACGGCTGAACAGGGCTGGTGCGGTCCTATCTTTTCCTTCTGCCTTCTGAACTTGACCCCGGGGTGGGAGGTGACACTTGTGTTAGCTTCAGGCTTCCTAAAGGACATAGGAGCCATGCCATTGCTACGTTTGTCGTCCCCCATTGCTTTGCGGGAAGTTTTCTTTTTGGCCAAAGCTGTGCTGGGAAGCTGTTTCACAACCCTTAACACTGAGCCTGAGAACAGTCCTCACCTTCTGCGGGAACTTCTTTCTGGACAGTGGTAGGGTGTACCTGAATGACTGTTGGCCTGGGAGTCTGGACAGGTGGTTCTTGTCCCCACAGCATAACTAATTAGCTGTGTGACCTTGGGCAAGTGACCTCACCTCTTAGACTTTTGTTTTCTTTCTTTTTTTTTTTTTTTTAAAGATTTTTTTATTTACTTACTTGACAGAGATCACAAGTAGGCAGAGAGGCAGGCAGAGAGAGCGGAGGAAGCAGGCTCCCCACTGAGCAGAGAGCCCGATGCGGGGCTCGATCCCAGGACCCTGGGATCATGACCCAAGCCGAATGCAGAGGCTTTAACCTACTGAGCCACCCAGGCACCCTGAGACTTTTGTCTTCTTAATTGTAAAATGTAGGCACTATGCTCGGTTTAGAAGAGTCCCTGCTGGTTCCCAGCTTGTCTGGCTGCTCCGGGAACTCACTGTAGAAGCTTGGCACTCGTGGGCCCAAATTATTTGGTTTGCTTAAATATTTTTAAGCATTTGTTTTATTACTATTGCTGCCAGATTGTTGATTAGCTTGACTTTTTTTTTAAATTTAAATGTTTTTATTTTATTTAACACAGAGATAGAAAAGGCAAGTAGGCAGAGAGGCAGGCAGAGGGAGAGAGAGAGGCTGGCTCTCCACTGAGCAGGGAGCCCGACGCCGGGCTAGATCCCAGGAACCTGGGATCATGACTCAAGCCGAAGGCAGTGGCTCAACCAACTGAGCCATCCAGGCGCCCCGACCATTTTTTATTTTTTTATTTTTTTAAAAGATTTTATTTATTTATTTGACAGACAGAGATCACAAGTAAGCAGAGAGGCAGGCAGAGAGAGAGGAGGAAGCAGGCTCCCCACTAAGCAGAGAGCCGGATGCAGGGCTCAACCCCAGGACCCCGAGACCATGACCTGAGCCGAAGGCAGAGGCTTAACCCGCTGAGCCACCCAGGTGCCCCCCCCCTTTTTAATCTATTACACAAACATAGCTCTCCTTTGTACCAGGAAGCAGCTTTCCCTTTATCTGCAAGGGAAGAGATGCATTTTGGGGGCCAAGTGGCGTTGACTGGTATGGTTTAAGGGGAAGGCTGCTTGCCAGCTGCGTGTGTGTGTGTGTGTGTGTGTGTGTGTCTCCTGCTAATGTCACTGCTGAGAACACATCTGTATGTGTAGCGGCTACCAGCTGCCAAGCTGGTAGTTCTGTGGGGTTCAGTATAATTTCTGGGCACAAATTTATTGCACAGTGTGCGTTGGGGGTTAGCTTTCTCTCTGGTGCCTCATTAAGCAGATTGTGCTCCGTCGCGCTAAGGAAAGATACAGTTTTGCCCAAAAAGAACTACTGCATTGTCAGCAGCTGTAGGGACATTCCTGTCAAAGGGATATTTATTCCTGCCAACTCCATGCCAGAAATTGTCCTGGGGACAGTTTACAGGAGGCCAAAGGGGGACGGGGTGTGTGGGGGGGGTGGCTGACAGTAGAGAATGCCACCTTGTCACACTTGAGTAGCTGGTGTCCACGCCGGGATCCCCCCAAGTCGGGCCCCTCTGTGGGTCGTTACCCAGAGAGCATGTGATGGGACTGAACGTGGGGCGACCCTGTTGTCACTGATGAGAAAGCCTCAGAGGACTGAGAGGACCAGGTCAGCATAAAGATACGCAGGGGGAGCCTTGCAGGGAAATGCGTGTTTATTTCCTAACTCAGATTAGGGAATCCACGCCATATGGCAACAAAGCTAAGAAGGCTCGGTAATAGCATCGTCTTGTACCTGTCAAAAGGGTTACGTAAGCAGAGATCAGGGACCGGCGCAACACGAAGGAGCCAGTGGAGGTAGGATGTGTGTCGGCGTGGACATTTTTGGGTCACCCTAGATCGGGGAGTGCGGGTGGCTCCTGTTTCCCAGCACTAATTTTACCCTTGGCTTCATTTTTGACAGTCATAAATGGGAAGAGTTTCGGAGAGCTAACCTAAGCTGAGTGGTTCTTTGAATTCATAGAGAATCCCTTCAGTTCTTCTTTCCAAAGGAGACACTTGGTGTAATGACTGTGTCCTTCATCAGCTGGCTGTTGGATGATCCAGGTTTCATTTTAAATTTGCCCACAGGGTACATGGATCTTTCTTCTCTTTCATTAACATTTTCAGGGACACAGGAAACCCTGGTGGGGTCCTGTTCCTGATACTAACTCACTGTGTGGCCTGACCCAGACTCCTGGCTTTGTTGTCTCACTTCCTCTTATACAATGAGGGGTGCGTTTAGGGTGGTTCTCCAGCTTGGCTGCCCATCAGAAACCCCTACCGCTGGGAAGGTTTTAACATCCTGATGCTGCCCGGGGCTGTACCCCAGACCAACTCCATGAGTCTCTGTGGATGGTAACTTTTAATGCTCCTCGCAGTTAAGGAGCTTTGCTTAAAACAATGCTTCTCAAACTTTGACATGATAGGACTCACCCAAGCACCTTGTTCAAATGTAGATTCTGAATTGGTGGGGTGGGGTGGGGGTCTGAGATTCTGCATTTCTAACAGGTTTCTGGGCGATGCAGATGCCACCTTTCATGGACCAAGCTTTGCATAACAAGGTTTGGAATCTAAACATCAACCACAGTCCAAGGCACAATAATCTGCAAAAATGTAGCACGAGCATACTCCTGAGATGAGCATAGCAGAAGCAACAATTACTGTAAGAGGAAATCAGGGGTGTTACACAGATGAGGCAGTATTTGAGAGAGCCTTGAACAACGACCAGGCTTTCTCTGGATGGAATAGGAGTGTGTGTTAGTCAGAGAAATTTCTGTTTCTTAGAGAAACAGAACCAGGGAGGGGTGTGTATGTATAAAGAGAGACATTTATTTTAAGAAATTGTTTTATGCAGTGGTGGTTGCTGACAAGTCTGAAGTCTGCAGGGCAGCAGACTGGAGATTCAGGGAAGAGTTGACGCTGAGTTCAAGTTCAAAGGCCAGTCTGCTGGCTGAATTCCCTCTTTAAGGGAGAATATTAGTCTTTTTCTATTGAGACCTTCAACTGATTAGACAAGGCTCACCCATATCCTGGAGCATAATCTGCTTTAGTCAGCATCTGCTGATTTAAGTGTTAATCTCACCTAAAAAAAAAAAAAAATATATATATACTTTCACAGAAATATCCAGAATAATGTTTGACCAAGTAGCTGGGTAGCATGGCCTAGCCAAATTGACACATAAAATTAACAGGAAAAATTGGGTCTGGAGGAAAACCCGTGTGTGATGCTATGGAACAGACACCCTGCCTCACTGCCTTGTGATTTGAGTCATCTGGGAAAGGGGAAGATGCATGGGAGCAAAAGCATTCAAATATCTGTAGACCAGGATCACACTATAGTGAGAGGGTCTGACTTTCTCTGACTTGGACCCGCAGGGGGGAACGCATTTTACATTATGGTCCAGCGGATATATAACTAAATGCATAGATGTAGATAATGCGTGCACGTGTACCAACGAAATTGCATAAAACCAAAAAGGTTTTCTGACGTGGCATAGCCTGTATTTCATTGGCAAATGAAATTTGCCAATTTCACTATGAGATTTTCAACTGTCTTCTATTTTATCGCAAAGAAGGAAAGCTGGCTCTGTCCCACGGAACCGATTTCACGATGCTCGGTGGGTGGATACTTGCAGGGAAGGTGAGAGCCAGGCCCTGGTGGGGTGGAAAGGGCTCGGAGAGCCTCGGGACCTGGAACCTCACTGTCCCGTAGAACTTCCTGAGGGGATGGGAATGTGCCGTACTGCACCGTCCAGCACTGGCCCTGTGTGTCTCTTGAGCACGTGAAACGTGGCTAGGCAAATGAGGAAGTGGATTTTATATTTTATAACGTTTTAATGAAATGAAATGTAAAGCAGCTGCATCTGGCTGGTGGCTCCCTTGGTAGGCAGGACAGACCTGGGGTACCGCTGTGCCTCCACTTCTAACTGGATGGCAGTGAGCCCCTGCCCCACACCCCCAGGCCTCTGATGCCACAGTGAGCCCCTGCCCCACACCCCCAGGCCTCTGATGCCACATCTCTTCCCAAGGAGGAGGCTGGACTCTGGGATTACCACCACCGCTCCACCTTTCTGCAAAGCCAGGCTGACGGCTGACCTGGGGCCTGCAGTTAATTGAGTCCCCTGGGCTGTGTGAGAGATAATGGTGCTCTGCATTTTTAAATGCCCCTTAAGAAACCCTTCCCTTCTTGCCTTACAGTTGCTTAACTGCTCACTCGTGTGACTTGACGGTTTGAAAAGGGAGATGCTTTCTGCTTAATGAAATCTTGTCGCCCATCTTCACAGATGTGCTGAGCTCCTCGGATGGTCTCTGTGACCCGAACACGAGGCGCTTTGCTTTGCCCCCCCTCTGTCCAGACAGCCGTACCGGCCCGGAGGAATTGGGGTGGGAATTGGGGTGCAGAGCGTTCACCATCAGGGGTGGGCTTGTGGGTTATTTTTGTTGTATGTGGATCACAGAGCTAGTGATTATGTTCGAGGAGGACAGTTTGTTTAAATTCTAGGAGTTGGAATTTTCAAAGATCCATAATTTCGCGGACCTCAAGTCCCAGCTGGGAAAATCATGGGACCCGGCAAAGGTTGGGAGAAGAGGTGATTTCTTCCTCCCTTTCTCTCTCTCTCTCTCTCTGACTCTCCAATAACTCCAGTAATAAGCGTCAACCTTGACTGGGGGGTTTGGCAGGGCCTGCCACAGCCCATTTTACTTTTCTCCCAGGGCCTTGGTCCCGACAGGACTGGGGCTGAGCTGGGTGAGAAGCTCGCAGCCCATCGGTTTGTGAGGAGGGCAGAAGTGACTGGGATGTTCTTCCAATTCATTTTGAATCTGATGGGAGGGGTTAAAAGAGGGATAGAAAATTCTAGGAAGGGCCCTAATTTTAGGATATTCAGAAGCCGGGAACAAATTATCAAGCCCCATTGGAATTAGGGGGCCCCAGGCTGCTGGGAGCATTTATCTTGTTTCTTTCTTTCTTTTTAAAAATTTTTTAAATTTTTTAATAAACATATAATGTATTATTAGCCCCAGGGGTGCAGGTTTGTGAATCGCCAAGTTTACACACTTCATAGCACTCACCATAGCACATACCCTGCCCAATGTCCATAACCCAACCACCCTCTCCCTACCCCCGGCCCCCCTCAGTTTGTTTTGTGTCTTGTTTCTTTCTTGTTTTGTGTGTGTGTGGTTGAGAGCCACAGGGGAAGGAGAAGGATGCCCCGGTTCAGAGGAGATGGGAGACATCTGCCCCCACCCTCCCTGCCAGGTCCAGCCCTGCGCAGACCCTCGCCACTGTGCCCTCTGAACTGCCCTGGGTCTCCTGAGTCAGCTCCCACTGCTAATGAGCCAGAGCAGCTCCCCCCTCCCCCCGCCCCCGTTGTCTTTCCACTCCTGTCAGCTCAGACCTGCCGCCCTCTGCCTCCGCATCACCCATTTCTCCTTCAGCTGCGTTTCCTTCCAGCTGCATCTGTGAGTGGCGCGCTGTTACTTTCCCCTTCATCAGGACGCCCGGGGCGCTCTCTCTCCCGCACCCCGAATTCCTTCCCTCTGACTTCCAAGAGAAAGAAGGCTCCTTCTCCAGCCCTCCACCTCGCCCCAGAGTCCAGTCTGCCCCCACAACACAGGAGCCAGGCTCAGCCTCCACCAAGAAAGCCAGAGGGCAGAGGATTAGCCTTCCCACCCCGTAGAGCGATGCCACCGTGTGCCCCTTACACCATCTGCGCGTGCCAGGGATGATGGCATGACGAGTCACCAACACACCCCTGGGGACACAGCAGGCCACCCTCAGTGTGTCAGCTGAGAGGCAGCACAGCCATTTAATAGCCTTAACGGTTGGCTTGGGGTCTGACTCTGCCGTTCCTCGCTGTGTACCACAGGGCAAGTTACTCAACCTCTCTGTTTTTCTATCTGTCAGTGAAGATAATTCAGTTCCTCCGAGTGTGGTGGTAAGAATTATGTGAGATGTCTGACATACAGCAGGAATTTGTACTTTTAACAAAAGAGGTTGCCTGTGTGGGGGCGGAATCTGATGTAACTTGCCTACCTTGCTGAGTAAATCAAAAGGAGAATGTTGTTGGGAAATCAAAAGGAGATGTTCTGCAAAAACAGAACAAAATTGGGGCACTTGGCTGGCTCAGTTGGTGAAGCGTGTGACTCTTGATATCAGGGTTGTGAGTTCAAGGCCCACACTGGGTGTAGAGAGGACTTAAAAAAAAAAAAAAAAAAAAAACCCACCCAAAACCCAGAACCAAACAAAAATGGTCAGAGTCAGAATTTGAACCTGCCGTGTGGCCTCTCGCACTACTACAGGCTGCCTCTCAACTTCAAGCCTGACGACTCAAAATGATATGCAGTGTCCCGGGGTACATGCGACTCATTGCCACTGACGACCTTGTCACCCACAGATATGGGCATCCTTGGGGCCCATCCCCTTGGAAGGCGGAGAATGAAACCTAAGGCAGTTTCTGGTGCTGGCCTGAGGGGTGATCGCTTCCTCTCTCCTTGGAAAACTCTCCTTCGGGTGCCAGGGTCACTGGGATTCCCAAAGTTGGCCTTGGCTATGGAGTCTGTTAGAAGGAGAGCTAGTGGGGGTCCTGTCCTCAGTGAGACCCCAGTCCCTTGGGGACAGGCTGTGGTACTGAGTGAGAAGCTGGACTTGCCTGGGAGGGGAGGGGCCAGGGTGTCGGGCCCGGAGGGGATCCTTATGGAAGCCCTGACATTGGAGCAAAGCCTTAGTGTGGGGGAGGGGGCAGCATGAGCTGACGGGCATGGTGTGTCCAGGGAAGGGGACCTGGGGGAACCTGAGTTAGGCTGGCGTGCGGAGCGACGGTCGGCGACGAAGCTGGGACACAGAACAGCGCTGACCCGCGGAGCAGAGGGCCTCCCAGGCGGCGGGGAGGGACCCCGTGAGCCCTGCGTTTGGAAGACCCATCCATGACAGGGCAGGAGAGCCTAGGGGGTGGTGGGCAGGTGAGCCAGGGAGGCCAGCTGAGTGGGAGGGACTCGCCGTGGTCCTGAGCAGGATGGCACTGGAAAAAGCACAGGCAGTGGGACCGTGGACACCACAGATGGCGGGAATGGGAGGTAGAGGGAGGGGGAGGGGTGAGGCTGAAGCAGGGGTAATAATAATTTCTTTGCTCATCAACTTAGAGGTCAGTGGGGCTCGCATAGATGGTTCTCACTCAGGGTCCTTCAGGCGGATGCAGTCTGGTGGTGGATGGGCCTGGGTCTCCTCGAAGGTCCCTCCCACAGCAGTCAGGTAACTGAGCAGAGAAGACAAAGTCCTCCTGCGGGGGGAACAGGTTGGCTCCTCGGCTCCCACCACCTTCTCTCATCTCTCCCCATGAGATTTGAGGGGTAGCTGGACTTTTTCCAGAGTGGCTGGAAGCTCCTAGAGTGACTGTCCTAGAAAGTAGGGGGAACAGCAGACAGAGGGAGAGGGAGAAGCAGGCTTCCCACCGAGCAGGGAGCCTAATGTTAGACTCGATCCCAGGACCCCGGGATCATGATCCGGGCAGACAGCAGATGCCTAACTGACTGGGCCACCCAGGTGTCCCACAAAAGTGGTTTAAAAAGTCTGGTTGGGGAGAACAGGGCCAAGACACTAGGAAACAATCAATTAGACTTGTATCTTAATGATTCTTAATTTCTTTGGGGGTGAGCCAAGATAGGCTTGTGGGATGGGGTAGGCTGGGGGAAAGAGGGAAAATCCCTTTGAACCACTGACCCCCGTCTGAGCCCCGGGAATTGGATCTGGAGCCTCTGCCGTTGCGTGGGTGGAAAACACTTTCTGGTTTCAACCAAGGGCTGTCGTCGAAACAGCCCAAGTGAATGATTTAAGAGCACGGAGAACAGAGCCAGTGAAAGCTCCACATTCATTTTTCTTGCAAGAGGAGGTTGGCAGCTCCTTCCAAGGAACGTAAGTTAGAGTCCAGCTTCAAACTCTGTGACGGGCGTCTTGTGGACTCTGACTCACCTCCGGATGCAGGAATGTGGCACAGATGGTGGCTGACGCTTGGTGGGCTCCCCACCAATAGTTAATAATCAAGAACCTGGCATAGAAGCTTCAAGTATGTGGTCATCCAGCCCCAGCCCTATCATTCCCCGGGTGTAGGATTTGTTCTCTGTACCGGTCCTTCAGAGAGTTTCTGAAGACTCCGAGTAGGGGACGGCTAAGAAATACATTTCTCCTCGGGTTCTCGGCTGGAGGCCGACTTAGGTGTCGTCATGCCCCACACTGAGCACCTGCTGTCCGCAGGGCAGGGTTCTACAGGCTGTCGAACTCTAGAGAGCATTCCTCCATTTTAGGCTCTAGAAAATCACAGCGAGTCCAGGTCACCCCTGCAGTCCCTGGCAGGTGCCCCTTTGCGTTTGGCAAGTCTGCGTTGGGAGGCAGGAGGGAGCGTGTCTGGGAAGGGGAAGCTCCCCCCATGTGGTCCTTTCTACTTTCCATGTTGGGTACTTGGGTCTCTGCCTCTTTGCCTCGAATTTATGATAGAAAGCCCTGTCTTTGATTTTCCCACGTGGGCCACCAAGTCACCTGTGAGTCATGGGAGCAGCGAGGCGTGGGAAGGCTCCCCTGCCCAGGTTCCCCAGAGTGGGGGAGGGGCCTAGCTCAGCACCTCCTGGGTACCATGCGGGGTCTTTGAGGTCCCTTGTGTCTTGTTTTTTTTTTTTTTTTAAGATTTATTTATTTATTTATTTGACAGAGACAGATAGAGAGAGAGAGAGATCACAAGTAGGCAGAGAGGCAGACAGAGAGAAGGGGAAGCAGGCTCCCTGCTGAGCAGACAGCCTGATGTGGGGCTCGATCCCAGGACCCCAGGATCATGACCTGAGCTGAAGGCAGAGGCTTTTACCCACGGAGCCACCCAGGCGCCCCAATTTTTTTTTTCTTTTAAAAAGCTAAACCAATCTGTAAGAAGCCTTCGTTCCTCTCGACCCTCTGGAGCTTAGTGACTCCCTTTGCCTGCAGTTCCAGACCTCTCCCGGTCAGTCTGCCATCCTCTGGGGAGAGAAAAGGAGGATTTCCTCTTTAAGGTGACACCTGTCCACCTCTCCGGTATTTCTACCACCAAATTCAGACCCAGAGACAAGAGGGCCGTTCCCTCCCTGTCTGAAACCAGTCTGTGCATTGAGCCAGGGCTTGGCTTCCTTCTCGGGAAACAAAACCCCTGCTGGGCGTCTGGAATTACCAAGGTGATTGAGTGATAGGGACTTCTGAAAGCAGTAACCCTGAGTGTAAAACTCAGTCCAGATAGGGTCAGAAACCTGACCCAGCGTGCACCTCTCGGGGTGTACCTGCTGGCTGCCCAGCGCGTGCTTTCTGCTTAGGCGCCCATGGGTACAGGAGCCTGGGGGTGGCGGAGTGTGTGCACAGAGCCTCCATGTGACAGGCACACGAGCAGAGAGATTTAGATCAGACGGCTTCAGATGACTAAACCCTAAACTCCAGCGGGAGCCACATCATCAGATGGTATAAAATCTCCTCTTGAGGCATTTATAATCTCTTTGAGGTTTTTCATGTTGGGGCGGCCAGAGGTTCTCTGTGAGTGACAGCCAAAGGGTGAAGCCAAGGTCCTGGGGTCTGAAGTCCACCCCCTCAACCCCCGCCATGCACCCGTACCTCCCCGACTCCTACTCTGGCATCCCACGTGGGGCTGCTCCTGTCTCCCACATGCAGCCCACGGAAGGGGTAGGAAGCGCTGGCTTCGGTCCCCGGCCATCAGCACTTGTTTCTGAGTCATGAGCGGCTCCTGGTCCGTAGAGAATGCCAGCAGTGCGTGCAGGCCGCGGAGAGGAGGGAGGTTTCTGCTTTCTGGGTGATGTGTGAGAGCACACGTGCTCTAGGGACTTGTGCGTTGCTCATTCTAAGGACCTCGGGGGCGGCATGGAAATGTGTCTTCTCTTGGTTTCTTTTTGATTGGCTTTAAAAGCCGTAGTCCCCGAAAGGCCAGGAAGCAGGGTTTGGCAATGCACCAGTGAACAGTACACTCCTTGGGGCCCTGGGTCACTTGCCTGTCGCTCCAGGAAGCGTGTGTTACTACTGTGCTCTGTCTGCTCCTTTGCAAAATCATCTGCCAGGACACCTTGGCTTTGCCGGTTCCAGCAGATCTCTTGTATTGGCCGGATGCTTGCCCTCACAAAATACCTCCAGTGGCCTGGCTTCAACAACAGAAATTAATTCCTTAGAGTTCTGGAGTCCAGAAGGCTGAAATCCAGGGGTTGGGACAGTCCCTTCCAGGCCTCTCCCAGAGCTGCTGGGGGCTTTGTCATTCCTTGGCTTGTAGAAGCATCTCTCTGTCTCTGCCTTCACGTGTGTGTGTGTCCCCTCGTGTCTCAATCTCCCCCCTTTATAAGGACACCAGTTCCCCCATTTTAACTTGATCCTCTGCAAATGTCATTGCTAAATAAAGTCACATTCACCAGGACTGCGGGCCAGGACTTCATCTTTTGTGGAGGGCTGGTGGTGAGGGGGAAACGCAATTCAACCCAGAAGATTTGGGCAAAAGGGTTTTTGTATTCACCTTATGTGGGGGTCCCTGGGAGCACAGGTTGTGGGGTTCGCCTGTTTGGAAGCTGCTGCTTACTGCTTACTAGTATCTTTTAGGCAAGTTACCAGCCTCGTTCCCATATCAATAAAATGGGCAAATTAAAAAAAAATGTTGGAGGGATCAAAAGAGTTAATGCATATGAAGTTCTTTAAACACTTGGCATATCGTAGCTCTCAGTAAACGGAAGCTGCTCACTGCTCCACCATTTGACTTGTGTTTTAAGATCTGAGGAAATAGGGCACCTGGGTGGCTCAGTGGGTTAAGCCTCTGCCTTCGGCTCAGGTCATGTTCTCGGCGTCCTGGGATCCCGCATCGGGCTCTCTGCTTGGTGGGGAGCCTGCTTTCTCCTCTCTCTCTCTGCCTGCCTGTCTGCCTACTTGTGATCTCTGCCTGTCAAATAAATAAATAAAATCTTTAAACAAAAAAAGATCTGAGGGGGGCACCTGGGTGGCTCAGCGGGTTAAAGCCTCTGCCTTCGGCTCAGGTCATGATCTCAGGGTTCTGGAATCGAGTCTCACATCGGGCTCTCTACTCAGCAGGGAGCCTGCTTCCTCCTCTCCCTCTCTGCCTGCCTCTCTGCCTACTTGTGATCTCTCTCTGTCAAATAAATAAATAAAATCTTAAAAAAAAAAAAAGATCTGAGGACATACTATGTTAAGGATCCTTCGCAGTGACGCACTGAAAGGAATCAGGGTGTTGTCACCTGGATTTCTACATGGGTGCATCCTCCAATGATCCCGTAATTGTCCTCTCCAGGGAGTCTGAAAGGATCCATTGAGTTTGGAATGGCAAGAAAAATTTACCTTTGAAACTAGATGTATGCATTTAGCAAACATTTATTCAAGCCTCTCAGTGTGCAGGACACTTCCCTAGGTGCTAAGGTGAATTTATAAACAACTAAGATCATATCTGCAGGTTTTGAAGGAGCTTGCAGCCCGAGTGAGAGACACGTACATCGATGTACATCGATGTAATCATAAGTGGTAGCAGGCATTGTGCCAAGTGCTGCCCCTGGGTTAACCTGTGTCGTCCTCAGAATAATCAGGCAACGTAGACACAGGACCACGATCCATAAGCCTTAATTGTGAATGCACCAAAACCAAAAGCAAAACAGAACACAAATAAAACCAAAAAGCCCAAACACACAAACCCAAGTGTGAAAATTGAATTTTTTTCCTTGGGTCTTGTGTAAACTCATTTGATCACAGAAGCTAAGCTGGGCTGATGGGAGACAGTTTGTGGTTTGTTTTTCTCCCGCACATCATGTGAATGCTCAACACATTTCTCAGCAGAGAAAAATGCTGGGGGTGATGTGTAGCACCTAGTAAATGCACTGTATTATCTTTCTGAAACCTGGGAGTCCTGACTTGCATCCGGCCCCAGAGAGTTTGGAAAAGGGGTGGTGGGCCTGTGCAATTAGATGTTTTACTGACAAGGAACACTGAGGTCCAGAGGAGCTGAGCAGTTTCAAAGCTTTGAAGCGGGGGCGCCTAGGTGGCTCAGTGGGTTAAAGCCTCTGCCTTCGGGTTAGGTCATGATCTCAGGGTCCTGGGATCGAGCCCCGCATCGGGCTCTGCTTAGCAGGGACCCTGCTTCCTCCTCTCTCTCTGCCTGCCTCTCTGCCTACTTGTGATTTCTGTCTGTCAAATAAATTAAAAAAAAAAAAAGCTTCGAAGGGATTTGCATTGGTTTTCAGAATCAGCTTTCTTGGTCCAGGGCCCCCAGCTGAGTCACTGTGTGATTCTGAGCTGGAGGGTCAGCGCGGGAAAAGTGCTGAGTGCGGGTAGACCTCTTACCTGGCCTCTTCCCACTTGGCTCCCACCATCCTCAGCCCTTGTCTCTCTCTCTCTTTTTTTTTTTTTTTAAGATTTTATTTATTCGACAAAGAGATCACAAGTAGGCAGAGAGGCAGGCAGAGAGAGAGAGAGGGAAGCAGGCTGCCCACTGAGCAGAGAGCCCGATGCGGGGCTTGATCCCAGGACCCTGAGATCATGACCTGAGCCGAAGGCAGAGGCTTTAACCCACTGAGCCACCCAGGCACCCCAGCCCTTGTCTCTTTAGGGTCCTTTAATCGGGAACATTCCCACAGGCTTTCTTTGTCCTAAAGGGCGGACCAGCTAACTCTGCAAGCTTGGGGCAGCCAGTCCCACTGGTATGTTTTGGGTCCATTTTGCTCAGAGGTCCTAGAAACTAGCCCCAGGAATAGACAGAAAGGGGGCTGGGGTGGGTGGGTGAGGGATGATTTGGGTCCAGGTATCTCCTGGAGCTGCAGACAGAGCTGGGGCTCAGCCTCAGGAGGGGTTAGGAGCAGGGGTGCAGGAAATCTGGGCCTCTTTGTTGGACCGCTGACCTTGACCTTTTGTCTCCCAGTCCCCATGTTAGAAAACAGCCACAACTGCCCAAACCTGGCTCGGTAACTCCTCAATTGAGGAGAGTAGCTAGACTCATCTAGAATCTCTTCAACTTAATCCACATGCTGGGTCTGCCTCTCTTCTGCCTGTGGGAATGAAGAATTGGTGTGGACTGGAGGTCTGGTTCCAGAAAACACAGCATGCAGGAGCCCTTTCTCCAGTGGTGGATTGGATCCGCATCCCTGGTCTTGCTGACCTCAGCCTAGTATCTGGTACCTCTTTGGAGTGAACATTACCTCGACCTTGGTTCTTACTGCTTGGGTCTGTTGCCTTTTGTTCCCTTTGCAGACTGGCATTCCTGCTGTCCTGGGGTGATGGTGCAACCCATTCGCTTGGGGCCGTGGCAAGCTGCTTGGCCTTTGGCTGCCCCTGTCCCCCAAGCTCCTGGCTTCACATTGGTGGGCCCCTGGGTTCACAATCCCAGTACCGTTTTAACAGCTACGTGGAGGGCTTTCCTGGTGACCCGTTATTTATAAAGTTACACTGGACTTGACCCTGCATACTCCATGACCTCTCCATGACCGAGCTGCTGGCCGCTCTTCCCTGACCTCCTCCTGGTCCAGTTGCAGAGCCAGCCTGCTCCCTAGGCTCAGAACTCCATGTTTCTCATCTCTTCCCTCCTCTCCGGTCCGGAGGCCATGGCTGAGGGCCATGGATTAGGGCCAGGTTGGTGTCAGGGACCAGGAGAATCTGGCAGAAGAAAAGGGGCTTTCAAGTCCAGATTTATTCCAGAGAAATCACTTAAACTCCCTCTGGGTCTCTTTCCTCCTCTGTATCCTGGAGGGAATGGACCAGATGTTCTTTCAGGGGTCTTTTGGTTCTGAGAAATTTCTGTGATGTCCGTTAGGGTCTCTAGCAGGAGTTGTCAAGGGTGTATAAAGAGTGAGCGTTCACAGCTGATGAAAAGGATGGCCTCTCTATCAAACCAGCCAGCCATAAGTGGGAGCCTCTCTTAAGACCAAGGCGTGTCAGGTCACCTTACCGAGCAGCATCCCAGGCAAGGCAGCTACGGTCTGGGATTCACATACCTTGGCCCGAATCTTGGTTTACTTGTTGCGCAGACCCAAGCTGTTAGCCTGAGTAAGACTGGCTCACGAGGTTGACCCTTGGCTGACGTCTGGGAGCTTGACTGTAAATAGTTCCCTACACTGATATAAAACTTTCCCTAAGTGATAAGCATGGTTCCCTGTGCCCGAACTGTTAGTCCAAACAGTATGGTTGATAGCAAACACTTGCTTTCCTTCTGGAAGCCTGGAATTTGGGTAGAAATTCCGGGCAAAAGGTGGCTGACCAGCCCTCCGGTATGGACCCTAAGCATAAAGTCTCTCCTGGGCTTCCCTGCGGTCACTGGTGGCTGCTGGAGGAATTCAGCATATCCCTGTGCGACTCCACCGGGAAAGGAGTCTTGACAACTTGTGCCTGGTTCCCCTAGACTTTGCCCTGGGAGCCTTTTCCCTTTGCTCTTCTGGCTTCCTGTTCTTTGGCTATGATCGATTGTAGCCGTGGGTATGGCTGACTGTACCCCGAATCCTGGGAGTCCTCCTCCCACGCCTGGGCGTGGGCTTGGGGACTCTGGGCACTCATGGACTTTGAAGTGCCCCAGAGCAAGTAAAGATAAACCCCAGAGCCCTGTGCGGTCTCCCGCTGCTGATTCACAGCAGAGACGTTCAGGATTCTGCTGCCTGTTCAAAGAGAAGCTTCGGTGGACTGAGGATGGCGTCCCGAGCGCTAAGGTTCTCACCAGCCCCATGTAGAATCCAGATGTGGTACCCTCTGCAGAGAGACTAGATCCCTTGTGTAAAAAAATCAGCAAGGAACTCTGGGCTCAGCCTGATGTTCCAGAAAATGGAGGGAATTTTCTGAAACGGTTTGGCCGGTGTGGCTTCTCTTCTGGGCAAGTCTGGAGACAGGCTCCAGGATTCTTCATCAGAGGAGGTTATAGATTCCCCAGAATCAAGTAGGAAAGCCAGGTCGTCTTATGCAAGTTAGGAGGAGAAAAATGACTGATGGAAGAAAGTCATTTGGGAAGAAATGCAAGGAAGGTCCTAACCTTAACATTTTTAGTCTGTTTCCATGAACTTTCATAAGAAACCACGTATGTTTTCCTGGATGCTTTAGGAAAGCCTTGTGTTTGGAAACAAGTTCTGTCCTGGTGTTTGGAAACAAGTTCTTTCCTGGGGAGGTAGAGTCCTGCACCCTTAGTAGCAAGAACGGTGCGTCTCTAAGTAGTGAAGAGTTTGAGCTCTTGCGTTTGGCTGTCAGATCTTTGACGGACCACGAGAACCCAAATCCTAGGATTTGAAGCTGTGTGCAGCTGTCTTTTCTGCTCGCAACCAGCCTGCGTCACTTGAGTGCCTGCTCTCCAAGAGCAGAAGATCACTCTTCCTGCTCCAGCGTTGAAAATTAGCCCCTGCTTTAGAGAGGCTTGGGCTGTCTCTGGAGAGAGAACATTAAGAAGAGAGCGTCTTAGGAAGGGCTGCTGGAGCTCCACCAAGTTGCCAGGAGCGTGGTGACCCTTGGAGGCCCTTCTGAGCGTCTGCACATTTCATAGCGATTTCGTGACCTGAGACATGGACTCTAGGTGAACACGGCTGAAGCACGGTTTTCTGTATCCTTGAGCGCGTGGAGACAAGGCTGCCGGTGACGTGCGTGGAGCGTCCAGCTCCCAGGGCTGTGACCCACACCTCTCCGCTGTTTGAGTTCCCGAGTCTGGGGTCCACCTTCCAGCTTAAATCTTTGCTCTTTTGTGATGATGGTCAAATAGTGATCTGTTTAACATCTAGGAGGGCACCTAGGCTCCCCCCGAACATCTCTTAAACATTCCCCTTCAGATTAGGAAATTTTTGCCAATAAACTTTGACACCTGTAACGGATGGGTCTAGAATTCAGGAAGTCACTTCAGCTGTAGGTCCAGGTGGGCCGAGAAGGGTCTGGTGAGGCCAAGGGACACGTGGCTGCGGGCTGGTGGAAAGAGAGGGGGGGGACCCACAGGCATGCTTCCAGCTTCATAAAAGCTGTCTTCACTGTCAGTAGGATGGACTTGTGGGACCGGGGTGACATCCTTTCTTAGGGTGTCTTTCTCCTTGCAACCCCCGCCCCCACGCCGTAACTGGCTGCCATCTGCCTATGTGTGTTTGGAAGAGGAGATGCGCCCGTACGTGTGATTCACCGCCCATCTCGGGGACGGGTCTGCGGACACTGCTGGAGAATGTCACTCTGGGATTAGCAGGTGGCCGCAGCAGGCCTGTTGGGACCTGGCAGGCCCCCAACCTCTCTGGGCTCAGCCTTCACCTCCTGGGGCTGCACACGCAAGCTCTTCCCTGGCTGAGTGGCCTTTCCGGAAGGACGGACCTCCCTTGTGGAACCTCCAGCTGAGAGGTCAGGGCCCTCCTGCGATCAAACTAATCACCTTGCTCTTGGCCCCCTGTGGCTCTAACAAATACGGGTCTCTATTTGGATGCTTGGGCGTCATTCTCTGGGGTCAGCCCAGGAGCGCTGGTTCTTAGGATTGGATTTTGGAAGTCACAGGTGAATAACCTCGTGCTGGGGAGTTTCAAGGCGATTTCAAATAAATTGCATTTAATGGTGTCACTGTTTCAAAGCCTGTCCGCTCTTCTGTTACAGTCCCCGGAGCTGCGACTTTGTTAACCTTTAGTTTCTAGCCTCGTTAGGATGGTGGTGCTCTTTTTGTTAGCAACGAGGGCAAGGTGGAAGGTCCAAACTCCCTCTCCCTTTGCTAGTCCTTTCTGGTCCCTGCCAGCATCACCGTCCCCCTTTTGCACTTGAACAGACGGATACTCGCCCACCTTCCGTCTACTACCGTGTACATTTCTTCTCATCAAGGCTGCCGTGCCTGGCTGGTTCCTTGACACGATGCTCTGTTAAGAGATCAGACCCGCACTATGGTGTCCAGCCACAGAGGCTTAGGACGGTGAGGGGTTAGAAGTACATACCGTGCAGCCCAGCGGGACAAGCTACTGGCTTCTTAAAAATGAAAGTTGATTTTGAGTACACCTGTGCATGCTCTAAGCTACGTCATTAGGATGTCCCCTTACGGAGTGTGTCTCTAGATGCTGCAGGAGTAAGGAGAATCTAGTACCTTGGAATGCAAGCTTGTCAGCAGGAACGGTGACGGGAGACTCAGCTGACTTTCACTCCCTCTGGTTGGTGGCAGGAATCTTCTCTCCGTGTCAGAACTGTGGCTTGGAGAGGGAAGAAGCCAGGCATGGCCAAAGGGCAAGATCTGTTTGCCTCTGGCCCTGGAAAATGTTAAACGGAGAGTTTGTTTTCCTAAAGGGAATCATCTGGCCATCTCCATACAGGAAAAGGTGGGGTTGGATGTTGGTTTCCTTAGATTAAGGGCTGAGAACAAGTGCAAACATTATTACTGTCATTAAATAGATTATGGCCATGGCAGCGTCTAGATTTCGTTGAGATGCACGTTAGGCCCTGAATACTCACATACAAATATGAGACAGGGTGCTTAGCGAGCATCAGGAAACCTGGCCCTTTACCGGAGACAGGGGTAGGAAGCATGTGCGGGCTTCAGGCTTCAAAGCCTGCCAGCCCTCACCTTTACCTGAAAACTAAGGACTTCCCTCCTGCCTCTTCTTCCACATCCCCTTCTGCCAGAGGCTGAACTCTGTTTCTTTGCCAAAACCCTCTACCGTGGGCCTGAGCTGGTCTGTTACCCCATTCCTGACCACAAATGTGCAGTTAAGGGAGTGCTGGTGTTTGTTAAGAATCAAGTTACACTGAGGGGGCCTCACTTACAAATTAGAGGAGCTTGATTTTAACAGTGAAGCTGAGAAGATTAAGAAATTCTTTGCCCAGAGTATGAAATTGAAGAGAAGCCTCCGTTCAAATATTTTCTCCTTTCAGAAAGAAACTTGGACCCCGAGTGGTTTTAGGACGCTTGCCTGAGGTCACAGCTAGTTAGAAACAGAAATGGTGGATGAGATAAGTAAGTCTGGTGGTTTCCATGACACCGTGGACTTGTCCGCTTCTCCATGAACAAGGTCAAGGCATTTGAACATGGATGGGGAGTGTTGGCTCTGGGGTACAGAGGCACCCCTTTCCAGCCCCTGCCCAATGAGCCTACATCGAACACATTTGCCCTCCATCTACTCTTTGGTATCAAGGGTGCATCTCTGCACAGCTCTGTCCTTGCTAGTAGAGAGGGCCAGGGAAGGCGAACTTAATGTTAAATGCTTAAGATATCAAGAAATTATATTAGCCTCAGCAGATGTGAGTGGTGGAATTTCTTTGCAGTTCTCTGATTACTCTTGGATTAGCGGACGAAATAATTGTGCCAAACCCTATCCTTTTTATCCCCATGGGTCTGAATACCCAGATGATTGTAGTGGCTCCGTCTCCCCCCTCAGGGAGGAACAGTAGGGAAGAGGAGAGAGTGGAGGAGGGATGGAGAGCAGGACAGGTGTGCTCCAGGGACGTTGTGGCAAAGCCGAAGTCTGGAAAGATAGCGACAAAAGCACTTCTTTTCGAGTATTAAAGGGCTCTGCACTTCTCAAAATGGGCTGCGGATGTTTGGATCACGCCCAGAGTACTGTTTACGTTGAAAGCTGTTCTCTGATTTAATAGGAAACATATCTGGTTTTGATTTCTGAAAACGTTTGTTAGCAAAATTGCTGCCAGGAGACCAAGCCAGTCCTGGAATGGGAAGGACGGCTGCGCTCTTGCTTTTCTAGAAATGAGAGGTGCTGCCCAGGGGCAGGACCCGAGAGCAGTCGTCTGAAAACGGATTGATGATAGTCCGTCTGGGCACGGTTCACAGAGAACTCACATTAACCCTTAGGTCAAAGACCTGGAACCTCAGGGGGACCCGGGCACCCTGGGGACTGAAGAACTATTCTAGCTAGGCGTTCCTGTAACAATTTCTAGTGATTGGCAGCTCCTAATGTTCCCAATTCCAGCACGAGGGCCGTTGAGATGAGCAGTTTCTATCACAGGCTCTGGAATCAGTCAGACCTGGGTCCAAATCCTACCTTCTCCATTGACTCGCCTTAGTGCGGTGATGTCCTGCCTTGACTGAACCTTAGAATCATCCAGGCTCTGGACGCCCAGGCTACACCCTAGAGCCAGAATGATGAGAATCTCTGGGGGAGGAGGGCAGGCCCTGGTATTTTGTAAAGGATCCTTCCTTTCCCTCTGTAGCGCGGATAACCATGTTGAGAACAACAGCTCAAGACAGACCGCGGAGACGTTTATTAGTTCAGCACCTGGGTTCCCTTTTCTGTCACGTGGGGATGATACTCTCTAATGTAGATGGTCCCATGAATATAAAAAGAGGTGATACGTGCCAAGTGCTTGGTCCAGGGCCTGGTGCATAGCAAGGGCTCAACGAAGAACACCCTCCCTCACGAGTTTAGCTTCTGTGCCTGCAGAGAAAATGCCTGAAATGCAGAACTGTGATGTTGTTCATGTCCGTGAAAGAAGGCTCTGGGTAATAGCTTATGCCGTTGAGACAGACAGACAGACTGAGAGCCTCCAACCCAGCAGCTGTCAAGGAGGGCTGGGCCTCAGAGCCCCTTCTGGGTCGGGCCTGTTCGGGGCTGGGTGCCACCATCGTCTGACTTTTTCAGATCTGTGGGCGCACCCAATCCCCCTCACATCCCAGCGACCCACCGTCTTTTATTTCCAACTGTTTCTTCTCTGACCCGCCTGCCCTCTCGCCCCGACATTACGGGAGCTGCTCACAACTCCAACCTGTTTCAATGTGTACCAGAAACCCAAACTCGAGTCAGGTTTGGGCAGTAGATCTCAAATCACATTGGCCTCCTCGTCTGTGATTTCTATGCTCGTCCCCTGATCTAAAATCATACCCACTTGCGGCGTATTAATGGGTGTCTGTGTCGCCACCTTAAATATCTGATAAAAAACGAATACCTTGTGTCTGGGCTAACGATTTTGCTCTCAGGACGTGGCCAGCTGGGACTCCCACCTTAGCACCTGCTCAGACACTGATTTGCTGGTTCGGGAGTGTCTAACGGACACCTGCTTGGGGCCGCTGTGCTGGGCTGCGTGTGGCTGAGGGCTCCTTCCTGGAGTGAAATAGAAGTCAGAGCGCACCACCGAGGCCAGGGACAGCCCGAGTGCATGAACTTCAGACCTTAGGAGGTCGGGTTAGGGGCCCAGGTCAGTACCTGGCCCCTGAGCCTCAGTTTCTTCATTTGTCAAATGGGAGCAGTGGTGTCCATGTGGCTGGGCGGCGGGTGGTAAAGATGGGAAATAACATAAATCATATATATGTTCCGTAACGTAGATTAATAGACGAATGCTATATATAATCTCTGTAAAATGTTATAAAAAATGTTAGAGAATTAATATTAATGTATTACTAGTTGAGACAAGTCATTTGCATTTCCTTAAGATTTATTTATCTGAGAGAGAGAGAGTGTGTGTGTGTGTGCACGTGAGGAAGTGTGTGCTAGTTGGGGGAGGCCCAGAAAGAAGAGAACCCCAAGCAGACTCCCCACTGAGTGCAGAGCTGGCCCCGGGGCTCGATCTCATGACCCTGAGATCATGACCTGAGCCGAAACCGAGAGTTTAAAAATCATGACAGCAGCTCTGCTCGAGACAGCGGCCACCAGCCACGTGGGACGATTTCCATTTAGGTTAATTAAAAGAAAATGACAATTCAGTTCTTTGCAGGTGCTCAGTGGGCGCATGTGGCCAGCGGCTCCCATGGGGACAGTGCAGAGAGCACGACGTCATCACCGCAGAAGGTTCTATTGGTCGACCCTGCGTTCGAGGGCGGGTGGGAAAAGAGCTACAAGTGGCTGTAGAGGGGCGCCTGGGTGGCTCATTTAGCTGAACATCCGACTCTTGATTTCAGCTCAGGTCATGATCTCAGGGTCCTGGGATTGAACCCTGTGTTGGGCTCTATGCTCCACAGGGAGCCTGCTTGAGATTCTCCCTCCCCCTCTCCCTGTGCCTGTGCTCCCACTATCTCTGAATGAATGAATGGATGGGTGGATGGATGAATGAATGAATGAATACGGCTTGTAGAGGCGAGAGAGGCCCTTTCCATCTTCCCACATTTGCCATGGTTAGAGGAAGGACATTTTCTTTTTTTTTTTTTTTTTTTTTTTTTTTTTTAAAGATGTTATTTATTTATTTGACAGAGAGAGATCACAAGTAGACAGAGAGGCAGGCAGAGAGAGAGAGAGGAGGAAGCAGGCTCCCTGCTGAGCAGAGAGCCCGACGCGGGACTCGATCCCAGGACCCCGAGATCATGACCTGAGCCGAAGGCAGCGGCTTAACCCACTGAGCCACCCAGGCGCCCAGGAAGGACATTTTCAAAGATAAATCTTCGGTGAGGCTTGGCATATCACTGTGGGAACTCAGAAATGGAGCAGGGACAAGGGAAAAAGCAGCAGAAATCCAACATACTTGCATCTTCTTGGGGTTTTTCCCTCCAGCCATAGAGGCTGGAACTCGTCTTACTTTTTATCACTGCCCTCATTAACACCCAGTGCCTTTGGGTTGGGCTTCCCTTTCCTCTCCTACCTCACTCAGGAGAGCACCTTTTTTTTCTCTGAAACTGATTTTAGGAGGAAAGCAAAAGGCCATCCTGGACATGGACGGACCTGTTCCTTGGCCTCCAGGCATCCAGGGCCACTGAGGTGGGTGCTTGTTGGACCCGCCCACAGCCCAGCCTCGTGTCTGGCCCCAGACAACAGTTCTGTTGGGATTTTGCACAAACACGGTGCCTTTGACCAAACGTAACCTTAAATGACCCCACTTTGTATTTCTCAGGCTTGCCAAACCTTTTACGGGAGTGAACGGAGAGCCCATCAATAGTTTCCAGATGTATAGATGGAGAAAAGAAAGCCACACAGTGACCGTGGGCCAAGGAGTGCAGCAAGAGTGAAGTTAAAGTCACGCCTACCCTTCACCCCTGCAGTTCTACCTCTGGGGATTCATTTAGCTGTTTTAGCACAAACGCTTATTGCAGCATTAGTTATAATATTGAGTAACTGGAAGCATCCTAAGTGTATACGTGGAGGGAAATGGATCGTGTGTATTGTACTCTAGGAACACAGTGTAATTTGCAACCTATAGTGCCATGATTTAGGTAAGTATCTGTGGATATGGAAAGATCTCCAGGATATTAGGTGAAAAATTAAGGGTGTGAAATAGACCTTACAGCATGATCCCATTTAGATTATTTTTATTTTTTATTTATTTTTTTAAAAAACATTTTATTTATTTATTTGAGAGAGAGAGAGAGAGAATGAAAGGGGGAGGGTCAGAGGGATAAGCAGACTCCCTGCTGATCAGGGAGCAGAGGATAGAGGGCACTCCTTCCGTAATCCTCATTTTATAACTCCAGAACGCCTTCTTCTAGAGTTCTCTGTCCCTGTGTTTGAGTTTAGTTGCTCAATTTTTCTTTCTTAGCACCCCTTTCCCAGGTAGGTAAATAGAGATCACCATTATGCCTGAGATTTTAGGCCCCCAACCTCTTAGAAGAAGTAGCGGGGGTGGGGGGGGTCGCGAGTGCAGGACAGCCTCTGCTTGGATGTGCCCCAGGGAGAAAGCTCTAGAAAGGAGCAGCTCTGAGGTAGCCCCAGGGGTGCAGAGCTGGGGACGTGCCTCTTAGGATGTGTGAGTTTGCATGGTGACCTTCGTGGACACAGGTGGCCTGTTGAAGTGCGTCAGATGCTGGCTGAGCACTTGGCAGATTCTGGAAGCTTCTGGGTCTCCAACCACATTTGTCTTGCTGCTTCTTTCCAATGCTTCTGCCATACATTGGCCTTCAGCCTGCTCTTCTGAGAACCTACTGTGCTTCCCTCCATCCTGTCTTCAGGGAATGCCTTCCTCACTCCATCTGCCTAGCTGATTCCTCCTGGGCTTTTAAGATGTGGCTCAGACATTGCTTCTGGGGGGGGGGGGGCGGGGTGGGATGTTACCTCCTTCTGTGTCTCCCTCATGCCTGAGCCCAGGGTTGGGCATTGGACTTCTGTGTTTCTGTGATACCCTGCGCCATGTCCATGACTTCTGGGCTCTGCCGGGACCTGGTCCCTCCCAGGTGTCTCCTCGCTTTCTCTTGTATTTAAGAACTTGGAGAGGCTGTTCCAGAAGGTTCTGAAAATGTTTTTCTGAACAAATGGCCTGCAGATGACATCGTTAGGCTCTGGAACAGGCGATGCTGTGCAGACGAAAGAACCCATAGAGCCCTGATGGAGGGGCTTGCCGACCCTTGTGGCAGCAGCGTGGGAGGAAAAGCCACGGGCAGCATGGGTACGGGCAGTGGAAACTCACCGAAGAGAGAAAATGTGACGTGAGGTGGGTGGAAGGGGACAGAAAGAGTGGATAACCTGTGGAAAACCCCTATGGGCTTCCCCTACCCCCACCACTGGAAGCCCCCCTGTGGGTCAAGCCAGTGGTCTTCAGCTGGAGGAGACTTCGCCCCCCAGGAACATTTGGCCATGTGTGGAAATAGATGTGGTTGTCCCAGCTGGTGACGTGTTACTTGCTTCTAGTGAGTAGAAGCCAGAGATGCTGCTGTGATACCCTATAGGGCATGGTACAGTCATGCCACCCACAGACAATGATCCCACACAAAGTGTCCCTCATGCCGCTGCTGTTGAAAACCCCCATTAGAAGCAGGCCAGGACGTTGTCCCACACTGATGACATAGACCAGGGCTAGGCGAGCAAAGGGTAAACATTTCTAATTCACTTGCTCATATGACCAGGGACACTTGACAGGAAGTGTTTTATGACCAGAGATGCTGAGAGGAAGTGGGTTGGGGGCAGATGGCTGCTTTGTTCATCAAGGTCTTCTGCCTTCTGTCAGGACCAGGCTGAGAGGCTGCACCATCAGGGTGTGAGATGGAGAGCTACGCAGGAGGTAGAGGTCGCACGGTCCTATGTGCTGCCCACTCCCGGAACAGCCCCTATGGCTGGGGATGCACACATGGGTTGTTGACGGGTGTGGAACCACAGGAACAGACGACCACGTGGACGGGTGTCCTGACATGGACTGAATGTTATGTCCCCCCCATTCTTATCTTGATGCCCTAACCACCCCCTCCTCCCATTGTGATGGTATCTGGCATTGCGGCTTGAGGGAAATGATTCGGTTTAGGTGCAGTCCTGAGGGTGGTGAAGCCGCCATGATGGGATTAGTGCCTTTCTGGAGAGGAGCCCCTAGAGAGATGATCTCTCTCCTCCGTGTGAGGATAGGGGAGCAGGTGGCCGTCTGCAAATCAGGAGGAGGCTCCCCCTCAGGGACTCCCTTCGCTGTTCTCAGACCCCAGCCTCCAGAACTGTGAGCAATGTCCGTTGTTTGCGCCTCCTGGACCATGATATCTCACTGCAGTGCCCTGTGCTGGCCCAGACCAAGGTGGAGGGACCGGGATGGGGACGCTTCCCTGAAGCTTCCCTGTGGCAGAAGTGTCAGAGTTGACCAGAGACAGGGGTCGCACCGTGTCTCCCATCTCTGTTGTCTTCCTAAGAGTCTTCTCTCTTTGGAACATCCCTTAGCGAGGACGAGGTCCGCTCAGTCGCTGGTTGTGTGGCCCTGGCTGTCTCCTGTCCCTTCACTGATACACGCGGTTGAACCTGTAGTGTCTTGTTTGACATCTGGCCGCTCGGGGTGGGTTCGGAAGCCCCCTGGTGTGCAGAGGGACAGGCTGGGGCTGAGTCGCTGACGAGTGAGAAGCCCCTCGAGAGAGTAGAGCGAAGATCTTGCTAAGGAAACATGACCTTCATGTCTGCATTCGCGAAGGTCAAGGGCGGAGAGGGTTACTTTTTCCATGAAATGGGCCATTGGAAGCTCGGGCGGCAGCCATCAGTCCTTACCCCAAGCTTTGAGTTTCGAGGTAGGCTCCCTCGGGGGTGCTGTGGAAACTGAACGCATAGTTCATAATATGCCCAGCGTAGTACCAGGTGCAGCGAACATTTACAGAGTGAGTAAGTGATTAAGAAAAATAAGTGTATGCATTTGAGTTTTGCCCGCACAGACGGTCTAGTTCAGTGTTTCCCAGACTTCTTGAACATGACCCACAGTGAAGAGAGAGCTTCCATGTTGCATTGCAGCCCACTGGTTTCTGCTTCTCTGCTGCTGCATGATGGGCTTTCCCAACACTTAGTGGCCTGGAACAATACCAGTCATATTTTGAGCTCTTAAGTCTGTCATCTGGGCAGGGTTGGTTGGAAGAGCTCACTGCTGCTCATCACACATCATCTGGACGGCTCTAATGAGGGCAGGAGGCTGAAGTCACCAGAAGGCTCCCTCACTCATCTGTCCGGTAGTTGATACTGGCTCTTTGCTGGGACCTCAGCTGGGTCTCCTGGCAGAAACAGTGGAGCGCGGCTCAGTCTTCCCGCAGCAGGGTAGCTGGGTTCTGTAAGAGAGCATCCCTGGGGGAGAGCGTGAGTCCTCCAGAAGCCAAGTCACCTTCTAGCACTGATCCTTGGAGGTCCCATGGTGTCTTTCTGCAGTTTTGCTTTCATTGCCGCACTTGCAAAGACCCACCTAAATTCAAGGGCAGGGCCATGGACTAACTGTTCATCAGGAAGTAGCAAGGTTCTGAGAGACTATGTGAGACCAGAAGTCCTGTGATCACATTTGAAAAATACAGTTGGCCAAACAGTATACCCATGGGTCTGTATATATAATGTAGACATGATATATATATATATATATATATATATATATATATATATATATATATCATATAATGTATAAATATCTGAACATACAAGACAGGTGTTGTAAGATGGTACCCCCTTATTACATGCAATACGCTCTATTTTCTGTTGTATTCTTTAAGAAAGGTGATCTTCACTAATCCAGCCAGCTGATTTCATGACACACTGTGATGTTGTCTGGTTTGGTGCTTCCAGAAAGTCCCAGGCAAAGAGTGTTTCTAGAAATCCTAGTGTCTGAGCTGGGCCCAGAGGCCCGGGGCACCCCCTGACTACGTTTCTGGTGAAGCTTTTTACATCAGTGGTGCTTGAGTGACCACTCAAATGCTTGGCCAGCCAGACCCTTAGCCCTTCCTGCCTGAGGGCACCAAGGAACTCACAGTTTCCAAAAGCGGCTTCCTTTGTGTTAAATAAGCCATTGGCAGTTCTTGAAGGAGCAACAAGTTGGCAGAATGTCTTGGTTGATGACAAGGAACCAAGTCCTGAGGGTGGCCACCCTACCACATTGGGGCCACACAGCCCTTCGACAGCGCCAACACCTGCCACACAGGGGACACGGTCTTCCCTGTGACCCACTGTATCCCTTCCGGGCAGGGAGCTGAGGCCAGCGAGATGCCCCTAGTTTTCTCTCTGTGGTGGAACTAGCCGATTCCCACCTGCCTTGATTTCTCCCGGGAGTGCGTCTTTATAGATATCTGCCCGAGCTCATGTTGTTGGAGTCCTTGTGTGGCTTTCTAGCGGCCTGGCATCGCACACTCAGGGACTTTGGTGCTAATTAAGATATTAATTCCCACTATCTTGGGTGGTCAAGAAAATAGATGCCCAACACGGTACTTTTTAACAAGGCTGGAGAGAAAGGCAGGAATTAACACCTCATACAGTCCTTAGCAGACCTTATTATTAGAGCAACTGAAAAAGCAGAGTCCCCTGCTCCTGATGGAAGGTCACGGACAGGAAGCGTGGAGGTGCAGAGAATTCCCATCGCCCTGGGGAGGGGCGTGGGCTGGGGGACTCCCTCAGAGAAAGTTCTTTGTGCGTTAGTTGGGGAAACGCCTGAAACACCTCGTTCTCATGACGTGAATGCTTGCAGCTTTGTTGTTTTTCTTGAGGCCGTCTTTCCTGTGCTGGGTGTACGAGCTGGTGGAAAGAGAAGCTGGCGCAGTCACCCAGGGTACCCGATGCGACGAGGTGACAGGAAAATGAAAACGTCAAGTTTGCGTTTCCATGGCCGGCGGTCGGGCTTTGAGGGGCACCTCCCCCGTCTCTGCTCACACACCCTTCCCCACTTCCTCCCCGGCCCCCAGTTTTCACTCTGCTGGGTGACGGGTTGTCACCCCGGACCGAGCCAGAGCCAGGCTCTCCTTTCGTCAAAAGAGGCGCAGGGACCAGAGCAAGGGCAGTTGAACGTGAGGTGGGAAGCCCAGAAGGGACGCGGACACCGCACGTGGGCTGGCTTTCCTCCTTGTATTTTCTAATGCCAAGAAGAAGAGGGAGGTGGCCTTCAAAGACGGTTGATAGAAAAAAGTAACTAGTGGACTTTTCCACCCATGAGATGCTCGGGGCTCCTGGGCCTGCCTGTCCTTGAACGTTGACTGGGTCAGTGAAGCTCTGCCCAGCTACGAGCCCTTAGAAAAGGGAGCAGTCAGCAGCTTGCTGTCAGGGACTGGTCATTTTTCTCTTTTGGCAGTTTCTTCCCAGGCTCGGGGGCCTCAGGGTTAGGAGGCTCAGTCTGGTGTCCTGGGTCCTGCTCACCATGGAGAGGTGCCCAGTGGGGTCCCCCCCCCCCCGGCGTCCCGGATATGCACAGACCAAGGAGAGCTCCAGCAATAGCAGACGGTGGCATAAACTCTCCTTTATGGCCAGATGCAACAGTGGCATTTATGAAATGTGGGTGTGACAGCCTTACATGAACTGGGTGTCCCAAAAGCATCAGAGAAGTTTGCTACCGGCCGTACTTTTAAAAAAAATCGTGCTTTTAAACTCTTCAGTTTGCTCACGTCTGTGATCTCCCCTGAGCCTCTCACTTTGTCACTTTGGGTTTTTGCACACTTCCTGGACTTTGCTGAAAGGTAAACCCTCCTGCACACACATTCTCCCTACAGAGGCTTGGTCTGTGTACCGGACACGTGGTGTCCTGGGTTCTGGACAGACTCTGCATGATGTTGAAAATGTAACTTCAAGATGATTGAGTCAGACTGGAAGAACTCGGTGTGTTGTGAGCCTCTGTGACCTTGAGTTTGTTCTGTGGGTTCCCACCACACCACATCAGGGCTGTTTCCAACTTCCTGTGTTTTCTGAAAATGCTTTCCCATAGTCTTGCTCATCACAACAACCGCATAAGAAATACTGTCATATTCCTGCCTCGTGCGGGAGAAAACTGAGGCCCAGAGGCATTCAATAACCTGCCCTAAGACACAGGAAATAAGAGAAAGAGCTGAGACTCGAACCCCAACCTTCTGGAACGAGGGCCGAGTTCTCGCCCCAGCGAGCCATTCATTCTCAAAGCTCTCTGTGCTCTGGTCCTTATCTCCCAGTCCCCACGCTGCTCGCCGCGAACTGAGTCGTCCCTTGCCAGAGGCCTGCCTTGCCAGTCCACCCTGACCTCTGCTTCTGGGCCCCAGGGAAGTCGCTCCTCTGCTCGCCCGTCTTGGCGCCTGCAGAATGCCAGCAGTGAATTCATTCAGCCTCCCAGGGAGCAGAAATCCCACATCTGTGTGTTGTGAGTTCTTGTTGTATGCGAAGAAGCTGAGCTAGTGGTGTGGGGGCTTGTTTATTGCGCTGCTTACTGGGTGACCTTGACCTCCTAACCTGAGCACCCCAGCATCGTCCTCAATGTGGTAAAGTGGGCTTCACTCTATTCGCAGCGGGGGGACACAGGACAGGTGCAGAGGGCAGCCAGCCTAGTGAACAGAGCAGGTGCTCAGGAGATGGACCCGGCCTGTTTCTCAGGAGTGTCCGTCAGCGGTCAAGAGGAATCTGGTCTCAGCGGAGCCCCCTCGAGCGAGGGGGTCTGGTATTTCGGTTGCTTTTTATCTGCCTGGTATACAATGCTGGGCACTTGACATTTATTCTCAAATGTGATGTTCTCCGGGGTTTCATTCTATTATTTTCTTTTGGAAGTGAAACAGACTTTCAGAGGGATCCACCTGGCTGGTTTTCAAGAAAGCTTTGAGCAAGCCAGCTAGCTATAAAGGGGTGTCAGGGCGCCCTGTGACATGCCACACTTCGTGGGGGCCACGATCATCCCCACATATGTGCCCCATCCCTGGAAAATCTGTATTTTGAACAGCATTAGATGTAGAAGGAATAACCAACTAAAGTAAAGGTGGATTTAAAACATTTCCTTGGAAAGAGAAATTAAAATAAAATAAACAAAAAATTTTAATTTAATTTAATTTAATTTAAACACTTCATTGGGCAAAATCATTGGGCACACACATTCCCAGTCTACTCTGCTAGCTGGCTTTCCAGAATTGTCAAACCAGAGGAAGGCATTCCCCCCAGAGAACCTCCTGCTTTTCATGAAGAGAAAATTCCTGTGCAGAATCCCTGCCCTCTGGTTCCCTGCGGCTTTCAGGAAAGCCTTTTGTTTAAACAAAGGAACCAGCCCACTGGTATCTGGGTGAACACATGCTTCCTACTAAAATGGAAATGATCTGAGTCAAAAGGAACGTGGCTTTCCTCTCTCTTTCTTTCTTCCCCTTCTTCTCTTGTACCCGAGACTGCGAGTGACTTGCCCGCAGAGGGTCAAAGTGTAGACACGTAAGCCTCTCTCCTTTTCGAGAAGAAGCGTCTGCACCTGTCCTGCAGAGGCGTTATTGTGAAGGAAGAAATCGTCTTGAAGGGGAAGTGGGCGGAGGAAGGTCGGGGTTTACCGGGGAGAAAAGGCTCTGGGCAGCAGCATCTCGGGGACACCAGCACCCCGCGGCAGACCTCAGAGTCCTTGCCTGCAGGGTGGGCTGTCTCTCCAGTCTCTTCTGGCCACACCCTTCTGAGACCTGCAGACTTACTCTCTCCTAAGAATCTAGTCTTGCAGGATGCATTCCACCGGGCCTGTTGTACCACCTGGGGTTTTCCCAGCATCACAAACACAAAGCTTCTGGTTCTTTGTGTTGTCACTAGAATGCAAGGATTGAATTGCAGCCTGAATTGGAGGAGGGCGTCATTAGCAGAGAGGGAGGAAGATCATGTGTGTTTGTGTGTGTGTGTGTGTGTGTGTGTGTGTGTGTGTGTGTGTGTGTATTTGTGCATGGTATGTTTGCATGCTTGTGTGTGTGTGGTTGGCATGTCTGTGGGGGCAAGGAAGTGTGTGTGTGTGTGTGTGCGCGAGCACGTGCATGTGCGCGCCTGGACGTGTGCCTAGCGGTGAGAAAGGGGAAGGACCCCAGCCAATCCCTAGTATCCATCCCTTGGATGCATTTCCCCTCTAAGGAACTATAGCTCATAAGTCAAGATTTTGCCCCTTGGTCTTTCCTAGAGGAAGAAACCAGCGGTCTTCTGTCCCCTGCCGTTGCTGTGTTTGTTTGATTGACAGCCCTGGAGGAGGGCTACCCTTGCCCAGCAAATGGTTCTGCGAGCTTTCTAGAGACCCTCTTTAGATGGGAGGGTCTTCCAGGCTGATCTGTGAGGCGCCCCTGCCTCCGTGCATCCCAGCCAAGGCCCAAAACAAGAGAGATGCTGGAAATGCTGATCGGGTTATAGGATGATGTTTTCCCTCTGCCTCTCAAGTTAAAGCGGCAGTTGGGGTAGAGAAGACAGGTCTTGAGGGTGGCACGTGCCTTTTGTGCCCCTGTCAAATACAGGGGTTGGGGTGGTAGAGAAAGATGGGTGGCGCTTTTCCGGACAATAAGGCAGACATACAGTCTGCCGTGGAAAGGTGATTATTCAAGTATTTCTTTCACTCAGATTTTGATATGCATGTGGCCATTCCAATAGGGGAGAAAAGCTTAAGAAATCACCCATCATATAGCATACCACACTTTCTTTCGTTACTCACAATAAAAATGTCATCTCTACCCCTTGTTGGACACTCACTGTGTTCCAAGCACTGGGCTAAGAATTTTGCACACGTAACCATTCTTATTTTGAGATATTTAGGCTGTTTCCAGCTTTTTTTCTATTATAAATGTGCTTAGATGACTATATTAGCATATAACTTTTTGCCTGATTTATGACATCCTGTTTCTAGTGGATTTCTCTAAGCTCAGTGACTGGGTGCGGAATTTTAAAAAAATCACTTGGGAGGCATCTGGGTGGCTCAGTGGGTTAAGCCTCTGCTTTCAGCTCAGGTCATGATCTCAGGGTCCTGGGATGGAGCCCTGCATCGGGCTCTCTGCTCAGTGGGGAGCCTGCTTCCCTCTCTCTCTGCCTGCCTCTCTGACTACTTGTGATCCCTGTCTGTCAAATAAGTAATAAATAAAATCTTAAAAAAAGAAAAATCACTTGGAACACGGGCAGTGTCGTCTCAGTGCCGTATTCGACTCCCGCCCGAGGGAGGATCGCGCCTGTGCTTAACTGCCTCCTGAAGGCTCTGGAAAAATGGTCCTCTGATGAAGAAGAGGCATCAGACTTGTGCACGCATAGAAGTTCAGAGGGAGAAGATGACTACCTAACCGAGTTTATTCTAAAGAATTAGAAAGGGGCGCCTGCGTGGCTCAGTTAAGTGTCTGCCTTCAGCTCTGATCATGATCTCAGGGTCGTGGGATCGAGCCCCAAGTCTCTCAGCAGGAAGCCTGCTCTTCCCTCTCCCACTCCCCCTGCTTGTGTTCCCTCTCTTGCTGTGTTTTTCTGTCAAATAAGTAAATAAAATCTTTAAAAAAAAAAAGAAGAAGAAGAAGAAGCAGAAGGAGAAGAATTAGGAGTACAGGGACACCTGGGTGGCTCAGTTGGTTAAGCCTCTGCCTTCTGCTCAAGTTATGATCTCAGGATCTGGGGATCAAACCCCGAGTCAGGCTCTCTGCTCAGTTGGGAGCCTGCTTCCCCCTGTCCTTCTGCCTCTCCCCCCACTTGTGCATGCGCTTGCTTTCAAATAGGTAAAATCTTTAAAAAGAGAGAGAGACAGAGACTTAGAAGAAAAGATAGCAGCTCCCTTTCCTAGGTCTCCATGAGATGTGACGTTAGCAGGGTAAACTCTGCCTTTATTCCCGTGGAGTTGGGATATTTTCAGGAGCGCCCTGGGGCCGGCTTGGTGCATGAGTTTTTAGCCTTGCTCTTCGTTTCTCTTCCACTGAACTTGCATAGCATTCCACTTTTGAGTTAACTGTCTCTTCGGAAGGAGATGGGAGGGGTTCTTCCTGGGAGAGTCAGGGGTCAGGGCCACCCTTGGGCTCTGAGCTGGAGGAGGTCCTCTCCCTCTGGGGAGGCTGCTGCTGAGCCCTCTTCTTGTTCTCCCTGCCTGGCTCTGTGTGGCATGCCCCGAGGCTTGGCTGTCGCCCTTCACACACAGGGCTATGTGGGGACGCCTGGTTGGCTCAGTTGGTAGAACGTGTGACTGACTGGTGATCACAGATAGTGCGTTTGAACCCCACAATGGGCATAGACCTCACAAACAAAAACAAAAAGAAAAAAAAAAAACAGGGCTATGTGGACAAATAGGAGAATATATATTTGGAAATAAGCCTTTGTGTACTGAGAAATCAGGGGGCTCATTGGCCTTGGGTTTTCCAGTGGAAGTCAAGTTTTCTTCTTCTAGACCGGGTTTAAAGGCATGGATGGGTTCAGGTCCGCGCAAGCCAACAAGTATGTGTGGAATGCCTCGTCTGTCTTAGCCGTTGTCACTGGGAACAGGGTAGCAAACCGACCGAGTGCTGCCTGCGTGGAGGTTACCCACCTTTCAGTGGGGGAAAGAGAAACACAGAAGGGATGATGGCAGCCCTGTGGAAGGCAGAGGAGGGAGAGGACAGAGATCGATGGGGGCGCTGGCTTCCTGGGGTGGTCAGAGAAGGGCTGTCTGAAGATCTGGCATGTGACCAGAGAATTGAAGGCAGCCAGACAGTAAGAATGTCTGGGGACGTGCCCAGGTGGAAAGTTCCAGGCAGAAGCCACAGTGAACCCAGAAAGGGTGGACATGCATTGCCTTGTTCCCCAATAAGGGGGAGGCAGGTGAGCCAGAAGGGACTGCGTGACGGGGGAGAAGGCAGAGGAGCCGTGGTGTGGGGCTGCGCAGGAGGAGAGGCTGATGGAGGACGGCTCCGTAAGCCACAGTGAGGATTCGGGGTTCTCTGTTCAGCAAGCGCAAAGCCATGGGCGGGTGGCTAGCAGGAGGGTGATGTGATCTGAGGTCCCATTTTAAGAGCCGGGCTCCAGCTCTGGTTTAGCCCATTGGCAGGGGTGAGGTGAGACGATCAGCCGCTACTGACAGATTTTGGGTGGGAGAGGGTGGTGGTAGCTGCGGACATCCAGGCGAGGCCCGACGCCTGTCGGGAGGTCAGGTGTCTTTGCCTTCACTCCATCCCTTGGGAGTAGAGTTCTGGCCAGTAGAGGCAGGGGCAGCTCTCTGGCACCCTTCCCTCCCACGGGGAAAAGGAAAAGCCCTTAAAACAGTCTGTTTCCTTTTTTGGAATCTTGATCTCTAGGTTCCAATCCCAACCATCTCCTTTGGAAAGACACTCACTCACCCCTCGAACTGGCACAACCCTTTCTTTCTACAGGAAATACCCGAGAAGTCCAACATGACAGCCTGGCCTTGAGCAAGCGCCATCTGCTCCTTTTCCTCTGTGCCAAGCCTTCTGCTGGGTGGGGAACTTGAGGGGAAAAAGCCACAAAACCAGGAACCACCTGCTGTCGCTCCCAAGCCACACAGGGTGAGCAGGAAGCACAGAACAGACGATTGTTAGGCTACATTCTGCAGGTCTGTGCCTTCTATGCGTGTTTGACTTCCTTCTGGGGCTTTGTGTTACTGACAATGTTAGCAAAAGGGCCTGAGAAACGTTTCCCAGTGTAACAGGAAGGCTCTTGCTCGGCCAGGGCTTGGGAGACCTTGGTTTTCATTCCGTCTGTGCCAGATGTGTGCGTGCGAGCGTCCATCTGCCCTGGAACGGCTTCTCAAGCTTCACCGTGAGTTCTAGATGGCTCGACTTCTAAGCTGCCTTTCAGCTGTCACATTTCACGCTTCAAAGTAGGAATGGAGTAAGAAATAAAGAGCAGAGACGACCGAGGAAGCCCATCTTTTGGGCTTCGGGAGAGAGATTCCTGCATGTGGCGGCCCCGCTCTGAATTCAGGGCAAGCTTCTCTGCGCCCTCTGCATTCAGTATTTTGAAGATATCCGAGGCTTCCTGACTTGCGTCAAAGACGAGCGAGCTAGAAGAGTGGGATGAGAAAGTAAACTTCTTCCTTGCCCAGAGAATCTCCTGCGACAACTTCGTACCCCGCTGAAGGACCTAGTTGCATCAGCCCTGCGTGAACCAGACTGTGTGTCTTGGTTGAATTTTGCATTTCAGGATGGTCATGGACCATGGATGACACAGTTACCCACCCAAGATCAGGCTCTTCCTCCAGTTCTAGCCTCAATGGGGGGTGGGGAGCGTCCATTCTCCGTTTTGTTACCCTGCAGAGGCTTTGGGGTAAGGTTTTACTGAGTAGGTGAATGACTGGCTGAAGCCAGGTCTGGGGCTGATGGCCAGGTCCGGTAAGCCTGATGCCTTTCTTCTTACCTACAAGTCAGCACGTTCTTCCAGGTTGGGGGGCAGGATGGGAGACCCAAGGCACCCACCTTCAGAAAGTTCCCTGTTCCCTCTTACTTTGTGTCCGTTTCCTCAAGTGTCTGCTGCCCACTGCGAGCGTCATCCTTGTGTTGCTGAAAAAGGTCCACGTTTTCTGCAGCATTCTGGAATGCATTCTTTCTTACTTTCGAGGGTGTGCTCTGCACCAAAGGGTGGAGCAAGCTCTTTCATCAGAAAGGTTTCCCAGCAGGTTCCCAGGACAGGCCTTTGTTACTGTTTCAACAACGATGATGTGGCTGCTGATAGCGTTATGCACAGTGTGGCTAAAAGAACCCATATTCTAGCAATTCTTTCCCCGCTGCATTTTAAAAAAATATTTTATTTATTTATTTGACAGAGAGATCACAAGTAGGCAGAGAGGCAGGCAGAGAGGGTGGGGGGAAGCAGGCTCCCCGCTGAGCAGAGAGCCCGATTCGGGGCTGGATCTCAGGACCCTGAGATCATGACCTGAGCCGAAGGCAGAGGTTTAACCCACTGAGCCACCCAGGTGCCCCTCCCCGCTGCATTTATGAGACGCTGTCCTCAGGCTCAGGACTTGCTTGCTCTTTGAGCCTGACATCGTTCTGGGCTTCTGTGCGACACACCAAGGGACGCCCCCTCCATGCTAGTATGCCGGCCATCCCCGCGGCACCCCTGCGTCGGTCAACAGCACTGGTACTTGGCATCTTTAGGCTACCTCCCTGCTTTTGCTCCGAGTGGCGCTGACTTGAATCCATGGGACCGTTCAGCAATTGTTAGGTTCTTCTGGATGCTGTTTCTAGACTCAGCCCTTGGAAGTCAGTAAAGGCAGAGTACCCAAGCATGGATTACCAGAGAACTCTGGGGCCCAGAATGACCTCATATATGCGCTCGTTATGGAACTCAGTGTCTCTCCAAGTACAGGAGCATGTAGTAGGTGCTTTATAAGGAAATCGACTTGTTGATTTAATCTTGTTCTTTGGGTGACTGATGATCGTGGCTGGGGGTGACGACGAGGGTGGTGGCACAGTTGGAGAAGCTGGCGGCATTGATGGTGCTGATGTCTTCCTTGGGCCCCATTCATTCTGTCAGCGTGGACTTCTCAAATCTGTCCACTTCTCTTTGTCTCCACGGCCATCACCCTAGCGCCCGTCGCTGGTAGCCACGCCTGGATAATGCTGGTAAAATTCATGGCGCACAGCCCACCATGTGCAGAAGTGCTTGTGAAAGCATAGATACGTCTATATGAGGTACCATTTCTTGATTAACACCATTCTGAGGCTTCCCTTAGGATAAAAATCAAGCTCCCTTCCATGGCCTACCCCCCAGCCCCACTCTCCCACCTTACATGTGACATGGTCCCTTTCATGATGGTGCCCCAAGCCCTACTGACTTCCTTCATTTCTCAGACCCATCAAGCTTCATTCTACCCCACGCTCTTCCTGTGTGCTGCTCCTTCTGCCTCTTCTCTCCATGTGGCTAGTTTTTTTCTTGTCCTTAAAGTCTAGGCTTAAATGTCACTACAGAGAGGACCTCCCTGCCCACTGTAACCAAAGTGAGCTCCCTCTGTCACAAATTCCCTTTAATTCCTTCATAGAACTCCTACACCCTGACATGATATTTCTTGGTTTGCTTGTTTGTTGGCTGTCTCTCCCGGTAGACCCTAAATTCCACGAGGGCTGAGGACCATGTCTGTCTTCTACCACTGTGTGCCTGGTGCATGGTTGGTGCTAGAAAAACATGGTCAATGTTTGTTGAGTGAATGAATAGGAAACTGGGCACTAATCATTATAGCCGCACAGATAATGGTGCTAATGAGTAGGTAGGCGAATGGCCTTCATGTGCCAAGCTCGAAACTATGTGCTTTGTGTTCTTAATCTCAAGAATTTGGCCATTTCCAGGGCTCCAAGCAGAGAGCCATCTGATGAGGAAGTGAGCCATCCAATAGGTCAGCTTGCCCAGCCGTTGAATCCAGAGCCAGAGGGTCTGTGGAAGTTAAGCCTGGGTTCCCCTTGAATCCAGGACCTGGACAGCCTCACCTGGAGGGAAGAGGAGGGGTGGGACAGCATCCGAGGTTGGCAGCTGCCTGCCCAGGAGCCTCTACGTCCTGGGAACTTGTTATGTCCTGGGAGCTTGAGCAGCCAAGGCCGGGGGGTGGTGGGGGACGTGGGTGACTCGGCGATACCATGTCCATTTTCCCAAGGACGGGGCCCTTCCTCTTGCCCCCATCAGACGGGATGTCGGTGTTGAAGGCACTCAGTGTGTGGAAGGGCAGGGCAAACTGGCTGGCAGAGAGAGGCCGTCCGTGTTGTTCACGGTCAAGCATCTTCTCGAGCTGTCTCCTGAGGAGACCAGTGTTGTTCAAGTTCTGGAACTGGTGAAAGAAGGGGAGGGAACCAGCATTACTGGGACCGGAGAAGAGTTGGTTGTCTGGGTCTAGCTTCTGAGGAATATCTTAAGTGTTCTCACCAGAAAGGCCATCAGTGCTGGGGAATGATCTGAATGTAAGCAGCCCGGGGTGAGAGGGAGTCCTGCCAGCAGAGCGCCGGCCCGTTCCTTGCCGCAGGGTGTTCTGGGACATCATCCCTGACGGGCTTTCTCTCCAGTGCAGGCTTCTTGCTCCCTGCTTGGGCTCATCACCCAGCAGGCCATTATTGTGACTGGCCACCCCATGAGCTGGGGTTACACGGCCTTGACTTTGAGTTACAGGCTCTTCTGACAGATGCCATGCTCCTGGGAACCTAGCACCTCTGCTACCCTCACCCAGGAAGATCATGTTTGCATTTCCATTCTGGGGGTGCCTGGGTGGCTCTGTCGGTTCAAGGTCCAGCTCTTGACTTTGGGCTCGGGTCATGATCTCGGGGTCGGGAGATCTGTGTCGGGCTCCATGTTGGGTGTGGAGCCTGCTTGAGATTCTCTGTCTCGCTCTGCCCCTCCCACCCCCCTAAAAATAATGAATTAAAAATGTTAAGAATTTACCTTCTGCTACATAGTGTGTCCTTTGACTCGGACTGAACAGCTTGCTGCGTGCTGCTCATCCCCTTAGAAGTTCAGGCCTGTCATAATAACAGCTGATGTTTGCCAAGCGAATTCCCACGCGCTGTGCTGAAGCGCTTCCCACGACAACTCGATGACGTCAGCACTCTTTGTTGGTGTCCACTGTACAGACAGGGCCATGGAGGCCCAGAGACGTCATGTGAGGGTCCTGGGGCTACACACTCAGCAGGTGAGGTGCCCAGAATGGGAGCGTAGCCAAGTGACACTCAGACTTGCTCTCTTAAGCTCTGCACTAAGGCAGCGGGCCCCACCAGTGTCCGCCATGATCATCCCAAGCTACCCAACACATCGCCCTTTCTGTTGAAGACCAACAGCTCAGCTCTTGGACTCTTAAGTCCAGTTTCCTGCAGTTGCTTGGGCGTGTGGTGGGGCTGGCTGCCTCTGGCCCTCTCTGGACCCTTCTAGTGCTCACAGCCCCCATGTCACACCATCTGGTGTTCCATCCAGTGGGACTGTACTGCTATCTCGAGTCATTTCCAAATATACACATCTTTTCTTCCCTGTGGATGGCAGGGTGGTAAGGAAGAAGGCCCATGCTTGGTTTTTCTCCAGTTTCCCCAGAGCAGTTGGCGTGTTCATAGGAGCTTAGAAGTGATGTAATGCCCCTTACTTAGCCTGGCGAGGGGACCGGGCAGCCGCCTCGTAAGTGGCCATCTTCGATGGGTAAAATTTGCTTTAGATCGCAATTAAAGCCCTTACCTGTAGACTCGAGAAACCCAACTTTTGGGAGACTTGTCAGGGACTTGGCATTTTATATTGGCCTCTTTATATGGGGTATTTTTGTGCTGTGTCATTCTTGAGGTGACTGCTGTTCTCAGCAATCTGTTCAGAAGACGGAACCCGGTTGAGCTCAGAGATCGAGCCCTTTGGGGTTTGAACTGCCAGGGTGTTTCTGCTTTGCGGGGGGCTGATTGGCACGCATGCTCATTTGAGAGGGAGCACAGGCTGGCCGACGAGCCAGAGGGTGGTAGCTGGTGTGGCCGTGGAGGGAAGAAGCAATAACAGGGTTCAGAGTGGTGGTGGGCGGGGGGAGGGTGTTTGTTTGGGTTTTTTCCCCTTTTGGCCAGAGAATGCTCAGACATTCTTTTCAGCTTGCCTCACCCTTGGCTTACCTCAAGTGAGGGGAGTAAGGAGCAAAATTACAGCCATCTGGGAGCTCCCTGCCCTTCCGGAGTTCAGTGCCACATGGGTCACCTTGCATTAGAAAGGATTTTATTGGTTATTCTTGGATCAGACCTCTTCTTTTGATTATTCTGTACGAGGAGCGCATACTTACTGCTTATTGCACCTGCTGACCGTGGCTATGTTCACGTCCCTTGGCGACAGGGGAGAGCATGGGAGCCAGTGACAGGCAAAACAACCCCTGAGGAAGTGGGGGACCTAAGCCTCTGGTGCCCATCCCCAGGCAGATTTTTTTTTAAAGACTTTATTTATTTATTTGAGAGAGAGAATGAGAGAGAGCGAGCATGATGGGGGGAAGGTCAGTGGGAGAAGCAGACCCTTGCTGAGCAGGGAGCCCAATGCGGGAATCGATCGTGGGACTCCAGGATCATGACCGGAGATGATGGCAGTGGCTCAACCAACTGAGCCACCCAAGTGCCCTTTCAAGGCAGACTTTGAAGACCAGTAGGTCACTTCTGTTCCTTCCTCCTGGTACCCGAGTGGGCGTGAAAGGGTCAGGGCACCAGAGGCAAAGACTCCACCAAGTTGTGTGACCAGCAACCTTCCCAAAGAGAATGTCACATTAGCGTGGGATGCAGACCCTCCAGGGGGACAGGGAGGCAGAGGCTAACTGCGTGACAGAGCCAAGGGGGTGGGTCTACTTGAGGTTCTGGTACAGCTGCTTTCGCACGTCAGATTTCTCTGGGTTTCTTGCGATGCCACTTGAAGGGCTGAGCGGTGCCAAGCACGCAGTGAGCGTCGCCGTGGTCACAGCAGCCCTGTCCTGGCCCCAGGTGCACACACCATCTGAAGCAGACAGGATCCCACAGAATGTCTGTGCTGAGGGTCTCGTGATGGCCCTGCTCAGAGGAGCCCCTTTTACCCCTTCACTTTACTTGGTGGGCACAACTTCCATCCTTCGAAGGAAGGAGGGGATGGTGCCAGAGCCCACGGAGCACTGAGCTCTGCGTAAGCCCAGAAGGGAAGGCAAGACGAGGCAGCCAGAGAGCAGACATGCCCTCGCTGATTTCTGTAGCCAGAGGCTGATTCTCTTACCGTCCAAGGTTTGGCTCCACTAGGCTAGGACTAACACATGTGAAGAGGGATGGGTGATAAAAATACCTGAAATATTTTATAACCAAAATCACCCATCAGATGTGATCATGGTTCTGCTTGGATTTGGGTTCATCCTGGGTGGACATCTGCTCTGCTAAGCTAACAGGCAACCTTTGTGTGTGTCCGTCTGTTCCGGCGGTTCTAACTAAGTCCCACACCCTGTAGGGCTTCAAGAATTGACCGTTCTGGAGGCTAGATGTCCAAGATCAAGGTGTCAGCAGGGCTGGTTTTTTCGGAGGCCTCTCTCATTGGCCTGCAGATGGTGATTTTCTCCCTGTGTCCTCACGTGCGTATCTGCCTGTGTCCTAATCTCTTCTTTTTTTTTTTTTTTTTTTTTTAGTTTTTTTATTTATTTGACAGAGAGAGAGAGATAACCAGTAGGCAGAGAGTCAGGCAGGGGTGGGGGTGGGGGTGGGAGGGAAGCAGGCTCCCTGCTGAGCAGAGAGCCTGATGCAGGGCTTGATCCCAGGACCCTGAGATCATGACCTGAGCCGAAGGCAGCAACTTAATCCACTGAGCCACCCAGGTGCCCCTGTCCTAATCTCTTCTTATAAGGATGGCGGTCATCCCGGATTAGGGCCCACCTCCAAGAATTCTTTTACCTTAATTGCCTCTTTAAGGACCTTATCTCTAAATATAGTCACATTCTGAGGTCCTGGGGGTTAGGACCTCAACGTAGGGATTTTCAGGGATACAGTGTAACCCATAACACGGGTTAATGTGGTAAGAGGTCATGCTGGGCCGCATGGGCCTTACTATTTGTTGGAATTTTTCGGGCACTCGGTGTGCACCATCTCCTCAGCAGAGGCTCTAAGGTAGCTTCTAGTATGTTCCTCATCTCCCAGGTGGGGAAACAGAGGCACAGGGAACTTGGGTACTTTGACTCCAATAGCTAGGAAGGGCCAGAACCAAAACTGAGCTGGGCAGCCTGATTCTGAAGCTCATGGCCTGAGCCTCTCCATGTGGCCTTTAGGGGAAAGTCCTTGTTCACATGTCTCCCTGGAAGCCATGTCACCAGGCAGGTTGGGAAGAGGCCTGATCCCAGCTCACCAAGAGAAGGAAATCTGGAGGTACCCTTTCATCCCCGTGCCCGGATCCCCTCACAGACTGGGACAGCAGGCCTCCATCTGCGGGCCAGCCGCCTACGTCTCTAGGCGGGAAGGAGAGCCTCTGGGTGACCCTCAGTTGTGTGTCCGAAAGGGAAAGGCCACACGTTTACAGCTTCGGGCAGGCGGGCAGCTGGTGTCTGTGGGAGTCCTCCCTGGGTCCTAGTGGGGGCAGGCCCCACAGCCTTCGGCTGGATGCCATCAAGGCTGGAGCCCGCTGTTTTCACAGCTGCCTTCTCTGATCCAAGGTGTGACTTCGTTCGCCTGGAGCCTTCCTTCTGCTGCTCCTTCCCTCGACGGGCTGTGACACCGAGACAGCAGGCTGCAGGATAGGACAGACGCGCTGGCCTGTTTGTAGGGCCCTGGGCTCTTCCTGCCCAGATCTTAAGGCTTTACCGGGCGGTTCGGTTACGTAGGCAGTAGGTCCTGGTTACTTTGAAAGCATTTCCCTACTGTCTCCTGGAAAGTTCAACTGCTTGGCCGTGTCGATAATTATGTGGCCTCAGTTGCCCAAGGCAGAGGGGGAGGGTTGGGGTTTGGGGTGAGGCTTTGGTTCTCAGTGTCAAGGCTGCAGGACACCTTTTCCTCCTACCCTCTTCTTCCTTCTTAGTTTTCGTGGATCCAAACTGCTCAGGCCACTCTCGGCCTATCCTGGGAGTGGCCCTGACATGAATTCTGAGCCTTCAAACGGGCTTCCCACTTGTCTCCTGTCAGCACATTCGGTGATTAACACCCTTCCTTCCACCTTCCTTGTTGTCTTCTGGAATTACCCGGTGCTAGGTGGATGTCGCATAATCTGTCGAGATCTGGGGGAGCCAGACGCCTTGTGGGAGCCTGGGCCCTGGGCCAGAGTAGCTTGCCCCCTCTTATCTCAACTGAAGGCATCTCTCCAGAATGCCAAGGAAAACATTTTCAAATCACTCAGGGACTGGGGCTTTACTTCCCTCTGTTATCTGCTTTTCTGAAGTCATTTACCTTAGCTGGCCTAGGACACTCACTCTGCCTTCAGAAGAGGGCCCCGCCACAAACCTGAATGATTTCAGAAAGCGAGCAGAATCTGTTCCATTCCCGTTTCTTTTTCTTCTGTGACGTTTAAAGACTGGAATCCTCTTTATGAAAGATGGTGTGTGGTGGTGTGTGGAGGTGTGTGGTGGACTCCAGGTACTGTCCTCTCCACCGCCAGATCTATCCACCGTCCTCGACGCGTGTGTGCACGAAGAAGTAACTAGGTGACTGTCACCGAACTTACCGATCGATGTTTGACAGGGGGTGGGATTTCAAGTTTCATTTTCCATTTGAGATTTTTCTGAGTTTCTTAATAAAGAAAAGAAAGTGAGCATGTATCTTTTCCTGCAAAGAGCAAGAAAGCCATTCCAAAATAAATGAGTATATAAGTAAGCAAATAGATCAGCCCACTTGTTTCCCTTTACAGAGCTGGGGTTTTGTTTGTTTGTTTGTTTGTTTGTTTGTTTTTAAAGGTTGTATTTATTTATTTGACAGAGAGAGACACAGCAGAGAGACAGAGAGGAAACACAAGCAGGGGGAGTGGGAGAGGGAGAAGCAGGCTTCCTGCTGAGCAGGGAGCCGAATGTGGGGCTCGATCCCAGGACCCTGGGATCATGACCTGAGCCACCCAGGTGCCCCCTACAGAGCTGTTTTAACCAGGTGAGCATGGAGTATCATTGGCCATGAAAACGCAGAGGGGGAGAGGACCCAGAGACTGTGCCAGCATCAGATTATCTCCTGTTTATTAAATCTTTTGTTCACCTGTGGCTGGATTTTATTTCGACCCACTGGCCTACTTTCTTTTAGGTCCTAAGTTGGTTGCCTGAGCTCCTTTCACACGGCCTCTCTATCTTTCATCCTCTCCTGGGTCACCTGGGGAGGTCTTCCCAGGTGAATATAATTTTTATGGGACTAGCAGCCATCGGTAGAAAAAGTACTTTCTCCTCATAATTAAGGCTGTGTGTGTGTGTGTGTGTGTGTGTGTTTTTAAAGCAAAACGTGCCCTTTATCAAACTTCCACTTCAAACCACAAGGAGGAACAAGAGGAAGCTTTTGCCTCACTACCCAAGATAAGGCACTTGCTACATTGTGCAGAAAATTTAATTAGGCAAAGCGAGACAATTGGAAAGGGGTCCTGCCCTAAGCAGGAAAAGAAATTAACCTCCGCCTGCCACAGCCGGGCCCAAGGTCATGTTCAATTGTGTTCTGATCAGGCGGTTATTTCCTGAGCTGGAGAGAGAATGTGTCAGTTCCTAAACACTCTCCACAGGGCGGGAAGAGCGCTACTTTGAAGGGCTCTTGGCCGCTCTCGTCTGCAGTGGTCTGTAGGGAAGGGCACATTTCTCACATATCTCTGCCAAATCACAGTTTTTCTGGGAGCAAAGCCAAGTGCTCCCATCCTTTGGGAGCTGACCCAGGAAGAGATATTCTGCGAGCTTAATGCTCTTTGGTTGGGCAATTGCAGATAGTTGGTTGGATGCATATGAGGAAGGAGGTTACGTTGGGTTAGAGCCACCATCTACGTTAAACAGAGGGTTTGTGTTTGCAGCTCTCTCCTGATGAAATTGAGTGACTCAGGAAAAGCCATCAGACTAAACCCGGTGATGATAGCTTGCTCCTTTGAGCCCCGTTTGCTCTTAATTTTCCCCGAAGTTTGCTACATAAACCTTCATAGCTATGCAGGAGGTATTTATTCAAAACCCAGTCTCTGCTTTGAAGAGGTTTCTATTCTAAGATCAGCCCTTTGAACCTGGCCTTTGGGACAATTTTCTCAGCCATTGTAGCAGAGTGTTTCAAAAGCATTCCAAGGAGACATGACAAAGGGCTTTGTTTTGAGTATGATCTTTATTCCAAGTATCTAAGTCAGTGTGGTCAAGAGGTACTGCTCTGCATCCAGGCATGGGGTAGACAACATATAGAGGGAGGTGAGGACCAAAGAACGTGATGAGAAAGATAAAACTTTGCAAGCCCAAGAAGTTATATAGCATAGTGAGGGGTGTAAGATTCTTTATCAGTAAGAGCCAGAGGCTGACTCTCCAGAAGGAAGGCCAAATAGTGGGTGTATTAGTCAAGGTTATCCAGAAAAACAGATCCAATGAGAGAGAGAGACAGACAGACAGAGACCGGGAGAGATAGATCATATAGTATGGTAAGATTGCACAATCCCTTGTCTGTCTCCCCACTGACCATTGACAAGCTTGCAGCTTACACACAACCATCTCCAGCACCTAGCACAGGTCCTGGAAATCACAGGTACAGCACAGACCCCTGGCTATCCCTCCCCTCCCCGTAATCAGTTCCCACCTTCTTCTCTAGTAACAAAACCCTTAACTTTTAGCTGGACCCATGGTTGCCAGGGATAAAAGAATTGGGTTACACAGTTACAGAGGCTGAGAAGTCCCAAGATCTGCAGGCAGCGCGTTGCAAACCCAGAGGAGCACATGGCATAGTTCAGTCCAAGTTGGAAGGCCTGAGGACCGGGAAAGCCTGGAGTGTAAGTTCTAGTCCAAAGCCAACAGGTTTGAGACCCAAGAAGATCCATTATTTCAGTTCAAGTCCGAAGGCAGTTAAAGTGGAGCTCCCTCTTACTCAGCCTTTTGTGTTTTTTTCCCGGCCAGGCCATCAGCTGATTATATAAGGCCCACATTCATCAGGGAGGACAATCTGCTCCACTCAGTCTACCAATTCTGACGTCAGTCTCATCAGAAACACCCTCCCAGATCCACCCAGAATAATGTTTGAGTAAATGTCTGGGTTCTCCCTGGTGCATTCAAGCTGACCCATAAAATAACCATCACCGTGGGATCATTATTTATTTTAGGGGTGTTCTCCTTTGCCCTCCTCAACAAATAAATCCTCAGCATATAATTTCAGATCTGAAATAATGATTTCTTTCTCAAGTGCCAGTCCCTCTGAAAGCGGTCTGGCAGCTCCACGTTATCTAAGAGCCAGGGTCCTCCATCTTGTTTTTCCACGCTCCCTAGGGTGTGGTCCTTGCCCACTTGCCCAGGTGGCCTCCCTCCCTGTGAGGATCCACCCAGGAAGAGGGGAAATGTCGAATGGCACCATGGGAAGTTTTCACATCACACTTCTACTGATACCCTATTGGCCAGAACTTAGTCACAGGGCCACACTTAACTGTAAAGCATACTGGGAAATGTAGTTTTTATTCTTACCAACTGTGTGCCCAGCTAACAACTCCTGGTTTTGTTACTACAACCATTGGGGGGTGGGGAGAGACAGCTAAGGGTCTCTGCTATACTTATGATTTGCCACTAGACCCTGGAAATAGAGTGATGTTTAAGACACAGTCCTACCAGTAGTCCGTGGGGAGATAAAGCACTCGTTTCTGCATTCTGTGTTAAATGCTAACATGGGGGTAAACACAGGCAGCCAACCTGAACAGGGCTTTCCAGAAGGCTACCCAGTAACTGAACAGTAAATCATTTTTTTTTTTTAAAGATTTTATTTATTTATTTGACAGAGAGAAATCACAAGTAGATGGAGAGGCAGGCAGAGAGAGAGAGAGGGAAGCAGGCTCCCTGCTGAGCAGAGAGCCCGATGCGGGCCTCGATCCCAGGACCCTGAGATCATGACCTGAGCCGAAGGCAGCGGCTTAACCCACTGAGCCACCCAGGCGCCCCGAACAGTAAATCATTTTAAAGGATGGCTCTGTAGGCCCAGTGGGTGGAGAGCCATGCCCCGAAACCCCAGTTTTTGCTGGACCTATACTTTCCCTTCTTTGGCAGGCAAACTGAATTCGGAAGTTGAGGTTCAGATCGGTGTCCTTAAGGTCAAGTAAGGAGATCCGAAATCTGCCTGGAAGCATGAATTAAAAACAAACAGGATTCCTTCCCTTTCCTGGCATCCCTTCTCAGCCGGTTAGGCTAGGATGAAAGGCTTCCACAGGCCCAGCAGGAACAGCATGAACCTTGTTCATCCTGTATGTGTGGAGCCTTGTGGCCTTCGTGCAAGAGGCCCTCTGGAGGGTTTCGTCTTGGGGGCGGGGGCAAGGAGCGGTGGTACAGAGACCTCTTACATAATGTGGCAAACAGACAGCCAATGGGCATTTCATTTTCCATTAGCTGGAGAGGCATTTTATTTCCACTAGAGATGGGAGCAGACGTGAAAGCAATTAGTGTTAGTGGGTTTACGGTGACATCCCTGGAGCCAACAAAATCCCGGAGCCAGATGTCTGTACTTCACTGGTTCCTTGTTCAAAGAACATTCGTGAGTTATTTCCACCCCTGCCCATCCCACCTCCTGCCAAAAAGGCCCAAAATATCACAGTTGGGAGAACATAATATTCCTTGAATAGCAGAAGCAGAAGGCCTGTTCTTGGGAGATCGGGAAGGCTGCCTCAGAAGTTGGGGAGGGGAACTCAGGAGTGGCAGGAAAAATTCCCACCGGCAACCGCCTGGGGTGGGGACTCTGTGAACTACTGAGGACTGGGGGGGGAGGGGCAAGACTGGAAGCAGAGGTAAGTATCAGGAATGGTGGTTTGTCAACCCCACTCTCTATTCTTTTTTGTTTGCTGCTTTTCCCCCTGCCCAATCTCACCACCCCCCCATACACATGGAGTACAAAGGATAGAAGGAGAAAAAACAGCACAAGTTGAAGCCCCGAGTATCTTCCCCTCCCCCTCTGCACTGGAATAACGCGGTCTCAGTGTCCCTTGTCTGAAGCTTCCATGTGACCATTGTTACCACCAAGACCACCAAAGCCCCAGAAGCCGCCACTTCAGTACTTTCCAACGTAGCTGTTGTTTTCCTGTAGAAGCCATTGTCCCTTGAAGGTCTCCCGGTGCATGGTTTATCATAGGTTGTCTCTCTCTCCCTGTCCAGTTTGGGAGGCCCTGGCCACACGTAGTTATTGAGCACGCGAAATGTGGCCATTCCAAACTGAGATAAAAGTCTAAAACATGCACCAGACTTCAAAGACTTAGTTGGAAAAAATATAAAATACCTCATGGGGCACCTGCATGGCTCAGTCTGTTAAGGGTCTGCCTTCAGCTTGGGTCATGATCCCAGGGTCTTGGGATCGAGTCCCACGTTGGGCTCCTTGCTCAGCGGGAAGCCTGCTCTCCCTCTCCCTCTGCCTGCTGCTTCCCCTGCTTGTGTTCTCTCTCTAGCAAATAAATAAACTCTTAAAAAAAATAAAATATGTCAAATTTTTATACCAATTATATGTTGATACTATTTTAGATATATTAGGCTAAAAAATCTATTGAAATGTATTATGAAAATGAATTCCGTTTCTTTTTACATTTTTCATATGGCTACTAGAAAATTCAAAATTACACACATGGCTTGCATTTCTTGTTACATTTCTATTGGTGCAAGGATGGTGCAAGGTGTTATCTTTTCAGATATTTCGGAACTTTGTATTTTACATTATTGAAGTTATTAAAAAAGAACTTAAAAAACCTTCCTAAACCTGAAAAGCCTCTAAAAGAAAAAGGGCTCTTTACACCTTTGTAGGAAGAAAGTTGGTTCACCAATAAAGATATTTCCCAGCATTTGAGATAAAGTCAAGAAAGACAGTCACCTTCAGGAACCAGATAAGGAAATGACCAAGTGGAATAGGCTCGAGGTTACACAATAGGGAATGGTGGGGCTTGTGGTTCACTGGAGCAAGGTAACCTACGTAAAAACATCTCAGTTCCCAATTTTAAAACACTAGGTGCTCCATAAGCAGTGTCTTCAGGTGGAATTTGGCCCAGAGGACTCCTGCATGCTATTCTTGGGCCCTTAAAAATACTTGAAAACAAACTGTTTTACACTTCAGAGCCCATGAAAACTACCCCTTGCAAACAATTCAAACCAAGCTTTGTAAATTGGAATTTCTTTTTTAAATCTTGACATGACATTATTTTAAATTTAGTACCCAAGTCCACTTATAGCAGCTTACATGTTCTTTTACTGAGGACATGCCCGCATGAGTTAACTTACATTGAGTTCACATTCTGGGAGCTGTCAGGGGAGCGTCCCTCCTATAGTCCCTTCTGACAATCCTGTGAGGATGATTGTTTCTTCATTCTCATTGAGGCTCCGGGAAATCTAAACTGTCCACTTGGGCTTAGCAAGAAACTGGCAGAAATGAGGCTTCCAGCCCGTCTATTTCAGATCCTACTGCCAAAATCTACTAATGCAAGGTCTCGAGATTTTACTCCTGTGTTTTCTTCTAAAAGTTTTCTATTTTTAGTTCTTACATTTAGATCTTTGATCCATTTTTGAGTTAATTTTTGCATATGGTGTAAACCAAAGGTCCAGTTTCTTTCATGGAGATCTCTAATTGTCTTAGTATCACTTGTTGGAAAAACTACTGTTTCCCCGTTGAATGATCTTGGCACCCCAGTGGAAAATCAATTGACCATGCATATGAATATTTATTTCTGGATTTTCAGTTCTTTTTTTTAGATTTTATTCATTTATTTGACAGAGAGATCACAAGTCGGCAGAGAGGGAGGAAGAACCAGGCCCCCCACTGAGTAGAGAGCCTGATGTGGGACTTGATCCCAGGACCCTGAGAACCCTGAGATCATAACCTGAGCCAAACAAAGGCAGAGGCTTAACCCACTGAGCCACCCAGGTGCCCCTGGATTTCCAGTTCTAAGCTGTTGATCAGTTTGCCCGTCCTCATGCCACCACCGCACTGTCTTGATGGCTGTAACTCTGTAGTAAGTTTGAAATTGTGAATGACAAGCCTTCCAGCTTTGCTCTTTAAGATTGTTTTTACTATTCTGGGTGCCTCACGGTACCATATGAATTTTAGGATCAGCTGGCCAATTTCTATAAAAAAAAAAAATTAAAAGGCAGCTGGAATTTGGGTGGAAATTATATTGAATCTGTAGATCAACTTGGGCACCAGTGCATCTCAACAATACGACGGCTTTGGATCCAAGCTAGCATCCAGTGGTCTCTTTCTTTCCTTCTTTCTTTCTCCTTCCTTTTTTCCTCCTTCCTTTCCTTCCTCCCCCTGCTTCCTTTTTTTCCTTTCTCAGTAGCCACCATGCCACTATTAGACCCATCACAATTAACAAAATTCCCTGCTCTCATCTGCTACACAGTTCAGATTCAGATTTCTTTGATCATCTGTAGAAGGCTAGGACAGTGGTCAGCCTTCTCAAGTCCGGGTCCAAACAAGCCTTCCTCTTGTACCTGAAGTTCTGTGGGTCATATCTCCTTTACGTCCTGACAGCCCTCTTTTCCTTTTTTTATGCCTGATGATTTGAATTTATTATTAAGGCACAGTGAGTCTATGACCTCTTATAAAACTGACCTCTGCAGGGCGCCTGGGTGGCTCAGTGGGTTAAGCTGCTGCCTTCGGCTCAGGTCATGATCTCAGAGTCCTGGGATCGAGTCCTGCATGGGGCTCTCTGCTCAGCAGGGAGCCTGCTTCCTCCTCTCTCTCTCTCTCTCTCTCTGCCTGCCTCTCTGCCTACTTGTGATCTCTCTCTCTGTCAAATAAATAAATAAATAATCTTATAATCTTAAAAAAAAAAAAACAAAAAACAAAACTGACCTCTGTAGTCAGGCAATCCTCATTCAATGGATTCCTAGTCCATATAAAGAAATTTGAAACCTGAAATTATTTTCTTCAGCGGGAAGGCCCCTGGTCTGCCCAAGTGTGTGTTGGCTCTCCAGGGACCTACTAAGGAGAATTAATCCTTGCTAAAGATAATGGACAGAAGGCCATTGTTGTCTCTCTGCACCCCCAATACTTGAGCATCAATGACTAGTTATTGTGAGGACTGACAGAGAGAGGCTGTCGCTCATCTCACTCTATTTAATAGGGTGGAGAGCTGGATTCCCCTGGCCCCACAGAAGAGGGGGGCTCTGTTTCCTCAGGGCCTCTCCTACTCCCACACCTCACCGCTGGCCTCCTGTCACCAGATGTGGTCTTCTGTCCATTCTTCCAAGATTCCTCCTCTTCCCTTCATTTAAAATATTGATCTGGAAGCGAGATACAAGTCTGCAATTAGGGTCAAAGCAGAGCTTACAAGTAGGGGGGGGAAAAAAAACCTTAAGAGTTTTTTACATGGCATGGGACTAAAAAAATCCCAGTTTTGTGGTTTTTTTCCATTGACATCACTGCATCCTGTGTTCTGACAAAATGCATACTCTTTTTAATCACCATATGCTTGTAGATTATTCCTCATTTATATTGTTCCGGAGGCGGAAGGTGTTTGAAATATTTCCCCACCGAGTATGGCCAAGGCACCACGCTGTCGTTACGGAAGCCATCTTGGAGCTGGAGTAAGGTCTTGGCCGTCTAGCGGTGAAGCCTTCAGGCTGCTGGACGGTGGGGAGGCAGAGAGGGGTCCTGGGCAAGGAGGAAGGCTCAGGAATCTCGGGGCAACACCACTTGCCGAGTGATAAACGCAAGGTTAACTTTTTTCTGCCTCCCAAGTGCGGGTTGTGTGCCAGCTTCGTATCGACCCAGGCGTGGCTGGGCCTGGCTCCCCGGGAAGGTTTGTGCGGTGTCCTCTCTGCGGCGTGCATCTGTCTGCCAGAAAGTCGCTACTCTCTTCCTTTAGTGAGTCAGAAGGCTGGAGGTCTCTCCTTGAAAAACAAAAATCTGTATTCCCATGGTTTCATAGATCATAGTCCCTCCGGGATGAAACTCAGTGTCTTAGGGAGCGTGTGAACAATTGTGTGGGGGATTTCAGGAGAAAGAGAAATGGCACGTGGTCCAACGTGTCCTCGAAGACATTAGACACCTCTCCCCTCCCCCCCGCCCGCCACCTTCTCCATTCCCCCCCTCGCCTCCCTGTCTCGCCCTCCTCCTTCTGTGTCTCAGTTTTTTTTCTATTTACTTTATTAAGGTATAATTTACATATAATAAAGTACACTCATTTTTAGTGTGTAGTTGGATGAATTTTAACAAATGTATGTGTGTGTCTATATAGATGAAAAAATACATATATGTGTATACGTGTGTGGTGTGTGTGTGTGTGTGTGTGTGTGTGTAACACCACCCCAATCTCAAAATACAGAATGTTCCTGTTTTTCCAAGAAGTTTCCTGTGTGACCTTCCGGCCCACACTCCCCGCTCTGAGCCCCAGGCCCAGCCCCAGCGCAGGTGTCCACGCATGCGCTTTCTGTCGTGGCGGCTTACTTTCTTCTGTTCTCCTGATTAGTGTAAATAGTGTAAATGGAGTCCTAGAGCATGTGCTCCTTTGCGTATGGTTTCTTTCCCTCAGCACACTATTTTCGAGATTTCTCTGTATTGTTGCGTGTCTGGCAAATTTATTGCTTTTTATGGTTGGCTATAGTCTATTTTCTGGGTCTGTCATAATGTCTTTGTCCCCTCAGCTACTAAGGGACACGGAGTGGTCTCCAGTTTGGGGCTACTGAAAAGAAAACCACGGTGTGCCTTCGTATTCCGGTCTTCTGTATAGACCCATGTTTTCATTTCTCTCCAGGTACATTTCTAGGAGTGGAATTTCTGGGCTTCGGGGTAGATATATGTTTTACATTACAAAGAATAATGCCTGTTTCCCAAAGTGCTTGTCCGGCTGTCTCTTCTCACTGCCCAGCATCACTGTTCACTGGCTCGTGCTTTATGCTAAGAGAGACAGAGGATGAGTGGAGTGGACTGGTGTTCGTGGCATCTGTGTCAATTGCAAGGCTTCCAAAAACAACCCTGCTTCCCCAAATGCCCCTCTCTGTTTCCTGTCCTGGGGCACAATATGCTTGGTGGCAGCAGCGGGCTGGCCTGAGCCATGACTGGAGGGAAAGGCCCCTCACCGAGGCTCCTGGTCAGCTGAGCCAGTGGCTGAGAGGGGACCCTTCTCCGCAGAGCTTCCTTCTGCCTCTAGGCTTTGGGATCCTGAATTACTTCCTTTCTGGGGGCAGGGAAGCGCCTTTATCAAAACTGGTATGAGCTCTTGTTTCTATTGTACAGGCAAGGAACTGGGCCTGGAGACGTGACTAATGTAATATATATGTTAAAAACATATATGTGTGTAGATCCTGTGTTATATAACATAGAACGTTATATAATGCATAGTATATATTTTAAATACACTATATGCGTTATGTATGAGATACATAACATAATATATGTTACGTAACTAGCATGATACAGCTAGCCGCTGGCCACGCCAGCAGTCAGACACATTTGGGAAGATTCCAGTGTTGGCACTTTTCCCTAAACATCACTTGTCAGACTTTCTTCTGACATATTTGTTAAGAACAAAGAAAAGGGAACACGCATACTTGAGGAGTCAGAGGAAGTATCTAAGGACGTGGCCTGTCGTTAGAAATTGCTTCTTCTAAAAGTTACTGCAAAATTTGTGCTCACCTCCAACTATGCTTGTGTTCATTTTAATATAAAATATGTTTTATAGGGGCGCCTGGGTGGCTCAGTGGGTTAAAGCCTCTGCCTTCAGCTCAGGTCGTGATCCCAGGGTCCTGGGATGGAGCCCCGCATTGGGCTCTCTGCTCAGCAGGGAGCCTGCTTCCCTTCCTCTCTCTCTGCCTGCCTCTCAGCCTACTTGTAATCTCTGCCTATCAAATAAATAAATAAAATCTTTAAAAAAAAATATGTTTTATAGGAACATGTTTGTCCCCTCCCCAAATCATCAAGTCAAGGGACACTGCAGGGAGATGCCCTGTGGGCCATGTGTCATTCTGGACACCACTGTCTTCTCCTAACTCCTATGACTGAGTTGGTATTTGGCCAAATAGATCGCCTGTTCCCCCCACTCTCCCGTTTTGTGCTGGCTTCTGACATGGAAGTAGCTGGAGGCGAATGTTTGCCCCACTAGGTGGTCCCAGAGTCCCCAGGTCTCCCTTTAAGTCTGCCTCTGGGTCTCATGATCCCACACTGGCTCCCACCTTTTGGGGATAGGGTGGGGCTTGCCCCCGGGATAATAGAGCGACAGGGGAAGTGAGAAGCTATGCAGTGAACGGGTACATAGGTTCTCACAGCACATGACCGTCCTGAGGCAGAGAGGGAGGAGCCAGAGCCCTCACCTCCCTTTCCTTGTAGTCCCACCTCTGTGGGGTCCCAGGAGCCCCAGTCACTGCTGTGAGCTCCCCCAAGTGACCATTGGGGCTGTCCTTGTCCTTCTCTGCACCCTGGTCTCCAACTGGGCCTCTCTGTGGCTCAGAAGGGGGTGGTCCTCCAGTGAATCTCTGCACCCTGATCGCTGCTTCCAGGAGCCTTTGCATCTCCCTGGGCAGTGAGTATCCCTCCCTTGGACAGGAAGCATGTGTGTGAGATTCCTGAAGCTGCTCTAACAAATTCTCACAGACTTAGTGGCTTCAAGCAACACAGATTTATCCTCTGAGCAGTTCTGGAGGCAGGAAGTCCAAATTCAAGGTGCTGGCAAGGTTGTGTTCCTTCTGGAAGCTTCAGGATAGAATCCACTTACCTTTCTAGCTTCTAGAAGCTTCTAGAAGCCGCCGTGGCTGTACTCCTTGGTGCACACTTTCTCACATCACTCCAGCCTCTTGCTCCCGTGACATATCCTCTTTTACCCATTCTGATTCATTCCTCCTCCTTCTAAGGAAGAAGGCGTCACTTGCGTGATGACATTGATCCTGTCTGGCTAATCCAGGATAATCTCCCCATTTCAAGATCTTTAACTTAATCCCATCTGCAGAGTCCCTTTTGTGATCCTATAAGGGAACATTCATGGATCCTGGGGATTAGGATGTTGACATTTAGCCTGCCACACTAGGGGACACAGAATCTTCGGCACCCGCTCCTAGGAAAGGCCACTTGTCCTGTAGGTCATGGTGCTGCTGGTCCAGCTCTCAGACACTCAGTGTGTCACTTGCTTTGAGAGGTGCATGGGAAAGCAGGTGGGTGCTTGGACCTGAGTTCAAATCCTGATCTAGCGGTTGGCTCTGTGACCCCTCACAGGTTAAGTGTTAAATATATGGGCTTCGCCTTCCTTCTCTGTAAGTTGGATGCAGTAATCTCATTTCGCAGGGAAGATCAAAGGTCAAGCACATAGCACAGTGCCCAGCAAACAGTCGGTACTCAATAAATGATGCCTATACTCATTTGGAGGATTTCTGGTGCGCTCCATAGAAGTAGGACGATACTGTGTCTCTGTGGAGTTTTCATGTTGGGTGACCTCAAGGGTACTTATACGTACTATGTATGTGTATACTAATGACACATAGATGTGCTTATATGTACTAAGTGATCATATAAATGCTGTTCCCCAGGCTCCCAAACTCTGGAACCTACATCTGCAAGTTTAGAAAAGGTCCTGGGGAAGGGCGTGCTAGGATTCTTGTACTACCTTCCCTGGGCCTCTCTGAAGCCCAGGCTCCGTGTCTGGCATGTTTCAACCCAAGATCAAGACTTTCCCAGAATAAACGAACCCCAAGCTGAGACTGGACTTGCCCTGGGCCCCCGAGGACCAGGGATAACTATGCAAGCCTAAGTGGGACCTCCCTGGGAAAGGTCCCCAAATCTCCTTGCTCGTGGCTGGGAACTCCCTTGAGTGGGATTGGCGGGTAGCAGTATTATGCCAAGAAGGTTTCTTTTGCAGGGAAGCAAAGGCCGGGGAGCTCGTCAAGCCTCCCCCCATGGTGGCTTCTGGGCGAGTGAGTGCTGGCAGCTGGTCATGTCACAGCAGTCTTGCTTAGGCACTCCTTGGGATCATCCTGTCCACATGGGAGGGGAGGAAGCCACGGCCCTGAGCGGCCACGTCTCTTGTCCGAGTTTGCAGAGCTGCCAGGGGATGGGTCTGGCGTCTGTCCAGCTTCTAAGCCAAGCATCCCATGACCAGGCAACATCTGCATTTCTGGATAATTCCTGAATCTACTGTATTATAAGGAAAAACTAGATTTCCCTATCAGAGGCAGGGCCGTGATATGGGAGTTTTATCAGGTGATTCATAGGCTCGTTATCGTGTATCCACTGCCACTTGGCAGAGGGCCATGCCCAAGGCCACGCCATCACAGGGCTGGAGATGCCCATTCCTTGTTGAATTTGTCCTGACCTTCCCTTCTGAAACTCAGTGCCCCACTTCCATTCAAAGGGCATTGTGGGGTTATTTTTTCCCTTTTTTTTTTCCCCCAAAGATTTTATTTATTCATTTGAGAAGGAGGCAGGGGGCATGCACTGGAGCGGGGGAGGGGGAGGGATAAGCAGACTCTGCGCTGAGCACAGAGGCTGACTCAGGGCTTGCTCCCATGACCCTAAAGCATGACCTGAGCTGAAACAGCTGGACACTTAACCGAATGAGCCACCCAGGCGCCCCTGGTTTTTTTTTTTTTTTTTTTTCCTTTTTGGATAAAAGCTATAATTTTATCTATTTATTTTAGAATTAAGAGTGTAGTCACCTGGCTCAAAGTCCTGAGTCCAAAAGCAGATACACCGAAAAGCGCCCCTTCCATCCTGGGCTGTGAGGCCTCCATCTCCTGGGTGGGGAGAGAAGAACCAATGTTCCTGGTTATCCGTGTTTTCTTTCGGAGATACTTGACAGAAAAACAAGCAAATATACTTGTTTTCTTTTTAATATACAAGTGGTAAGTGTACTGTGCACTTGGTTCTGCATCTTTTTCTTTCTAACTTCTCTGTCATGTAGAAGGACTTTATTTTTCATGTGAAACGCAAAACTTAAAGTCACCAGAAAGGTAATATTAAATGACAAAGTAAATCTTTTCAATACAGTCTACATGTTTATTTATTAACAAGCTAGCAAACTCCTGTTAAGTTATTTCTTTAAGAAATTGGAGAAGGGAGGCGCCTGGGTGGCTGAGTCATTAAGTGTCTGCCTTTGGCTCAGGTCATGATCCCAGGGTCCTCAGAGTGAGCCCCACCTCGGGCTCCCTGCTCCGCGGAGAGTCTGCTTCTCCCTCTCCCTCCCTCTCTCTCTCTTCTCTCCCTTTCTGCCTCAAATAAATAAATAGAGTCTTAAAAAAAAAAAGAAGGAGAAGGAGAAATTGGGGAAGGAAAATAATGTACTGTTTGCAGAGTCTGAATAAATAAGTAATAGTTCCCCACAAAAAAAAAAAAAAGTTGCTTTGAGCAATGTTTATTTTTTATTTTCTATATTTTTTAGGTTTATTTATTTTTAAGATTTTATTTATTTATTTGACAGACAGAGATCACAAGTAGGCAGAGAAGCAGGCAGAGAGAGAGGGGGAAGCAGGCTCCCCGTTGAGCAGAGAGCCCGTGCGGGACTCAATCCCAGGACTCTGGGACCATGACCTGAGCCAAAGGCAGAGGCTTTAACCCACTGAGCCACCCAGGTGCCCCATCCCTTTTATATCCTTAAAAACTACAGTCCTTATGCTTTCAACATTCCCTCCTCTGGATGTTGTTCCTCCCTTGTTGGGTTAATTTCAAGCAACAGTTTGTGGAAGATGGCCATCAGGGTAGGCCATCAGAGGATGCCAAGAAATAGATAGGATATGGTCCTGATTATTCTAAAGGGGCTCACCTCTGGTTAATAAAGCCTGCCGCTCAGCAAGCACTGACTGTGCTGGGTGCCGTGCTAAGTGGCTTTCATGCATTACCTCATTTCGTCATCATAACCACCTTTTTTTTTTTTTTAAAGATTTTACTTATTTTGAAAAAGGATTTTATTATTTGTCAGAGAGAGAACGCGAGCGAGTATGCACAAGCAGGGGAAGCGGCAGGCAGAGGGAGAAGCAGGGAGCCTGAGGCGGGACTCGATCCCAGGACCTTGAGATCATGACCTGAGCCAAAGGCAGACACTTAACTGACAGAACCACACCCAGGCGCCCCCATAACAATCTTTGTAAATACTATCGTTCTCCCTTTCTATATACACCAAAAATAAATGGAAGTTCCGAAAGTCTGGGAGAGCTTGCTCACAGTTACGGAATTCGCAGGTGGTTTGAAGCTCTAATAGTGTATGTGGAAATAGGACCAAATTCCAGATGTTTATATAAAAAGGCTCAGAAAGTATAACTAACTCAGGTAGCAAGTATTCGAGAAGGGGAGCTACCCGAGGCTCAGCATCCTCAGGGACGATATCCCAGGGGAAGTGGGACTGCAGCTGGACCTTGGCTGGGGGGTGTGCACAGTAAAGACTGCAGAGGAAGGAGCCAAGGTCCGAGGTGGGAAGGTGCACGGTGGGGCTGAACCTGCTGGAACTTGAGCACTTCGCAGCGGGGAAGTCGAGAAACCCTTCGAAGAGATCAATCATGACCGTGTGCAACGTCTCAAAGGACGTGCAATGGGCAGTGGCAGATTAAGTCTCTAAACGGGAGAGGGGTGTGTGTGCGCGCGCACACTGTATCAACGTTTGGAAAAGATGAATGGTGCCATAGATGGGAAAGGGTGCTGGACATTTTTAAAGACACACTGTTGACACTGCGGACCTCGAGAAAATGGGTTGCGTAGCCACAGTTGTCAAAAGCTCCTCTATTTGGATTTTACAGTGTGCTGAGGTTGTTTTTTCTGAGCAGTTTTCCATATATATTTCTTCCTTGTCTACTCCTTCAGCCTAAAGGTGTGTGTGCGCTAGAGGGTGGATAGCATGGGCTTCCCCACGTGTTTTGAAATGCTTTCATATCCTCACCTTCCCTGAATTGTGCCTTCTGGAATGGTGGTCCCTCTTCTCTCGAACATGCTTTATCGTAAAAGGGAATGGTCAGATAATTTGGGGACTGTGCCACTCTGTTGATTCCTTGGAGATTCATGTAAGCATTAAAGATTCAAAGAAGTAGTATATTGGAGAAACTTTTTTTTAATGGAGAGGGTGCCGGCGACCTCAGTGTGTGTGTGCGCCTTTGGGACTGTTGCTTCAAATTGCTTTAAGAAAACCATCAAAACACACAGAATCCTATGAGGTGAAGGGGATTATTGGCGCTTCTACTCTCTCCTAGGACTTTGAGGAATGTGTTTGAGGCTGGCAATGGGGGGTGGAACACAGAACAGAAACATTTTAACATTTTTAACAAGCACTTCCCAAACTTTTTGGGGTTGGAGTCCTTCTCAGGTGTATGGCCCAGCACTGAACACCCAGTAGGACTGGAGTTCCTTAGAAACACTTTCAGAAATGCTGCTTTAGCCCCGTCCCCTCCCTTTGGAGATGAGAAAATAGACAGTGGCAGAGTGGGGGCTGGGATGTGGGAACAGAGGTCCACAGAAAGCCTTGACCCCTGTCATCCGATTCATGCCTGTAGATACTGATGACTCAGCCTCTGCTCACTAGAGGTGAATGCTGCCTCTTGGCCTCTTGAAAACCACCAGGGAGAGCAGCAGAACAAGAGGTGTGTGGGGAGAAGAGCTCCATGGCAGGCAAGTGGATGGCAGAGAGGGGATTCTGCTGGGTGAGTGGTGCTTCCGCTGACTCTGGCTGGCGGGGGACCATTTTAAGGACAGTCCCATGAACTCTTTCGAAGTTTCTTTTTTTTTTTTAAGATTTTATTTATTAATTTGACAGACAGAGATCACAAGTAGGCCGAGAGGCAGGCAGAGAGAGAGGGAGAAGCAGGCTCCCTGCTGAGCAGAGAGCCCGATGTGGGGCTTGATCCCAGGACCCTGGGATCATGACCTGAGCCGAAGGCAGAGGCTTTAACCCACTGAGCCACCCAGGCGCCCCTCTTTCGAAGTTTCTAGTCATGCTTTTCGGTGCTGGTCTCCCCTGCGGATGATTGTTAGGATTAGAGCCCCGTGGGACCAGGTGCCTGGGTGGGTCCACCTCTGCCTGCCCCGTCTCAAGATACCCACACACAGAAGATTGGCACATGCCAGAGATTAGAATGTCAGCCTCTCCCTGGACCCACAGCTCTGCTCTGGCAGCGGGATGCAGCTGTTGCTAAGAGACCAGTTTATCTCCTGGTCAGCAGACAGAGAAGCAGGCGTGCAACTCCTGCTCTGGAGAGTTCCAGCCCTGAGAAACCAGGTTGGGGGAGGATGGGGCGTGGAAGAGCCACGGGGGCCTGCACTTGAACTCTGCTGCTGCCCTTCGGCTCTGACCCTCTCCTGTGTGTGGAGGGCCCCTTCTTTCTGGGGTGGGGGTCTGTCTTTTGAGACTGGAGGGAATGATGTAGATCCATGACACCATAATAGATTCAGCTTAATAAAATAAATAAAATAATCATCTAATTAATAATTATTAAGTAATTATTAGTAAAATAATAAAGTAAAATAAAACAGAATCCCAACCTCACAGGCAAAGAAGTCTCCTTTTCAGAGGAGTTTGAAGTGGTTTATATGGAAAGTCTATATTTGCATTCAAACCCTTAAATGGCCATTCATGATTTAACTTTGCACCTGAGAGCGCAGAAAATGGTATTTATTTGCCAGGACCCAGCAGGGGCTTTATGCATCTCTGACCCCCAGCAGGTGGGACCTCTGAGCTGGAGTGTAATCACCCCATAATCATTCATACCTCACTGGACCTTTCTGGATATTTAAGGGCTTCTAATGGTCAGGTTCAGTCTTTTATTACTGGTTATGAACTAGTATGTTGAGAGCAAGTCAGGTATGTTGCTGAGGGAAAAATCGAAGTATTGACCAGTACAATGTGGCTCCTACCTTTAAAGATCTTACAGTTATGGGTGAGAGGAGGGAGTTCCTAGAATGTTCTAGAACAAAAGTTCCCCAACATTCTCCATGCACAATATCTTTAGTGCCTCAGCACTTTTTTTCATGGTGTTCCAAGGACAACAGAAAGACCTAACAATTGAGTAAATCCAATTAATAAGTACTTGTGTTCTAACATGCAGGATACTTGGGAAAAAATTAACACAAACGGGAAAAATGAGAACATTTGTATTTCATTCTTAAATACTCAGAACAAATTGTAATGGTGTATGTGTGCCTGTTGGATACTACACAACTTCTCAAACCTTGGAGTCAAAATACGACCAGTCTCATTTTCTGTCCGACCTGGATTTTTGCCTGGTACTCATGTTTTCATCACGGCTATTGCCCAAAACCAAGCTGCGTTATTGAAAGGAATGTCGTGCAGTCCAATATTGTAACTGAATTTCCTTGAGCTAGTGGTTCCTGTCATGTCCCGTAGATGCCTACTTTGTGTTCCCTTGAACGGTTAAAGCACACCGCAGTGCCCCTGAGAGTTCCCTGTGGGACCCCCTGCGTGCCTTGGGTGCCGAGGCATTCGGACTGGGAACCGTGGTCCTAAAGCACAGAAACTAGTTGTGAAAAATAACAAGATCACGTAGAGGGAGGAGCACTCCCTCCCATCTCTTTCCCAGGAGGCCTTTAAGAAGTTTTTGTGGTTGAACAAAAGGTTCCATGAAAATCTGTGATTACAACTTGATTCCTTCGGAGTCATGTTTTACTGCCTGTCACATTGCTTTTAGAATTGCAACGTGTTATTCAAAACTGAGCCCCAGATACACAGAGCCAGAATGTGTGGATTCGAATCCCAGCTCTGTCATTCACTAGCCTGTGAATCTGGGTACTGACTCTGCATGGTTTGTGGGAATGGCAGTGAGCTCCCAGGGTCATTGGGAGGAGTGTAACCCCGTTTGGTACGTAGTAACACTTCTGCAAATAAGAGTTAGTTCTCCTCTTCTTGCTCCTGGGGTGCCGTTAGACTTCAGTGTGAGCATCAGACGCTTTTCTCAGGAGGAGGTGCTGGTGCTGGGAGGGTGGGCGAGGACACAGGTAGAGGTCAGCATCCTACCAAGAGGGAAGGGGCCAAGCCACAGGGAGGCCCTTGGCAAGAGGCTGGCTCTGCTCTCAGAGGGGTTGAAAGGCCCAAGAACGGCTTCCCCGGGCATGGACACCCCGTCCCCAGTGTGGCACATAGCACACCAAGCCTGGTCTCTGTCCTCATTCTCTGTATCTGTGGGCATATACCGTTCGGGCATCCACGGGGTCTAAGACATCCGGGCATCTCCCCCCCCCCCCAATACTTGCCCCAAGTCCTGTGCTCAAGCCAGACTTGTCCCAGCACTGTGCGTCTGCAGACCCCTCTCTGGGGAGCAAAGAGTCCCTTCCATGCTGGGGTGTCCTCGGGATGTATCTAAACCATTACAGCCTTGCTGGGTCTCTTTCCCTTGGGGCTGGAAACTTTAGAGCCTTTCTCACTTATGTGTCTGTATCCCAGCCTTCTCCAAGGCCTCACAGTATTAAGGACAAGAGAAAGGATGAGGATTTAGTGCATTTCTTCATCTGTAAAATGGGGCTGCTGCCACCCAACTTCACAAAGCAAGCCAAGGGCTTTCTAGTTTCTCAGGCTTTCCGCTAGTATCACTGGGGCAAACACAGACCTAGGTGTGCCCAGTTTTCTGGGAGTTCCTGCCAACTAGGATTCTTTGCTTAAAAAGAGTCCACATTGTTTGCAAATTGTTGTAAAAAAAAAAAAAAAAAAAACTCTAGACTCGCCCCTAGCCAGCGCCTGGGGCCATATGACTGGTCTCCCCTCCCAGTGAGCAGTTTCCAGCTTTCAGCCTCATCAGACCGGGCTTGCTGAAACTGTCCTCAGGTGTGCACAGAGGGTTGGCTTCTGCTCTCGGAATGAAAAACTAAGCGCTGTCCCTTTAAGAGAACAGGCTGTCGGAGGGAAGAAGTTGATGGTTTCTGGGCTTCTCAGGAAAGCCCTATTCTCTGTGTTCTGTGAGGTGCTGGGTAAACTGCCCTTCCCCCACTCCCCCACCCCCACCCCCCAGCCACATTGTTAGCCCAGATCTGTCAAAGTATCAGCGGCTGCCAAGCGGGGAGGTTTGGCTCTCAGGAGGGAGGGCTTCTCATTCCAAGCCTTCCATCACTACCTGAACTAGTGGGAGCCGCTAATAAGGTGCACAGCTAAATGTCTCAGCCTGCCTTTGCCTTGCATTTTCCCTGCCTTGACTCCCTGTCACCAGCCCATGCAGCCAGCAGTGCCAACAGAAGCCCCTGCCTAGGGTGAGGGAATAAATCAGGATCCCCACCGGTGCCTGTGGGTTCTGCATTTTGTTCTCAATCACATGAGCACCTAGTACCAGCCCAGACAGACCCCAGGTTCCAGACAGAGAGCGATGCTGTAGGTTTGGTTTTCAGGCTTTCTGTTTTGCTACCGCAGGTCAAGCAGTAACTTTCTTCTTGTAATAGGCTCTTCCTTGCGGCAGACTTCCCTATGTCCAACTCTGCCGTGCTGTCAGCGGTCTTTTAAAGCTGCCATTTCTAAGAAGGCTTTCGCACCTTGAATTGGTGGCAGAGCCAGACTGAGAACCCATTTCGATTTCAAGTCTTGGTCCCTGGCCAGCCCCACGCTACCATGCACTGATGTCCCTCCTTCCCAACGTGTTAATTCTTGTAGCTCTAGGGGCTGACAGGAGCAGGTTTTAGTGGGATCCATTGTTGATTTCAGTAGACATTCGAGCACTCTTTATGTGGCCAGACAGTTGCCCATATGTCATTTCATCCTCAAAGCAGTCTTTTGAAAATGTTACTGTTCCAGTTTTATAGATACAGGAACCCAGTTTTCTCGACGTCCAACGGCGTGGGTCACACAACTCCACATGCTGGAGTCAGAACTTTAAAACACATCACCGGACCCTCATTCCACTTCCCTTTCCAATAAATCAGGCTGGATCTCAGGATGCTTTATTAACAGGCACTCAGTGTTTCCTCTGTGCTCAAATCAATCTTTTCAAAGAGGGATCCAGAAAGCTTATTAACCTTGTCCTGGAGAAGCATTTTGATGGCCAACCAGAGAAACTACCTGACTGATTTTAGCAGTATAGAATTTCTTGAAAGGAGATTAGTTCATCACAGAAATGTGAGTCAAGCTGGGGGAAGTAGGCTTGGAAAACAAGAGGACCAAAGGAAGACTTGGCATCTAGAGTTCCCATCTGAGTCACACCGGAGAACCCAGTCAATATCGAGGGACCCTGTTGCTTTCTCGATGGTGCTTGCGTCATTGGAATCACGGCCACAGCAGCCCTTGGAAACTGGATATTACCATCCCCACCGCCAGGATGAATTCTCCATTCTCCTTCTTCCTTATGATCCGAACCCAGGCAGCGTCCCTGGTTGGCCAAACCCAGGCGTGTGCCCATGCATTTGCTGCCAAGGCTGCCAGGAAAGCATGCCCCTGGCTTAGCTTCCACGGGAGGGGAGAAGTTCTACCATCCACCAAGACTTGCCATGGTGAAGCATTTCCCAGGTAGAGCAAGGAGATTCAGAGGCTAGGTGGCCCCTGAAAGCAACAAGTCCCCACTACCCACCCCGCCCCCAAACACTCCCCTAATTAGAAGTCACCTCTCTGTTTCTAACCATCACCACCTTCCCACCGCTTCCCACATCTTGTCACAGACCTGCTCTAAGAAGCAGAGCTGATGGAGGTGAAAGTGTCCAGGGAAGTGGTTTGTTCGCGATAACCCCAACACATTGTCTAGGAGCCCTAGACCTGGGTGTTGATGCAGGGGGCGGGGGGTTGATCGCTGTTGTCTGTCTACATCAGCAGGAGCCATGACTTAGAACTGAAGACGGTCTCCTGGCTGGTTGTCCCTGTCCGCCCTGGCAGTGGGGTGAGCCCATGGGGAGCTGTAGTGTGGCCCCCACTGTCCTTCTGCTGCCCCTTTGCTTGTTGGAAGTAGATTGTGTGGCAAGTGCCTTTCTGCCCCATTCCTTCTGCCAAGCTGGCGGCTGCCTGTGTGCAGAGGGCGGTGGCCGGTGCAGGGCTTCCTGTGTTCAGCTGTGGCACCCTGTCCCCACCATGACCTGTTTCCCCAGCCTCCCTCCTTCCTGATCGTCGTCTTTGCAGCTGCCCCCAGGCCACTCGCTGCACAGATGTGGAGCAGCTGGACGCTTGGCTCGCCGGGCCAGCCACCCTGGTGGTTCAGCGTGGAGCCTCCAGCTCTTTGCTTCTAGCTCTTACCCTTCAGGCACGGGCCTTGGCCCGGCCCCCCCTCCAGTACCTCCCCACAACCCGTGTGGACTCTGTGCCCGGGTCCAGTGAGGCCCCCTGGTGTGGGACTACTTCTCTCCTTCCACCCATCATGGTTCCTTAGGTGATAAGTGGAAAACTGAGGGCGTTGGGAACACAGAGCTGAATTTGCAGTGGGGACCTGCCATCTGTCTGCGGTCCTGGGCCATCCTAATCTCTCTGAGCCTCCACGACCTATTCTGGACAAACGGAGATAAGGGGCCAGCATGAGGCTTCGCGGGGCCCGCGAGCACCTGGTGGGTCCGTGACAATTTCAGCTCCCCTTCCCTGCCGTGCACTCATTTTGGCCCCCCGGAGACCCCAGCCGCCACCCTCCTGGCCCTGTTCCTATTACGTCTGCCTAGAGGGAGCCCTGAATTGGGGACACAATCTCCGTGGTAACAAGGAGACTAATAATAGGATTTTCAAGCCCAGAGTACCTCACTGAGGCTTTCTTTTTGATGCGGTAAAAGTTACCGAAAGAACACAGAAACAAAGGCTGATTTGAAAGGAACGTCAACACATGTCTGAGGAGCTTTAGGTGGTCGCCAGAGGACTTGAGAATTCTCCTGCTGGCAGGACTTTCTTTCCTAGAGCTCACAAGCACACCGATGGAGTGCAGTGGTGGCATTTGTGATGACCTTTGCTCCCCGGTGTCCCTCCTGTAATTAGTTATACGGCCAAAGGGAAATGACCTGGGTAGGCCCTCACGTAATAATAGGAACCCTTTAAAGACACAGCATTCTCGCTAGCTGGTGGCAAAGGAGGAAGTCAGAGACATTCCAGCTGAAGGACCCACTTGTAGATACTACCACTGGCCTGAATGTAGCACTGCACCTCAGGAACACAGGCCCTTCTAGAAGCTGAGCAGCCACAAGGAAACCATCAGAGACTCTTAGGTCCTTAGCTCCAAAGCTCTGAGCTCAGCCAGCAACCCTGTGAACGTGAGGAACACCTTCTTCCCCAGAGTGGCTTTGCGAACCCCTGAGCAGAGACCCAGGGGAGCCCATCGGAATTCTGACCCAGGGCACTGAAGGACAGTGCATGGGTGTTGGGTTCGGCTGCTCTGTTCATGGTAGTTTGTTAGGGCAGGAATAGAAAACGGACACAGCCTTTCACTGGGGACGGGCGGGGACTGTAGTCGACTGGAGATAGACGTACCATCCAACTTTGGAAGGCACTATTTCTCTCCAGCTGGTTGTTGTCATGCAGTAGGCTCTTGGGGAAAGAAACCCAATGTTTCTGGATCTTTCTGTTGTTTAAGAGAGGCCAAAAACTTGAGCTGTGTGAAATACCCTAATTCAAAACACAAACACACACACACATCACTGGCTGAGGTCTCTGACTATGATGCCTTCACTGGAGATTTTGTCTTCAATGGAGAGTTCCCTCCTTTTTGGTTTGTTTGAGTAGTTGCCCTACAAGGTTTTTTTGGTTTTTTTTTTTTTTTTTTAATATTGTATTTATTTGACACACAGAAAGAGAGAGCATAAGCAAGGGGAGCTGTAGAGAGAGAGAAAAGGTCAGGCTCCCTCCCGACTAGGGAGCCAGACCATCATGGGGCTTTATCCCAGGACCCTGGGTTCGTGACCAGAGCTGAAGACAGACACTTAGCTGACTGAGCCACCCAGGTGCCCCTCGTCTCTTGTCTTGCATTCTGTATGCACAGTGAGGACAGTCTATATGCACAGTGAGGATAGTCTATATTCCTCTGGAAAGCATTGACTCAGAAATCAATAATTTGGTACTGAGGTCTTGGAGAGGACTGTAGAGGGGCTTTGGGAGATAATGTGGGCCTTCCCCCTGCTTTGGGATATGTGATGAAAATTCACACTTACTTTGATATCCTTCTAGGTCCTCCACCATCCTGCTTGATGCGTGGGTAAGGAATGGAATTATAGTGCAATCCAGTCGACTCACCAAGCCCAATCACTTACAGTTTGAGTAGCTCAGTCTCTTCGTGATGACTCTGGTGACCCAGCTCAGCATTCTGCCCCGTGTCCTCATCCCCTGCAGGACGTGGCTGTGCCCCTGCATCAGGTGGTATCCTATGAATTCTGGCTTGTTCGGGTGTGGAAGAGTGGTGCAGGCTTCAGAGGGGCAGTTCCGGGCAGCTCCCCAGAACCATGCGCACTGAGAGGTAATGGGTGTCCTTAGGCTTCTTGGGACCAGCACAGTAGGCCTCCACTGGTGACCCCACAGCCTGGCTGTTTTCCTCTGTCCTCAGGTCTCTGACCATTGCAGCCACTACCACAGCCCCAGGCCTCTGAACTCCCATGGGGGGGTCTGTGTGTGTCACCCACAGGCAGGTAAGGGCCACCTCAGGCCCACCTCCCAGGAGGCCTGCCACCAGCCTAGAGGGTGTCTGACTTCTGCCCCCCTCACTGCTGTCTCGCTGGGTTAAGAATGGCAGCTTTTCTCTCCTGGGGAATGCCCGGGCTGGAAGGGGCTGGCGAGTGACTTCCCAACACCATGTTCACTCTCAACACGTACAGGCTGAGAGGGACGCAGATGTGTAGGATTGACCAATAAATGAAACGTGTTTCGGGAGCACAGTCCCTGCTCTGGATGTCCCCGCTGTTATGGGCTCATTGACTAGATGACGGAGTCCACATGGAACAGTCTGAGAGAATCCAACTCCTGGTTGAGATTTCATTGCAAAAGGAGGCTTTAGACAACAGTCCTGAGTGGCGGTGGTTGGGCGGGAGGGACCCATAGAAAGCACTGGTATGATAGAAGCTGGCCTTGAGGGGCCAGTTGGATATAGAAATGCACTTGGACAGTTAGATCTCAAGTCTCATCCGTATTAGCTGTGCTGATTTCCTTTCTCTGGTCCATTCATCTCTTTCAGAGCCCACCAGTGGTATTAGGGGCCTTGACAGCGGTGGAGGGGTGGGGATGGGAACCGAAGGAGAGTCTCCCTTGACGCATTTCCATGTCAGGTTTGGAATTAGAATGGAAACTTAATTGTGGTGCTCTGGGGCTTTTGGCTGTCATCCAGGAGGCCAGTGGGCACCCTCCCCCCAGCGCCCTGGTGTTTGCACGGTTCTCCCTGGAGCCCTCCTTCAGGTACTGTGTGTTACAGGCGCTTGTTGCCTGGTGGCATTGGGAGAACGCGTTGGGGAGGTGGATGTCACCTCTGGGTATGGCATACAGTTCAGAGAGGAGAACCACCGAGTCAGACTTAGGACAGGAGTGTTCAGAAGGCAGTAAGAGTGTAAAAGGAAAGGCCAGGTTTTCTCTGAGGCCCAGCAATCGGAGTTCAAATCCCAGCTCTCCCGGTCACTGACTTGCAGAAATGTGGGCAAGTTGTTACCCCTCTTCAAGGCTCAGTTTCCACATCTGCAAGATGGGGACGATATTAGTACCTGCCTCCTGAGGTTGGGTACCCTACAAAAATGGAAGGATGTGGAAAATGCTTAGCCTCTTCTGACATAAGTACTCAGTAGCTTATTGTGGTTAGTATTTGAAAGTATGTCTTTGAGGCACCTGGTGGCTCAGTCAGTTAAGCGACCCTTGGTTTCTGCTCAGGTCATGATCTCAGGGTTGTGAGATCGAGCCCTGGGTCCAGCTCTGCACTCAGTGGGGAGTCTGCCTGAGATTCTCTCCCTCAACCCCTCCCTCCACTCATGCTTTCTCTCTTTCTCTTTCTCTCTCTCAAACCAAAAAAAAAAAAAGAGAGAGATTTAAAGTATGTCATTGTTATTATAAACAGATCAGATCAGTAGTTTGAGTTGGGAAATTGCTTCCCAATCCTCATGAGGATTGACGATGAGAGGTTTCTCCAAAGGGGCTCTCCTCCCAATTTATATGGAAGAAGGGCCAGAGGGCACAGAGTGGGGTTTAGACAGGTCATCCCTGCTGGTGCTGAAAGAAACATTCTCAGCTTTAAAAAAGCACATGTGTATGGGGGATGGGCAGGAGGTTGGAGAGGGAGACCGTGCCAATCCCTAGGGAATAAAGGGAAGGATGAGCAGGAGCTGAGACAGGGCTGGACTAAATTAGGCAGGTTGCAGGGAGTGAGTGAAACCCACGGGAGAGGGGAAGGAATGGTTACGGGTGGCCCAGTGTGCTCGGGTACTTAGTTCCGCTAAAACCCGACATTTGTCTGTACTCTGCCTTCCTTTTTGCTTTCCCTCTGCTGCATTTCTGCTGGATCTCCTGTTGATCATAACATCTTTTTTTTTTTTTTTTTAAGATTTTATTTATTTATTTTACAGACAGAGATCACAAGTAGGCAGAGAGGCAGGCAGAGGGAGAGGAAGGGAAGCAGGCTCCCTGCGGAGCAGAGAGCCCCATGCAGGGCTCGATCCCAGGACCCTGAGATCATGACTGAGCCTAATGAATCTCTCAGAAAATTAAACATCAGGGTACACACACACAATTTCCAAATTTAATGGTTTCTCAGATCCTAGGTTCAACACTCTTGTTTTCAACCACTTTCTAAATGCGACCCGAAGCTTCTGAATATTCATTTGGTAAACTCTTTTTTTAAAAAATTTATTTGAGAAAGTGTATGTGTGCAAGTTGGGGGAGGGGGACTCTGAAGGACAGAGAGAGAAGCAAATTCAGTACTGAGCAGGGAGCCTGACACGGGGCTTGATTTTACGACCCCATGATCATAGCTTGAGCTGAAATCTAATGTCAGGGGCTTAACTGATCGAATCACCCGGGTGTCCCTCAGGTAAACTCTTACACATACCTCAGAACCTTGCTCAAATGTCACCTCTCTAGCAGTGCTTTCTACCACTCCCAGATCAGTCGGGCAGCCCTTCTTCCTGCTCTCACTGCTTATCCCTCTGTTAGATCCTGTAATCTATAATATACTGTAATCCCTCATTTCTGGTTGGTCTTTTTTACTAGACTGAGAGCTCTATTGGTGTATCTTACCCATTTTTCAGTCCCAGTGCCTAGCACAGAAATGTTGACACAGTGGAGTATATATGAAAATAATGAGTTCCCTGCCTGAATGGCAGAGAAATCTTCTCTACCTTCTGTGAATGACAGGAAAAACTAGGAAGCTATATCTGATGGGACTTCTTGTGGGAATTCTGCCAATCTGCCAGAACAGCTGGGAGCCCGCCGGTAGGACCAGCAGCCATGTGGGCTTTCAGAAGATAAGGAGCTGTCAACACAAGTGGAATAATTGGGAGGAACTGGTGGGAAAGTAACATTGGCCTCATAGATTTCCACCATCGATTAGATAAAGGAGTGTGTAATTGGCAATGTGCTGGCAGGGAGGCGGGCTTTGAAGTTTCAGCTGATTATGCTGGGGGATGGCTCTGGTCTCTGGGTGGCCAGGTGGCAGCTGTACCCCAGGTGTCCAGGGGATAACCTACTTGATCAAGGGCAGGAAAGGGCAGCTGTTCTTTGGGACAGCAGACAGCACAGCTCTTTCCCTCAAGGTGTCAGCGGGAAGTCCTTTGTCCCTGTTCCTTCGGGGATCATCTGGAGGGAGTATCAGCCCTTTGCAAAAGCTCTGGTCTCTGGAAAGAGATTCGGGCGCGTACCCAGCCCTAGCTAGGAGACCTTGAGCTTAGGGGATGGGAGGCGCAGGGACCTGAAGGTGACTTAGGGTCTGCCAGTGGGAAACTATGGGCAGCACTGACCCCTCATTACAGAGAACAGAGTCTGTAGGCTGTGGAGGGAGCCAATTTCCCATTTCCCCATGAGAGCTCTCGGGAGGGCAGTAAAGCTCCTTCTGGAATTCTTTCATTTTAAAAGCTTCTGACAAAGAGCAGCCTTGCACGGGGCGCTTTCACCCTCCAGAATTTTCCCATTGATCTCATTTTCTCCCCTGCATCAGCTCCGTGATAGGGGTGAGAAGGTCTTAGTCCCACCATTTTAGAGACAAGGCAGCTCTCACTTGATTTGCTGACTAGGGGTTCTCAATTGAAAAATGAAGTTTGTTCCAGCCCAAAGGTGCTGTAAGGGGCAGGCAACATTCTCCCCTCTTCCCTTCTAAGTTTCTTCGTTGGCGCTAAAAATTAAATGGACGTAAGACAGAGTAACAGGAGAAAAGCAGATTTCTTGCATACGGGAGCCCCTATAGAAACATGAGACCCCCTGGCACACAGGTCGTTGAGGGTTATAGATCATAACCGAGCTAAGGAGAGGGCACAGGGTCTGGGGCTTCGAGGGGGAGGACGAAGCTATTTCACGGGAAGATGAAAGAGGACAAATGTTTGATAAAGCAGTGTTTGCCAGGGCCACGCAGATAAGTCTTTCTGCTATAAAAAGTTATCTCTGGCAATAGCTCTCTCTTCCTGGTACAGCCCCTCTAGCTAAATTCTTTCAGGCAGTTAAGGGGGAGGTAAAATCTCTTCTTGAGTCTGATTGTCTTCAGTCTTGAAATAATCCACATGCCAAAGTGGTACATTCTGGGGGCGGGGGGGCGTATTAGGCTCCTCCCAATCCCCAAAAGACCAGCTTTGACCTTTTGTCTTCATGCAAAAAGAGAGGTGGTCTGTCGTGGAGGCGGGCTGTGAAGACTTTCTCACATGCCAGGCCAGCCCCGATGTGTTCTCTGCCACCCACCCAGAGTCACAGTGCTCTCTGCCTTGACGGATGTGGCAGGATTCCAAGGCATCCATTTCTGGGTGCAGGGGCAGATCCCTCGGGGGAGAGAGCTAAGCACGGGGTGATGCTGTAATGGCTCAGATCACTTCCCGGGGCAGGGGGGGTGGGGAGCAGCGCCAGGGTGACCGCTTCCACTGCAGCCCCAAATGCCCGGCAAGATCCCGCTTTTCCCCTGCACCATCGTGAACACCGTTGGGTCGAACCGAAACCCTCTGGAGCTTGGGAAGCATTTTGGGGCTTGGCAAAACATACAACACTCTTTCTTCCCCAGCCACGTAGCATTCTTTTCTGCTTTTCATTCTCCACGGTCCGTGTATTAAGAGTGAAATTGAAGCTGTCTGTTTCAAGTCCTCAATTATCTTGATCCCCCCAAGGAAGGGTTTTCTTAAGAGGGTTGGGGGCGCCAGAGCTGTGGATCTTTTGCCTTAGAAGGAGGACACCACCGCTTGCCGCAAGAGAGTATCAACTCCTAAGGGAGCATGTTTGGTCTTTGGGTAAAGTCCTCCCAGGAGTGAGAACACACACTGTCTCCTCTCAGGGTCTGCAGAGCGGAGATCAGGGTCCTGCTCTCCCCTCGTGGTTTCCCATTAGCAATCGGTCATGGCTGTTTGGGGGCAGGCAGGGCTCTCCTAGGGTTCTCTCCCTGAGAAACAGAGGCTTTCAGCTCTTGTCGCCCCGAGGTATCTATTTACCTTCCGTAGGGGAGGAGTGCAGGATTTGGTCCCCACTTGTTAATTTCTTTTCAGCACAAGACAGAGAAAGGCTGTTCTCTAAAGAGCCTATTCTAGCCCTTTCCCAGGGGGTAGCAAGAAAAGCACTGTGCTAAGACACCTGAAAATCACAAAGACACCGAAGAGCCTGGTATTTTCTGGACAGCCCGACTGAAGCCCAGGCTGGCAGAGGCAATTTGGAAAGCAGGTACTGAACTGCTTTCTTTGGAAGAAATCCCAGCCTATGTTCCGTGGCACCTAACGCACCCGGGATTGTTGGGTGTGTGAACCCTATACCCAGACGATCTAAGTTCCCTTTACACTGCTTGTGGTGTTAGGTGAGGGAATGCTCTGTGCCACACTCATGTACTCACACACACACACACACACACACACTCTTTCTCTCTCTCTCTCATACTGTGATGACTAGAAGTCTACAACCTGAACTGAATTCCTTTAAGCACAGACTTTCCACTATAAGATGAATAAGGTCTGTGGATCATATATAAACACGGTGTTTACAGCTGATAACATTGTATCATGTAATTGAAATCTGCTAAAAGGGTAGAACCTAAACGTTCTCTGACACACAAAAAAAGTAAGAGAGGTTAATTAAACAGAGGGTGGAAATAACTTCACAATGCATAACTACATCAGATAGCCACAGTGTACACCTTAAGTATCTTTCAACTTCAGTGGCACCTGCATGGCTCAGTGGGTTAAGTGCCCAACTTTTGGTTTCAGCTCAGGTCATGATCTCAGGGTTGTGGGATCGAGCCCCAGGTCAGGCTCTGTGCTCAGTAGGGAGTCTGCTTGAGATTCTCTCTCTCCCTCGGGCCCCTGCCTTCATAAAATAAATAAGTAAAATCCTTTTTAAAAATAAAGATCTTACAATATGCCAATTATACCTCAGTAAAACTGAAATAAAACAAAAATCAGAAAAAACAAATAAGCAAACAATAAAAAAAAAATAAAAGAATTCTATTTCTTTAGCCGAAGCCCTTTGTTCTTGTCTTGTTAAGGACTTTGGAGCTTCAGGTTCTGGGCATTTTGGTGGGGAGAAGCTGGGAAAGAGGACCTGAGGATGTTGGGGAGCTCCAGAGGGTGCTTAGTAGAAGCCCCACCAAGGGGAAGGGTTAAGGTAAGAGTGTCCAGAACAGAGAGAAAAGGAATTTGCTCCACAAATCAGTGAAGGGTCTGTTAGCTCTGCATTTTGGGTTTCTTTTAAGACTGGAAGTGTTATCTCACTTTTAACAGTTTGTCATAAAGCCTTCAAGAAATTACTGTATGGGGCGCCTGACTCACTTGGTAGAACATGGGACTCTTGATCTGGAGGTTGTGGGTTCGAGCCCCATGTTGGGCACAGAGCCTACTTAAAAAATAAAAATACATACATACATACTTTAAAAAGAAGTTACTGTACAGTTTATGATGGAGAGGCCTGCTCCTTGGAACCTGAGGGAACTGAACCCGGGCTTGGGGTATGGGTATCGTTTTGTGTGTATGTTTGAATTGCATCTTCTGAAGAGAGTCCATAGCTTTGAAGTCCTGAGGAATTGGAACCAGAAGACATAGCAATGTAGCCTGAGCCTCCGAAGCATTCACAACTGAGGGTCAGCGGAGCTCTCACCAGCCTACTGGGGCAGGGGGTGCTGGGACAGGTCCGCTGGCTCTCGCACCTGCCTGCCACTCTAGACCTTGGAGGGCCCTCAGCCATCACGTCGGCACCATCCTTCAAAGGTCTTCATGTCTCCTTCAGGTTTAAGACAGGAAAGCTACGGTGCACCTGGGGTGGCTCTGTCAGTTGAGCATCTGACTTCAACTGGAATCATGAACTTGGGGTCCTGGGATCGAGCCCCCCTTCAGGCTCCCCGCTTGGTGCAGTGTCTGCTTGTCCCTGGCCCTCGGCCCCTCCCTCCAACTCATGCATGCTCTCTCTCCCTCTCGAATAAATAAATACAGTCTCTAAAAGAAAAAAGAAAAGCGAACATTTTTTCTGACCGTAAAAGGAGAAACTTAGAAAATACAGAAAAGCCTAGTGAAGAAAACACAAATCAATCATAATCCTACGAATGAATTAACAATTGTAAACATTTTGAGGTGTTCCCTTCCAGATTTTCTCTTCTTTTGTATGTTTAAGAGACAGTACAGATCATAGTATGTCTATGAATAGAGCTCCTTTTCACGGAACATGACATCATAATCCTCTCGCCTACCATCAGAAAGTCTCCATTAGCATCACGTTCAGTGGCTCCACAATTATCCCATTATGCGGCTTCCTTACCATTCTTCTGTCATTGGGCATTTGCATTGTTCCAAGCTTTTTGCTTTAATAAATAATTCAGTGAGAAGCCTCTTCGGGCAGCAAGCCGTGCTTACATTTTAGCTTCTTTCTTTCTGGTAGATTCCTAGAGGTCTCCTTTGTGCTTTGTAGGTATGGCAAGTCGAGACGTTGCTGACACCCCTCTGGGAAGTGTGGCTATTGCTAAAGACTGTGGGCTGTGAGGTGGGGCGAAGCCACGACGTCCACTGGGTACCGTGGGCACAGCGGAGGCTTAAGAAATGAGAGCCAGGCTTTGTCTTTGAGGACTTCATCGTGTAGCGTGAAGCCACAACATATTTAAATAGCCTAACGGAAGATAGACTTTATCTCAGGACGTCGGCGGAGCCATGCGTGAGTTTCAGAAGGGGAGAGGCGTTTTTGTGTCTGTTCGTAGTGTATTTTCTGGAGAAGGAGTTTTCCACAGAATTGTTTCATCTATGCTGCTGCAAGAAATTACCCATTTAGTGATTGATGGCTTTGGGTGTGTGGATGGGAAGTCAATTAATTTCCCCTATTTTTTCTTTGGCTATTTTATGGGGTTTTTTTAATGATAGAAAAAAGGCACATGGGTGGCTCAGTCAGCTAAGTCTCACACTTCAGGCTCAGGTCTGATCTCAGGGTCCTGGGATCGAGCCCTGTGTCAGGCTCCCTGCTCAGCGGGGAATGTGCTTGTCCTTCCCCCGACCCCTGCCACCCACGCTTTTGCTCTCTCTCTCTCTCTCAAATAAAAAAATAAAATAAAAAATTGGGAGTATAATAGAAAAATAAGAAACTTTTACTCATGTGCCACTAAGATGACAGAGTGTACTAAGAAGATGACAGGCAGGGTCCTGGTTTGGGGGTACCTTGAGGTAGGGTATAGGAGAGGCCACAGGCCATACCCAGCAGGTGCGAGGCATACTTTGGCAGCATTAGTCACCTGTCCCTGCAATGACCTACCAATCCGTTTACATGTAAATTTGCTCCTGCCAGTGTGAGCTGCTGTTACATGAGCCTAATGCCTTCGGGATCGTGTTATCAGAACACTGTGTTTCGCAAGCTCGTGGCACATTTGGTAACATAAACCAAAGCTTCCTCGTCCCTCTCCCAGAGCCTTAGTCCTCAGCTTGTTGCTAAGAGTTAAAGGAGCTTCTTACTGATCGTTCATGGTCACCAGAAAAACCAGCCAGCTCTGCCAACGTGGAAAAGGCAAGGAGATGTGGTCATCGTGTGGCTTCCGGGCCTTTCATTCAGGGCCGGAATTAAATGTGTGTGTGGAAATTGACAACCATCAATCGTATTTATTTTCTACAATCTGTTCTGGCCACGTCTATTGTTTGGCTAGTTCTTCCACCACGGGGGCAGACCGTGGCCTTGTCCACGCACTTCCCCTGGACAGACACCCACAGTTCCCACAGTTGCAGGACCCCCACAGAACCTGATGTCAGCTTAGCTTGTTGTGAGATTTCCTGGGTTGTCTCAAGTTGAATGCCCATAGTCAGGACAACTGGGATAGGAGTGCGTGTCTCATTGCTCTGTCTCCCTGGGTATCTCCCCCATCAGTGGCCGGAGTGGACAGGTCCCCAGTAGAGGGTCCAAGTGCTAAACGTGACTCGACAAGAGAGACCAGCCACAGGCAGGGACACGTGGCCTGACTCAGAAGCTCTCCAAGTATTTCCACCTAGCAACCATTAATCTGACTTACTAACAAAATCTGTGTAATCTGACTTACTAACAAAGTCGGTGTAATTCTATTATTATTAATATTATCATTATTATTAAGTTCCACTTGGCTGTCTCTACAGGTTTGGCTGAGTTGTTTTTCTTCCCTCACTCTTGGCTTCTACAGAATAAATCCCTCTCTCATTGCCTGTCACTCTTCTTTCCTTTGATCCTTTGTTTTCTTCAGGCCCAGAATCACTTAGTCTCCCAAAGGGCTTGAATCTACCTGTAATTTATGCACCCAGTACAGTCATCACATAAGCCTAATTGTTATTTGGCTTCAGCTGCATTGGGCAAAAGCACCAAACCCCACCATGAGCCAGATGGAGGTCTTGGAGGAACCAGCCGCTGCCCACCCCTCAGAAACAGGGGATACCCACTCTTCCCTAAGAGTGTGAAAACAGTAAACAGAAGTATCTCCGACCACTGCCAGCCCTAATCCATAATGCAAAATAAACAAGCAGGATAATACTTAAAATATAATCCTTTGTTTGTGGTTGTAGGGGAGAGAGCTAAAAGCTCAGACCTCGGAGGATATCATTAAGAAATTCTTCCTCGTATTTAACCAGACTGGCCTTGGCTATGACTTACACTTGCCTATTCTGGTTCTATCCAGACAGAGACACTCTTCTCTTCCCTATATATGACATTTCTAATAGTACATTTTTAATACGTTATGTTTTACATATAAAATGAAGCTATAAAACATCTCATATGGAAGATAATTTTTAACAAAACATTTTATATGTAAAAGGATGATTTGTGGGGGTGCCCAGGTGGCTCAGTGGGTTAAAGTCTCTGCCTTCAGCTCCGGTCATGGTCCCAGGATCTTGAGATCGAGCCCCACATCGGGCTTTCTGCACAGCGGGGAGTCTGCTTCCTCCTCTGCCTGCCTCTCTGCCTACTTGTGATCTCTGTCTGTCAAATAAATAAATAAAATCTTAAAAAAAAAAGATGATATTGTATACCTCGATAGAACTTACATTTTATATTTAAATTTTAAATTATCAGTATTTTACAAGTAAAATATACTCGTGTATGAAATGTTATAGACTTATAGACATGAAACATGAACCGAAGCGTTTTCTGTTATATACTGCCAAACATTTAAAAACCTCTCCAAAATACAGGCCCTTTAAATATATTACAGTGAGTCAGTATTTAGATCCGTGGTTTCATGCTAAAGTCATTCCACTGAAATATGAAGATAATTATGTATAGGTTGTATTATAAATGTAATATAGATGGTGTAACTTTTGCCTAAGTAACCGGTGCCACAAGATAGTCTGGGTCGTAAGGGGGACCCTCGCATCGGGCCTGGTCTACCCCGAGGATTAGCGCCCGTGGTCCGCCGCGCCCCCTCCCGCTGTGCATGCTACGCCCCATCCTGCTGCGCACCCCGCGCCCCCTCCCGCTGCGCACCCCGCGCCCCCTCCCGCTGCGCACCTGCACGCTCACGGCCTGTCTTCTCCCCCCGCCCGCAGGCATCGGCAAGAACGTCATCTGCGACCGCACGGCCACGCCGCTGGACGCCTTCCGCATGATGTCGGCCGCGCACTACTACCCCAAGCTCATGAGCATCATGGGCAACGTGCTGCGCTTCCTGCCGGCCTTCGTGCGCATGAAGCAGCTCATCGAGGAGGGCTACGTGGGCGAGCTGCTGGTGTGCGAGGTGCAGGTGCACAGCGGCAGCCTGCTGGGCAAGAAGTACAACTGGAGCTGCGACGACCTGATGGGCGGCGGCGGCCTGCACTCGGTGGGCACCTACATCATCGACCTGCTCACCTTCCTCACCGGCCAGAAGGCCGTCAAGGTCCACGGGCTGCTCAAGACCTTCGTGAAGCAGACCGACCACATCAAGGGCATCCGCCAGATCACCAGCGACGACTTCTGCACCTTCCAGATGGTGCTGGAGGGTGGCGTGTGCTGCACCGTCACCCTCAACTTCAACGTGCCCGGCGAGTTCAAGCAGGACGTGACCGTGGTGGGCTCAGCCGGGCGCCTGCTGGCGGCGGGCACGGACCTGTACGGGCAGCGCAACAGCGCGGCTGAGCAGGAGCTGCTGCTGCAGGACGCCACGCCCGTCAGCAACTCCCTGCTGCCCGAGAAGGCCTTCAGCGACATCCCGGCGCCCTACCTGCGCGGCACCATCAAGATGATGCAGGCCGTGCGCCAGGCCTTCCAGGACCAGGACGACCGGCGCACGTGGGACGGGCGGCCGCTCACCATGGCCGCCACCTTCGATGACTGCCTGTACGCCCTGTGCGTGGTGGACACCATCAAGCGGTCCAGCCAGACGGGCGAGTGGCAGAACATTGCCATCATGACCGAGGAGCCCGAGCTGAGCCCCGCCTACCTGATCAGCGAGGCCATGCGCCGCAGCCGGATGTCCCTGTACTGTTAGCCCAGGACTGGGGACTTAGGCGGACGCAGGTCTTGGGCGTGGAGCCCGGAGTGGGGGAAGGCAGGCGAGGGGCGCGGGCAGAGGTGGCCTCGAGGAGTGCAGGGCGGGAAGGTGGCGGGGGTCAGTGTGAGTAAGTGGCATTGAGGGGGGTGAGCCCCCAGCCCGGGTGAGGGGTACCGAAGAAGACTGCTGGCGGGCTGAGCCAATAGCGGCCAGGAGTATTCGGGGCGTGGGGTGTGGGGGCTGCTATTCCTGACATCATGCCTGCGGGGCCTTTCATAAAGGGGGAGGAGGCTTAGCAGCTTCCGTTGCCCTTGACTATGAGAAGCAGAGAGGGGGTGCTTTCCTCCTCAGCTCATCCACTCTTTCACCTTGGCTTCCTTGGCCAGCCACATGCTCCTGCCATCCAGTGGCAAGGTCAGCCCCAGCGGGCTTCCAACCCCACCCCACCCCCCAAGTCCCCATCTGTCTGCAGAAGCCTGTTAGTCTGGGGAGAAGTAGGGGTGCAGCGGGCTAATGAGAACCTTCAAATTCCAGGAAGCCACTTAAAATGTCTGGAGGAAAGAGCACTTGGAAGCAAAGCCAACAGCGATCTTGATTGATTGGTGTTGCTCATAGGAAGCAGAAGGGAGTGTCTTCCTCATTGGTTCATTGCCCTTGGCCTGGCCTGAGATGGGGTAAGGGAGGGCCAGGAACAGCAAGTGAGCCCGAAGGAGAGCACCAGAGCACTCAGGGCCTGGAGACAGAGGAGGCAGAGAATACAATAGCTCTGTGGGTTTGTCAACAATTAGAAAATTGCAAGGAGCCACTTATACCGCCACTTTGGCTGCGGTGGAACTGAGTGTAAGGGGATATGCTACTGAAATGTCCTTCCACCGGGCTCTCCGGCAGGGTCAAAGGCACGGCAGGAGTGGGTTTGACCACAGATTCCCATCCTGGGGCCTCCGGGGTTGCAGTGGGTTCATCCAGCTTTGTGGATTCAAAAGGGAAGACTTCAGTTCCATGCAGATAATAATCTTCTTCCCTGGGTTGGGGGAGTGGGGAAAGCCAAGGCTGTTTGCCTTAGCTTTGACCTTGGCTTTCAAGATGCTGACACATGCAAGTTTTTGAATTGGTATTAAAAAAAGACCAACCAGGCACATAATGCTCAGTGTTTCTAAAACGGGGTTTTAGAGCCCTCAGGGGTGTATCTTCAGGTAGGACTGTGAAAGTTCATGTTGGAAAAAAAAATGTATTCTTCCTTTCCTTGGTCTCTGTTTCTCTCTCGTCTTGCTACTCTCTGCTTCCAGAGCTTTTACTGGAAATGGTAGACGGCTTGGAGTGTTCCAAAGGGAACAACTGAAGTTACACAGACATGCACATGCGCACACACACACGTGCACACATGCACCACCACCACCACCACGTGTCCCTCAAACCGTGCTTAAAAATGTAGACCTTTCTTGAAAGAAACACCGCATTTGGAAATGGGGGATTCATCTTATCTTAATTTTTCATCCCCCGTTGGACACTTGTCAGGCTTGGATGCCAAGACCATTACTTGCAAATCTACGTGGCTTTTGTTTGCAGGTCACAGAAATCCAACAGTTGTCTCTGGCACAGAGCTGAGGTGTAGACATCTCTTCAGCGGGCTGGTGGTAGAACTGGAAAGGAATTTAAGGGGCCGTGAGGACCCTTCACTCCCACCCCAGGCTCCAAGGAGGCAGAATCTGAAAATGAACAGAGTAGTTCTTTGCCCTCCTCCCAGGGTCTATACACTGTATCACCCAGCTGCCCCTGAGGGCATGTGTTGGTCATTTTCCAGCAGGAGGAGGAAGGCTTGCCTTCCTGGAAAGAGTCACCCTGCTTCCGGGGCTGACTGCAACCTGGCTGGGTTAGTCAGCTGACACTGTCTGGGGTACATGGCGGTCCCTGACATCACGACTTTGTAGCTTTTGCAGCTGTCAGTTCAAAGCTAGAGATTTAGGAGAACAGAGGAGTCCCAGTCAGAGTTTGAGCAGAAGGCCATGTGGTGGACTGTTGGAGTTCAAGTTCTCCTAAATCGCCCTCTGGATAAATTACGTTTATAGACACTGAGTGGAAAGGATTTTTTTTTTTTTTCTATCTAGCTGGAAAGGCTGTGATTAAGGACGAAGGGAGAAGAAACTAGACGACTCTATGGGTCTCATTTTCCTAAGTCGTTTCTAATGTAAGTAGAGCTATTCCAAGGTTTTCCATTTTATGTTTCTGTACTTAACCAAAAGACTCGGGAAGTTTTTTTGTGTGTTGTTTTGTTTTGTTTTCCCAAAGGCTTCTGAGTTCTGTGATAAATATTCAGTGTCTAAAACAAAAAATTCTCATTTGGGGCCAGGGTATATAGAAAGAAAATATATATTCTTTAAAAGAAGCATGAAAAATATTTTAGTAAGTACTCACATTTTATCTACTGAAATGCATGTCGTAGGTAGATGAAGGAAGGAGAGGAAGAAAAGACCGAAGTAGTTCATTTTTAAATAAGAAAATTCTCGGAAATGAATTTATGATCCTTCTTTCGTGCTCCTTTTCGCCCCTGTATTACCACTTGCAAAAGCCTTGATTGGAAGCCACAATGGGAAGCTGAGAAGTCAGGCATTCGCCTAAGCCTCCCTCCTAGCACTCTCGGGACTGGGTACCATCAGGCGGCTGTGACACAACATGGGGCCCCAGCAGCAATCCAGCCCCTTTCTGCTCTGATGATGGTGTTTCAAAGATCCCTTGTAAGGCAGGCACCATTTTAGGGTCTTCACGTTTAGTCCCTGTTGCTTGATTTGTTCCCTTCATCCCACCAGAGATGCCTCTGGTCTTGGAAATATGGGCTGACTCCACTGGCTGCCTGTGCTACTGGTTGAGAGAGGATGGGGGTCAGTGGTCCTTACCTGGTATTCACAAGTGTTTCGAATGCTCTGGGCTTGCTTGGAAAATTTGGATTCTCTTGAGTGTCCTTGAGTCCATGACCACTGTCTGCTTTTGTGTGACTTCTTCTCTCAATGGAGGGGACGGTGCCAGGTGCCACCTATGCTCCCTCCCTGCCTGGTGGCAAACACCTGTGTGTCCGCTGTATCTGAACTCTAGGGACAGTCTTGGCTGACTCTGCTCCAAGACAAGCGTCTCCCAGACTCCTTCTGCATCAGCAGAGAGCCATCCCAAGCTCGTTCTGTGCACCGTTTCTCCATCATCCCCTGTGTGCAGGGTATTTTAGCTAAATCATCTCATCGAATCCCCCCCCCAAACCCCTTGTGGTATTGGGTGTTCTCCCCACGATATGCACGAGAAAATCGAGGCTCTTATGGGAAGGGTAGTTTGCCCACAATCACACAAGCATTAAGCAGAAGTGAAGTCCCCTGGATCCAAAACTTTTCTTCTCCAAACCATGCTGCCTCCCGAGAAGAAAGGTTGGTACTTCTGTTCTCGCCAGGCAGCGAGCGCTCCTCGCTGAACAGGAGGAGGGGCTCCTCCCAGGAGACTCCGTGACTCAGGCTGAAGGTGACCTGCACAGGGCTCCCCCCCACCGACAATGGTCCACATCCCCCCTGGGGAGCAGGATGCCACCTTTGACGTTGTGCCAGAAGGATCCTTAGAGAGCTGCAAATAGAAGCAGTCGATTTTTCTTCCCCTTCGAAAATGGAACTGGCACTTTGCTTCTTTTAAAATCGACTTCCTAAGTTGATTCTGATTGGAGGTGAAGCGGCAAACCGCAGAGTTGGGACCTTTCAGGAGATCATTGGCCCGCTATTATAGGTGGCCTTGGATTTTGCTCTGGGTGGTCTAATAATAGGAAAATGTCTTCTCAGGGAGTGGGGCTTCTAGAGTTCGTTTGTGACTCTGATTTATCTGCCCATTGTATTCATACCTCTACACTCTCCACTCTCTTCCTCTTGTCTCCTAGCCCAGCTGTGGAGTTTGAGCTGGGGCATAGAGTTGGTCTCCGATGGCATTGCTTTTCTTCGGAGTGGGGGGTAGATTTAAGCATGCTGGGCAGGAAGGGGACATCCTGGGAAGGAAGCAGGCCTGGTGACATCCAAAGGGACCGCAGAGCCCCGGGTCTTCACATCCTTTATTTTATTAGAGGTTAAGTGATGGCAGAGGTCACACTGCTTCCTAGAGGTAGAACCAGGACTCGAAGCCCCACTTGGAAGTCCCACCCCACCACACACGGCACCCTCAGAGCTCTCCGATGGGGACAGGGAGGCGGAGAGGTACAGGAACCCGTCTGAGGTCCTGTGAGTCGAGATTAGGACTCAGACCTGCAAACCATATTCCCTGAGCTACTGTGGCTGAATCCTTTTTTTTTTTTTTTTTTTAAGCAACTCAGTTATGTCTTGAATATACTCAGAAACTAGCTGTTTTAAATTCCCCATTGTGACTGTCACGTGAACAGTTATCTGTAGTTTATATTCTATTTGGCAAGGATGTCTTGATGTCCCCTCTTCGGGATTTCCTGAGGCCAGCAATGCTAAGGTAGCCCCCCTGCCCTGCCCACTCCTCTCCGAGATACAGATCCAGCCCTTGGTGGTCGAGGACACGTGCTTCACCTGCTGCCTCCTTCCTTTGGCCACCAAAGCCCCGAAGTTTCCAGAGCATGACAGTGAGGAGCTCATTAAAAAGAATCTATCAGAGCCCCACATTTTAGGTTTCTTTTGGGGACAGGGAGGAGGGCAATGACAGGATAGCTGTGTGTGTCTGCAGTGTGGCATCTGTCCTGACCAGTAGACGGCACACCCACCGGGCCTACCCCAACCTAGGCAGAGAAGCGGGCCAACGGCAGTCCTCTGAGTCTCAGGGAACAACCCTGACCGAGTCAGCCTCCCAGAACCTCCCACAAGAGGAGCGTATGCCTCCTGTGCTGCTGTTTCACTGTCGTATCTGAGTGACCATATCCATTAGCTGTGGAAGGCGGTGGCCGACTGGCCTTTCTCTTCCCCGTGTCCCAGTCCCTATCTGCTGGAGCCCTTGAGAGGGCCACCGAAGTGACTAGCTCTGTTGCACCACTGAAGGGTTGCATTACTGAATAGCCTCAAATCTGTTGTATTCTTTTTTCTTTTGTTTAAACCAGCAGTGAGTAATGACAAGACCGCATCCTTTGCAACAGCTCTACGCAAAGTGCAGCATCCAAAGCTCACTTGGGCTGGTGGGGGCCGGGCCTGCAGAGTTACCCTGGCGTCCGGCTGTCTCTCTCATCCTCTGTCCCCATCTCTGCCGTCCGCTGCAGCTGCCACAAGGGCTAAGTGGTTGAATGAGCCCTATGACTTCTCCTTACAAGCGTCATGACTTACTTGTGATTCTAGTCTAATCCCAGGTTAAGCAACAAAACAAAAGCGAGTGACCTGACCAGCTCCTTTGCTCCACCCCCTCCTTCAGGCATCCAAACATATCTATACATAGGTAGTATTGTGCCCTGTGCCTTGCCCATGGGAGGGAGAAGTTTCTAGCGATTGTGGCTTTCTGTTGGCTGCCTGGTGCTTTTACAGTACTTCTACTTCTTTTTTTCTTCTTCTTTTTTTAACCAAAATTACATTTGTTTGGTTGTCATTGTTGAGTATGTATTTATTGTGTTTTACAAACATGAGTATATATATGTATGTACATGTATAAAACCAAACTTATATATAAAAAGTCAAGGCATGTATACTAGATATTTTAAAGAGTTATTTATCAAAGGAAAAAGATGTGTGTTATAAAGTAAAGAGTCTATATTTTATATATAATGTAGATAGCAAAAAAATAGCTTATAAATTATAGAAGGTTTTGGTTTTCTTTTTTTATTATTATTCAAGCAAAAAAAAAAAAAGAAAGAAAGAAAAAAAAGGACAATGAATGCAACTGTTTTTAGTGTTTCTAAGGCCAAACCTACTGTGGGACATGACCTTCCCTACTGGGCCCTTGGGCCACACAGTCTGATCTCCAGACCCAGGAGCAGATGCCTGCTGTTACCTCTGCGGTGCTCAGGGGACTGTGCTTAGTTGGCTTCATTCAGCCGGCTGACCCGTGCCACCTTGCACGTGGCCTTTTGCTGCCCTCTCCAATTTGTCTTGGTGGGATAAATAAAGATGTGAAAGTAGCAAATAAAGATGGAAGAGAAGAGACAATTCCAGCTGTTCTCCTGTTTCTTAGACCCAGGGGCTGTAGCTCATGGGTTTGGTACCTGGCTAATCTGTGGGATCCAAAGCAAGAATGTGTCTGGGAATGATGAGACATCTGGTGTGTGTGTGTATGTGTGTGTGTGTGTTGGGGGAGGCATTTCACGTGTCAGCATCCACGAAGCTGAACAGTGGGAATCCACAGTCCTGCAGCTTCACCGAACTTTAGAAGAACCGGACTTCTTTAGAACAATCTGGTTCAAAACCTCACTTTGGAAAAGTGGAAATGGAGGGGAGAGGCCAGCAGATGGGGAGGGGCTGTGTGTGTTCATGTGTATGTGAAATGTTCGTCCAGACAAGATGACAGTACAAACTTGAGAATGGGGGAGCAAATCTTAGAATTCTTTGCTATTTTTATACCTTAACCTAATACCTCCCACCAAGCTCCGAAAGTCACTCTAACAAGCTCATCTCATTGTTGACAAGTGCATCTTTGCTAACTTCCTTGTCAGCAGCCTTAAAGGGCCATTGTCTTGGACCGAGCTCAGCCGGATTTCAAATTTGCATGAAGTGAGATTCCTCATGGATGAGCTGGTATTTCCATCCTCTGCTGTCTTTCCATCTCTCTCCACCTAGGTAGTTCTTCTGGTCCATGCTTTCCCATCACTTAGAAACGGTTAAGAATTAGACATTATGGCACAAAGCTACACCCTCGTTATTCACTCCTTCATGACCAGGTCCTGACATTAGTGACTTCAGAATGCAGTCTGTCTATTCAGATGATAAAACAAAGCCCTGAATCTACATGGATTATTACAAGCACACATGCAACACTCACATTTTATGACACTCTAGTCCAGCTAGGAGCTGTTCCAAAGAAGGCAGTAAGGGTGAGTGCTTTGTCAAAGCTACAAGTGCCATCTGCCCAGATAGAAGGGATCCATGGTTGCCATGGGATCTGGTCCTCTGAGCGCCGGAGTGCTCTGACAATGGACCCTGATGGGAGACTGCACTTGGCTTAGCACTTGTGTACGTTTGCAACTCAGGAGCCATTTGTGCCTTCCCAGATTTGAAATCTCGTGGTTTTGTATCTTTCCATTCAAGCCCATTTCTTTTTTTTTTTTTTTAAAGATTTTATTTATGTATTTGACAGAGAGAGAAATCACAAGTAGGCAGAGAGGCAGGCAGAGAGAGGGGGGGAAGCAGGCTCCCTGCTGAGCAGAGAGCCCAATGCGGGACTCGATCCCAGGACTCTGGGACCATGACCCGAGCCAAAGGCAGCGGCCCAACCCACTGAGCCACCCAGGCACCCCTCAAGCCCATTTCTTGTTTTGTAAACCAGGGATTACACTACTTCCTAGGAAATCACAGGATGTGATTAGCCCGGCTTTCAGCATCTCTCCATTGTGCTTTAAAAGAACAGATGCAGGGGCGCCTGGGTGGCTCAGTGGGTTAAAACCTCTGCCTTCGGCTCAGGTCATGATCCCAGGGTCCCGGGATCGAGCCCCGCATCGGGCTCTCTGCTCAGCAGGGAGCCTGCTTCCTCCTCTCTCTCTGCCTGCTTGTGATCTCTGTCTGTCAAATAAATAAATAAAATCTTTAAAAAAAAAAATAAAAGAACAGATGCAGTCATAATGCAAATCCTTCTGATTGGTTGCTGGTCAGAGGAAGAGAAACCTGTGTGTCCACCTGTGCCCACCCACCTCTACCCGCACCTGCCACCGCCACCACACCACACATAGATGCATACAACCATCTTCCTGTTTCTCTTCTCTCCTGCTGCTTTTATCTTGTGCATTTTTAGCACACATTGTGACAAGTCTGGGTGGTTCAGTCTGAAAAAATAAAATGATTGCCACAACTGTTACGACAATGAATAACACCTATAGCCAAAGGATGCAGAATTCTGTATTGAAATTGGGAAAAAAATCATTTTGCCTCACTTGCACATAGTAAGCTCCTCCTTTATTAACCCACACCTACCTTAATCTTGCCTAAGCAGAAAAGATCCCTTTGGGGCACCTGGGTAGCTCAGTGGGTTAAGCCTCTGCCTTCAGCTCAGGTCATGATCCCGGGGTCCTGGGCTCAAGCCCCACTTCGGGCTCTCTGTTTGGTGGGGAGCCTGCTTCCCCCTTTCTCTCTGCCAAATAAATAAATAAAATCTTAAAAAAAAAAAAAAAAAAAGAAAAGAAAGAAAAGATTCCTTTGCTTGGATATTCCTAGGCAGTAGGCATGTGCACTTGGCAGCAGTACCTCTACCCCCACCCGGCACTAGAAGGCTGCCTAAGACAACGATGAAAAAGATTCCACTTCAGAGAGTTTGGGCCAACTCACATTCAGATAGACAGCGTTACAGCCGCCTTAGGCCAAAAACTCTACAAAAAAGCTGATACACAATATTCAAAATCCTTTGCCTTGCTCATTCAAGTCCAAGTCCAGGCTTCCTCCGATTCCAATTTTAGCATCTCCCTCTGCTGGCTATATTTCTGAGCGAGTACTTGAACTCTGACAACTTTGTGGCATAGCTTAAGGGGGCCAACCACAGGTCTACAAGGGGCTCACCCCATCCAAGTTGGTTGTTGGGTCTCCTCTAAAACATCATTCAAATTATGGGAACAGCTTCCTCTCCTGCTCGTACACAGGCTCTGATCACCTTGTATCAAGACAAACCCTCTCTCTTTAGCCACACGTAAAAATGAAAGCCTAAATAATTCTTAGGACCCCTTCCTGGGCAGCTCTAGATTGATTCCTTTCTTGGTCAATGGTTAGTACACTGATGGGGCTCGATCCCAGAATTGCAATCTGGTCATAGACGTAGGCATGTCCCCCAAAATGGTCTTTGACCCTTTCATCCTGGCCATCAGGAGGGAGGAACCCTAAAAGGGCCTTGTGTGGCTGCAGCTGGTGCAGAAACCATGTCCACAGCCCACAAGGCACTAGGCAGTCCTCAGTCTTGAACTCCAAGTCGCCAACGCCTTTCTAGAGAGCATGAAGTGGTCTACATTGGAAGCCAGACCAGGGCTGTTGGAGGCTGCCTTCAGGATGAGAAATCACTCCGGACTCCTCAAAGTCCAGGACCAGGAACGCATTACAGCCAATGAGACGACGAGGCTGGGGGAGAGCAAGACCAGAGCCCCACTGTCCCTTTAAGCCTTCTGAGGCTGCTTGTTTGGGACATGGGAGCGAACAGGGGAGCCTGGAGAGCCTGGAGAGGTCAGTCAGGCACCCTTCAATAGGCAGGCTGAGTCTGGACTGGACATTCAGGTTGCTGCCATGAAATGGAAGAGAGAGCTGTCCTGGAGAGAAGAGCTCTGAATCAGTCTGGCTGATTCACTACATGAATCACTTTGGAAGCAAGTGGGAGGGAAGTGATGGGGAGAGAGAAAAGAGGAGGAGCTGGAAGTGATGTGGGGGGGCAGCCCGGGGAATGGAGGGCCAGAGCAAAGTGGGTTGTTCATGCCCAGGGTAGAAGCAGACAATGGGGGAAAAGAGATGAAAGACCAGAGCTATGCACTTAAGATATAGAAGATCCTGGAGACAAGGAACTGTTACGTGAGGTATCTGAAACATGGTTCCTCTGTGGCTGGCAGGCCTGATCTGTGCTCTGAGAACAGCTTGGATGAGGAGGAGGATAGCAGACGAGAAGCAATGAAGGGGGAGTTCTTACAGGAACCTTAAAAAGTCTGGCTGATTCACTTCTAGGGCTGTTCGGAGCTATCCCACTGTTGGCATTCGCTGGAGAATTTTCAGGACCAACCGCTGTGTAAAAAGAGCACCAGACCCCAAGTGTATCTTGGACCCCACCCTCCTTTCTTGTTGCTCTTCCTATTTGCAACTCCCCCAGACCTGAAGTCTTTAAGGATTCGGACGTCGGCCATTTTACCCTGTCTCCCATTTCCTTCCGGGGCCCCTGGGCCACACCCACCACTTAGGAATCCGCCATTTAACCTCCCCCCCAACCCAAACACAAGTCTCTCACCTCTCCTCAGCTTCCAAGCCCAAGCCCACCAGGCCATCACTATGATCTGAGGTAACCCCCACCCACAATCTCCCTGAAGTTATCTGAGCGTACCCACCGGCCTTATACATACCATACCCGCTGCTCCGCGTCTGGCTCTTTCTCTTAAAAGTATTTTTCACATCTTTCCACCTCAGCATAGAAGACTGATCTCATTCTCTTGAATGGCTTTGTAAACAGTTCTAATTAAAAAAATTTAAAACCAGAGACAGACGGTGGTGATGGTTGTACAGTGGCATGAACGCGCCAAGTGCCACTGAACTATATACTTCATTCAACATGCATATATTGGTAAATTTTATGTTTTGGCTATTTTGCTAAAATTAAAAAAAAAAAATTTAAGTTCCCCAGGTAATAGAGCTACAATACCAGCTCCCTCCTTTCTATCCATGATCAGGTCAGCCAGCCTGATATTTTGGGGACACCGGCTCTCACTTACCTCTTGGCCACCATTCAGAGTCCTTGCGTTCTGGAGAAACTAAAAGCAGAATGAGGATCTGAATTTCTTTATGGAAAAAGATGAGATCCTCTCTGGAGGTGCTTGTTAACACAGAATGTTAAGTGTCATGAAAGGGTTCTCTCCTAAGCCTGTCAGAAGTCAGCACAGAGCTGGCCTTACCCACTCCAGAGGACAGAATCCTTTTCAGCTCTGGAATGCCTTTCATCCTCAGTGTTGAAAGCTTTGCAGGAATTAGGCCAGAGCTTGTGAAACAATTCAAGCCCCATCGTTGTCACAAACAACCCCAAAAGTCTGTGCTAAAGGCTCCTTGTACTTTCTTTAACTGGCCTGTGGGTGTCCTTGACCCAGCTAAAGGGCTTGGAAAAAGCCTTTTCACAAGCAACGTGCTCAGATAAGTTAAATCCCCTGAAATTCCACACCAGGTGGTTTAACGCACTTCCACTGATCCACGGACTCTGGAGCAGCTCAGAGCATAGGGCCCAAAAGCTGGTCCACAGTACAGCATCGTGAGACCTTCAACCCTTGCCAGACAGATTCCCCCAGAGCCTCAGCTGGTCTGTGCCACAGGGAGAAGTCAAGGGCAAGTATTGCCTTGGCCACAGACTGATTCAGGGCGCCAACTTAGACCCTTGCCAGAAAGGCCTTAGTGACCTGGCACTGACTCGTACCCCCAATTCTTTTTTTTTTAAAGATTATATTTATTTATTTGACAGACAGAGATCACAAGTAGGCAGAGAGGCAGGCAGAAAGAGGGGGAAGCAGGCTCCTCGCTGAGCAGAGAGCCCGGTGCGGGGCTCGATCCCAGGACCCTGGGATCATGACCTGAGCCGAAGGCAGAGGCTTTAACCCACCGAGCCACCCAGCGCCCCATGGTACCCCAATTCTTATCTCTCTCTGCTAAGGAATCACTTGAAATCTCAGGTTTATTTATTATTTTTAAAAAATTATTTATTTATTTATTTGACAGAGAGAGAGAGAGCAGGAGCAGGGGTAGGGGCAGACGGAGAAGCAGACTCCCTGCTGAGCTGGGAGCCCAATGTGGGACTCGATCCCAGGACCTTGGGATCATGACCTGAGCTGAAGGCAGATGCTTAACAGACTGACCCACCCAGGTGCCCCCAAATCTCAGGTTTAGAAGTCTCAATATCTCCCACATTTGAGTAGCTTGGCTCTGTGGATTTGTCCAAATCCAATCAGTAAGGCCCCACACAAGGCGGTGACTGTGTTGGTGATTAGAACTTCCTCACTGACTTGTCACTCCCTAGAGTGTTAAGTTACACCCTGTCACTGGATACCTCAACATTTCGCAGAAGGGATCTCTGGTTTGGTGAGGCATGGCTGTGAAGGTATACATTCATTGGAGATGCTTTCCAATTTTCTCCTTCCTGCCTGGTAATTAATAGCCACTTCTCTGGAATGGCTCATCACATGATGTGGGAAACAAAGACAAAAGAAAATTTGAATTTCCTTACTACCTACAGCCCACTGACAAGTCCTTGAAACAGGCAGAGTGACCTTCTCTAGTGACTCAGCTGCCTCAATGTTAATACTTTGCTAAGGGCAAAAGGCAATCTTAGTCTGACCCTCCCACCCCAGGATCCTGTAAGTCTGCTATAATATATAAAATTCCTTTGGGAACTTCCTCTATCTCTAACCGCCCAAGATACATGTTGGCGATCATCCCTCAAGTAGATGACCCACCAATATATATTGGAAGGGTCTCATGGTTTATTAGATGGTAATAAAGGACCTTTTCCCAACAACAGATAGCCCCCTCAAGATCCTGGAAACCGGGGCGCCTGGGTGGCTCAGTGGTTTAAAGCTTCTGCCTTCGGCTCAGGTCATGATCCCAGAGTCCTGGGATTGAGTCCCACATTGGGCTCCCAGCTCAGCAGGGAGCCTGCTTCCCCCTCTCTCTCTGCCTGCCTCTTTGTCTGTCAAATAAATAAATAAAATCTTTAAAAAAAGAAAAAAAAGATCCTGGAAACCTTGTTCCCAAAATTCCTTAGAGACACACGGTCTCCGGAACCCCCTCCCAACTTGAAAGTATATAATGGGCCACTCCTCATGACCCTAATGCTGCTCTTTTTGCCCATGGGTCCTGTCCCTGTGCTTTCATAAAATCACCTTTTTGCACTAAAGACATCTCAAGAATTCTTTCTCGGAGGTGGGTTCCGAGCACCTAAGGTCTTTCTGACATCATGAGGTAGCCCTCTCCCCCTGCATCACCTACGTGGACCATGCATTGGAGAATGCTACCCCATTGCCCCCTCTACTGGAGTATGACGGACTCACCACCATTCCTTCCAAGGTGGACTAGCCTAGCCCAGGCACAGCTCATCTGGAAGACGCAGAATCTGGGCAGCAGCAGAGACTGGTGGTCACTTTCAGAGACCGATGGAGCTGCCACAGCTTTTGTGTTTTCATTTCACCGCTGCCTTTCCTCTGACAGCAGCGTGTTCTCAGCCCTCATTCTGTGACTTAAGTCCTGGCCATTACCCTATAAGGTGAAGTCAAGGAGTCTGGACAAGCCCCACGGAGGTCAAAGGGAGCCCAGATCTCCTGGCATGCTGCTTTGCTTGCTCTGGGTTGCTGGCTTGCCACCAGGCCTGGTAATAGACCATTAGTAATGTAGCCTTTTTAGAGCTGTTTGCTGAAAATCAACAATAAGTTTCAAGAGACTTTACTTGCAGCTAAGAAAAGAAATACGATCAACTTTCAATTCCCTTTTTATATTCTGGGTGGCTAGCTGGCAACTTTTTCGGGCTCGGAGGACACCTAAGAAACAGCACGAGGACAATAGGAGCTATGGGCTCTGTAATCCTTTTTACTCCGATTCTGAATCAGAACTACCCTGTTGCCCAGCTGTGCACCCCAGGTCCTCTCCAGGGGGTACGACAGACGGCCAGGCGTGGGATAGGCAAGCTGAGTTAGAAAAATCCTCTCTAGATCAGTGTTGCCTGAGTGGCGATCTTCGCTCCGCAGAAATGCAAATTCTCATTCCCACCCCACACGCATGGGGAACACTGGAGGCTGCGCCCGGCGAGCCCTCCAGGTGAGTGTGAGTGCAGGCTTGGCTCCTGGCGAGGCTCCGTCTTCCATCTGTCTCCCATGAAGAGTCAGGGTTCTAGAACAGCCTCACCTGGGAGTTTTCAGAAACTAAGTAGGTCCTGGCTCCACCCCTGAGACTCCGATGGGTCTCATCTGCCAAGGGGCGCAATCACAGCTCTTCTTGTGAAGAGCTAACAGACCCCCAAGGTTGAAGAACCACTTGGCAGACTTTGCAGCCTGGTGAGTAACTCTGTTTCTTCCCCACCGCCTCTTCCCGGCACAGAAGGGAAATATTGTTTGTAATGCATCAGCCTGCGAGACAACAGGATATAAGACAGAACCCTGCCAAAGGGGGGAGCTTGGACTCCTAACTCAGCCCCCGACCCCGCCCCCCGCCTTATTGGCTACGAGGCTTCGGGAAAATGAATTCCTCTGATGTCCTTTGCTTCAACTGCCTCACTCCAAATCAGAAGCGCGATAATAATTCCTTCCTTTTCTCAAGTCAGAGAGCCAGCTGATAGTCTCCTAAAGTCTTTTCTAGCAGAAAAATAAATCTCAGATTCTAAGGGCCTTTTAAATGTCAGAACTGGTCTTGGGCTTAGAATTGCCAAGATTGACTTGACTCTAGGATGCAACTCTCTCTCTTTCTCCATGCAACACTGTGTTTTTCCAGTGTTGACAAATATGAGTGGAGCCCAAAAGAGATGTGAGGAAAGGCCCCTCCCACAGCCAGTGAGCGGCGCAGCTGCCAAAACCCCAGCCCTCTGTCGGCTTGAATTGCAGAGACTCAGTGCAGCTGGCTGTAAAGGAGAGCCTTGGTTGTTTATTGGGTGTTCTGATCTAGACAGGTGTCTTTTATTTCCTTTTGCGTTTTCTCTCCTTGCTGCTGCTGAGACTACTGCTCTGGGGGCCAGGTCTGCAGTCTCATCATGCCACCTAGAAATTCTCAGGGACACAGGCAGACATTCAACCTGTGCAGATCCGCGCATGAATGCTTGGACTGCCCACTGCCATTACCTCTGAAGGGGTTTTTGCGCGCTGTTCAAGTGTTGGGCTGGTTCTTTGAGTCATCTTGTTTTCAACTGAGAGGGTGTTTTAACTTCTATTCTTTTTTTTTTTTTAAATAGATTTTATTTATTTATTTATTTGACAGAGATCACAAGTAGGCAGAGAAGCAGGCTCCCCGCTGAGCAAAGAGCCGGATGCGGGGCTCGATCCCAGGACTCTGGGATCATGACCTGAGCCAAAGGCAGAGGCCTAACCCACTGAGCCACCCACGTGCCCGTTAACTTCTATTCTTAAACCCTGATGAGACAGAGTAGTCTCCAAGACCGCTTCCTCGACCTTTTGGTTTTATAATATGTGCGTCATGAGACAGCTTTTCAGGGTTACTTAGGCAACAAGCTCATTGTACAATTCCACTGTGAATAGAACCTGCCTTCCGGTGAAATAAACTGGTCCAGCTGGTATGATTGGAGGGTCCTGGGACGGCTTGAGGCTCGGATTTCTCTCTTCTGTCCTATTGTTTATACCTGAAACATCGCCCTACTGGTTCCTGACATACCCGCACGAAAGTACAAATACCGCACAAGAAAGCAGTTTATTGATTTTGCCGGAACGATACTTGAGGGATCAGCTCCTTTTCAATATGGCACCCATTTAAAAAGGAGCGGGTTTAGGGAGGGCATGGTTGGGCATAGGGCATAGGTGGGCATGGTCGCTTTGTCCACCCGCACTCCTTTTTTTACAAGGTTTTGAGGGCTCTTGCCTCGCACTGATTAGCCCATGTGGGATGGACTGAGGGAAGGGGCAGGTGGGTCCTGCCTGGCGGCTTGATGGGTGGCTGGGGGACTCCAGACGGGGCCAAAACACCAGCTGGCGGCGCACTCGGGGCTGCTAGGGCAGAAGCAGGACGTGGATGGAAGTGGGTGTGGCACATGGAGGCGTGGCACCGCTGGGAGGCGTGGCACAGCAGGAAGGTGTGGCACCGCAGGCTGTGCATAGGTGCGGAGGGTAACTCTCTTTATAGTGATTAGCTAGAAAAGATGAATCTAGAAGGAAGCAGAGGTAGGAGGGCAAGAGCTTTGTCCATGGAGTTGGCAGAAAAGGTAGAGCTCTGTTCAGCCAGGGAAGCATGACAAGTGTGACAGTGCTTTCATTTACTCCTACAACCATCCTCGCCATTGTTAGTTAACCCTTTTACATATCCCACATTCATAAGCCACCTTGCCAAGGGTGATGCAGATAGCAAGTGATAGACATAGTAGCCAAATCAACATCGGTATAGACAGCAGATTACGCTGTGAAATTCCAGTGATGTGGATGCTTTCCTACCTCTAACTTAAACCTTCACTCATCCAATCAGTATTAAGAATCTTCTATTGATCTGGCACTGAGGAGAAGGGCCCCACACAGAGCTCCATGCAACATTTGAGAGCCCACACCCAAGAGAAAGGGTCCCGGTGATCTAAAGCAAAGAGGGCTCTTTGCAATCTACAGCTGGCAAAATGTGGCTCTGTATTGTTTTATAAAAATAATCAGATCCCCAGGCGTCTGGATCAGCATCTGCCTTTGGCTCAGGTCATGCTCTCAGGGTCTTGGGATCCAGTCCCATGTGCGGGGCTAGCTGCTCACTGGGGACCCTGCTTCTCCCTCTCTCTCTGCAGCTCCCCCTACTTGTGCTTTTTCTCTCTGTCAAATAAATAAAATCTTAAAAAAATAAATAAATCAGATCCTTCTGGCTTCCCATTGGACTGTCTTGATAAACCAATAGAACATTAATTTGACCCCAGGTCTGCAATGCAATTTATTTTATAAAAAAGATAGCATTAAAGTGTACCAGCATGTCGATTTCTAGAAATGTCCTAAATCCTAAGTTAGCTTTCCTTTCTGGCTACCTATCACCCACCTGTTTAAAATTAGACCGTTAATTCTTCATATTGTGTTGAAATCCTACGCCAACCCCATGAAATCCTATTCCAATCCCAATCACGTACTCCCTTCTCCTTATGTCACACATACTGTCTTGGATCCTGCAGACAGAAGTGAACCTCCAAACACCTGTGCTGCATGCCGGCCAGATTTCACTCTTGTTCCAGCTGATGCCAGTTACAGAGGCCCACCCACAGTATGATCCCCCTCCACCCCCCGCAAAGAAACAGAACTTAGTAAACGTCTGTGGGATGAGGGAGAAAGGGTAAACTTCCCTTGAGTAAGCTGTCTCTGGGCTCCGGAAATGGTTTTAGGGTCCTCCTGGGAACCACACATCTGGAGAATCCAATCCCGGAGAGTGTGAGGTTATAGAGGAGGGGTGTGTTGAGAAAAATCCTTCGAAGAGACCAGAGTCGAGTTGCCTCTGGTTTGAAATTTAGGGAAACTGTGTCAAGGTTAAGAGCTGAGAGATCAGATGGCATTTCAGGCATTTTGGGGGTGGGGTGATGGCAAAATGGCTGGGATTAGCGTGGAATATGAGAGTAAAGGCTTCACGGAGATGGAGAGGAGTAGGTTCACAATAACCTAACAGGATTCCGAGGCTGTGGGGGTGGGGGGTGGATCTGGCTAAGCCTATTTCTCGCAGCTGACAAAGCTCCAATCCCCTCTCTGCAGCTGTACTTTCTTACAGATGTGAAGCTGGCACCTTTATGTATGTTCACATCTCTGTCCAAATTTTTTTTTAATTTATTTTAATTTGTTTTTTTTCAAAGGTTTTATTTATTTACTTGACAGAGATCACAAGTAGGCAGAGAGGCAGTCAGAGAGAGGAGGAAGCAGGCTCCCTGTGAGCAGAGAGCCCGATGCGCGGCTGGATCCTTGGACCCTGGGATCATGACCCGAGCCCAAGGCAGAGGCTTTAACCCACCGAGCCACCCAGGTGCCCCTAAATAGTTTTTTTTTGTTGTTTTTTAAGATGTATTTATTTTAGCGATTTATTTATCTTTCCGAAGAACAGAGATAGAGTGAGAGATCTCAAGTATACTCCATGCTGAGCAAGAAGTCTGACTCAGAGCTTGATCTCAAGACCCCGAGATCATGACTTGAGCTGAGATCAAGAATCTACAGCTTGACTGACTGAGTCACCCAGCAACCCCCCCCCCCCACCATTGGTTTTATGGCATTCAAAGCAGCGGTCTTGAGGGTGTATTTTTCTGGAAGACTGTATTCTTTTGAATATAAGTTTGGCTGCACCCAACAGAGTCTAAAAAACAGAGGCTTAGGCAAGATAAGGGTCTTTTTCTCTCTAGTAACAGCAAAAGCTGGAGTGGCGGGTGTTCTCTGCTAAGTTGTTAGCGTCTTGGCTTCTTTATCTGGTGGTTCCCTCTTTCCTAGGAAGTTGCTTTTGTCTGGGTGGTTCTAGATGGGTCATTCCAGCCAGCGGGGAAAAAGGAAAGAAGGGAACATGTCCCTTCTCTTTGAGGACACGACCCAAAATTTCGCACTTAGCATCCCTGTCACCTCCTTCGGCCGGGGACTTAGTCTCATGGCCACACCCACCTGCAGGCAAGGTTGAGAAATCCAGTCTTGTTTCTGACGGCCCGTGACGTCCCTGCCGGAGGCTTCTCCGTGCTGACCCACGTAGAACTACCTTCCAGTTCTCAGCCGCCGCCACACTTGACTTTTGATTTCGGTCACTTCCTAAAGACCCAGCTTCAACTGTCCTCACATAGAAACAGACATATCCTCTTTTTCTTAATCCAATTAAGAGAATTTTAAGAAGGAGAGTAGGGGAAAAGGGATATTAAAAATATCGACTAATATTATATAGTGCTCACAATTCATTTATATGCGGCAGCTACTGTTCCAAATCCTCTATTTAGTTTAACTCATTTGATCCTCACGATGGCCTTATAGGTTTAAGTACAATTATTATCAAGATCGCTCTTTATAGGTAAAACAGAAATTAAGTTGCTTGTCTGGTGTCGTCGTGCGGGTTGTCCAGAATGAGGTGTGTCTGGCATATACATGTGGGGAAGATGTTAAAACATCAAATTTAAGGAAGCTAAACCCAGGGTTAGTATAATCCCTTGCTTGAATTTCTGCAACAGCTCTTAACAGATACCCTGTTTCTACCCATATGCCCCTTTGAAGTCTATTCTCAGAGTAGCAGCAAATGTGTGTGTGGTTTTCTTTTCTTTTTGAGATTTCATTTATTTATTTGAGAAAGAGAGGGAGAGTGCCCGCGTGCGTGCGCGCGCATGTGCGTGCGTGTGAGTACATGTGGGGGAGGGGCAGAGGGAGACGTAGACTCCCCGCTGAGCAGGGAGCCGGATCCTGGGGCTTGATCCTGGGACTCCGGGATCATAACCTGAGCCAAAGGCTGACACTTAACAGACTCAGCCACCCAGGTGTCCCTGTTTGTTGTCGTTTTTAATAAAATATGAGTCAGATCTTATCACTCCTCGGCTGACACCCGCTTCACTCAAAGACCCGACTTCTCAATCCCCAGCATGATCAAAACACCTCCCCATTCACCTTTCTGACTATTGCTGGTCCTGCTCTGCCCCGCTCTCCCAGGGCAGATGCAGTCTCCTCTGACCCTTCTCTACCACCTCGTGTATGCATTAAAGCATCCCTTATCTCTATGATTTTCTGGATTCTTCTGTGTCCCTTTCAGCAGACGGTAAGCTCCTTGAGGGTAGGGACATGTGTTCCCATTGCCTGGTGGGTAGTGGTGAATCAAAGTGTTTGCTAAAGAGAATGAACGCTTGCAACACCCCCGGGCCCATCTAGCTCTTGTTTCAAATCCCACTCTCTGGATAGGTCTGATAAACTCATACATACCAGATACAAACGATCAATATGGTTGCATGTATTGATCCTTCCAGGGCTCCTGGCTTTCTAATAGGCAGAATCTTAAGTTTAAAAATGACATTTAAACACAGAGCAGGAAGCACCTGGCTAGCTCAGTCCAAGGAACGAGTGACTCTTGATCTGGAGGTCGTGAGTTTGTGACCCATGTTGGGTGTAGCCGTCATTTAAAAGTTAAAAGAGCAAAAAATCTGAAAAAAGTGCAGAGCAGCAGCAGGGGACGAAAGATTGCGGGCAGGGAATGAGGGGACTGGGAAACACTTTCCAGCAAATCACATTACATGGATGTATGCCTGCTCTGTGTGTGCTGCTAAGCCGGTACTCCTGAATCAGGGCACTGCTAAGCATTTCCTCTTTATTTGCTCAGAGAAGGAAAACAATTGCACCAAACCTAGAATGGCTCTTTATGATTTTTTTTCCTCCTTTACCCTCACAAACTCCACTCCTATTTTTAAATTTTACTTATGCTTTGGCAAGTTCTTTTTTGTTTGTTTGATTTTTGTTTTTCTTTGAGAAATGTCACTTGTAAACCTTTCTCTTCTGCATTCTTAAATTGCAATTTTTTGATGCCAAAGCTGCAGAGAGGCCAAGGGCTCATCTCTCAACTGAAAATCAGGTTTTTTTTTTTAAGGTAAGTGACTGGGAATGAATCGAGGCGGAAGCCTGGCTGGTTACATGGCTCTCAGAATCCTTTGCTAGATCAAACGTACGTGCACTACCTAGGAACATGTTTTTAAGCAATTATTCCATATTCCATCTGTTTGTTCATAATGTGCTTTTCCTGTGCTCATTGCAGTGATTTGGCTGAGAAGGGAAAAGGATCCTGCTCTTGAAGCTTTATCAAGACGTTTCCTTCTTCTTTCTCTCTGTCTTCATTTTTCTCTTCCCCTACAACTTTCTCCCCTTCTCTCTATTTTAATCCTGGCCATCAGTGGAGTAATGGGGGTTTTAGAGGAGTAGCACCTACATGTTGTAATAACTGTGCTGGCTGCTCATTTCCCCTGTAAAAGGAATCCATCTAAAACCCTCTAGACTCTTCTGTCTGTGTTATAAACTCGACTGCAGTGCTTTCAAGCAATCTTGTGGTGAAGAACCAGCTTTTTAAAATTTTTATATTTTGAGAGGGTGGGGAGGAACCAAGGGAGCAGAAGAGAGAGAATCTCAAGCAGATTCCACGCCTCGTGTGGAGCTTAATGCAGGGCTCAGTCTCACAACCCTGAGATCATGACCTGAGCCGAAATCACGAGTCAGATGTTTCACCAATGACTGAGCCCCCCAGGAGCCCCAGAACCAGCTTCCCGAAAATGAAAATTCCAATCTGTTGTGGACTTAACTTTTCTCAAATATAATAAATATGAATTACTAGAAAAATGAAATAAAAGACATATAAAATACGAGCCTCCGATTTTTATTATTAGATTCAATAGGCATAAAGTTATTGTCAGGTACCTACAAGAGTGTCTAAATGGTTGCTCTGAATTTCTGTGCTTTCCTTGCTGCAGATCCATAATAGTTCACCGACGACCAATAGTCAGGAGACCACATTTTAAGGGGCTGTTCCCACAAACCAAAATATCTTGTTTCTGCTTTAGAGTGTCTTGATTTAAAAGAAAATTACAAAAACCTACAAGTTACCCATCTTACACCAAATGTAAACTAACCAAATCTCTCTCTACACACACACACACACACACACACACACACACACACACACACACACACAC